>NC_081552.1:17175985-17543427 GCF_963082655.1 Stomoxys calcitrans | reverse complement strand
AACTTGACCTTGGCATAAGGTATGCATTTTTCACCGTATTTTGACGAAAGGTGGTTTACGTATATACCCGAGGGGTGGGTATCCAAAGTTCGGCCCGCGCGGGACGCCTTTTTACTTGTTTTATATCGGAATGGCAGCGGACCCTTCTCTTACTGCAAAAGTACAACCCAAAAATAAAAGTAGACCGATCGGGACAGGATGGGACTCAAATTAAAGGTATTAGAGTGTAGAATACGAGTTTTATATCAAAAGTTGGGTCCAAGTACCTGGGAGTTGCCCCGACCACAAAAACCCATCATATAGGCCTTTTGGACGATCACAACACCATGGATCTCAACTGAAACCTATTCGGGAATAGAATACGAATATGGTCTGGAAGGTGTAATAGGCTATATAATTTATTGATATCGGAAGGGGGCGGACCCTCTCCTTTACCCCAAAACCACCACCCAACATCAAGGTTGACCGATCGGGACAATGTGGGTATGAAATGAAAGGTATAGGAGAGTAGAGAGTTCCCCAAAAAGATATGTTGGACGTACATATCAATATGAGACTCCAATGAAAGATATTCGGGATTAGAGTATGAATATGATCTTAAAAGTCTGATTCAAGTATCTAGGGAGCCAAAACCGCCCCAAAAGTACCACCCAAAATCAAAGTGACCGATCCGGACAATATGGGGCTCAAATGAATGGTATTGGGGAGTACAATACAAAAATGATATCAAAACTTGAATCGAAGAACCCAGGGCGCCGCCCCAAGCCAAAAACCGCACCGAAAGTACCGCCCAAAATCAAAAAAAGACCAGACGGGACAATATGGGACAATATGAATGGTATTGGGCAGTACTATACAAAAATGATATCAAAACTTGAATCGAAGTACCTAGGGCGCCGCCCAAAGCCAAAAAACGCACCGAAAGTACCGCCCAAAATCAAAAGAAGACCGGACGGGACAATATGGGACACCAAAGAAAGTAATTAGAGTACGAATATGATTATCGAATAAAAAGAAATTAAGTTCGTCCGGGCCGAACTTTGGATACCCACCACCTCGGGTATATATTTAAATCCCCTTTCGTCACAACCCGGTGAAAATTGGATAACTTAAGCACCCAAATACGGCACGGACATTGAGTGGTCTAATATATCAATATGTCACTATTCAATTTTGTAGAACCAAATATTGGTCTTTTTGGCAGATATATCCAGTATAAATCGATCTAAACCATATTAAAGTTGGATATCGTGAGGCTCAGAAAAACTCACTGTTTCACATTTCAGCGCAATCGGCTAATAAATAAAGACCCCTTATCGGCAGATCGGCTATATATCTAAATATAGTTCGATCTGTACCATAGTTGGGTCGGATGTTGGGAGGCTTAAAACTGCGCACTATTTCAAGTTTCAGCGAAATCGGATAAAAAATTTAGCTATCCCTCAAAACACCTCCCAAAATATGAATTTTCTTCAATCATGGCTATATGGGGTTCAATAAAAGGTATTTCGTAGTAGATAGACACAAATAGCACCGGTAGTAAGTAAGAAACTTATTTTTCGCGTGATGTTAATGAAGGTGCATCAGAGCGGGCCGGGTACAGCTATCACTTATAAACACTAAAACAAAATGAAAATCGCATACTGCTTGGTACTTGGCAAAGTCTGTTTAGTTAATGATATAAAATTTTCTTAAATTTTTTTAATAATTTTTAAAATAAACAGATTTCACATCCTTCTAATTTTCCATGCCACCATAGTTCCATTTTTTCTCCCATTAAAGATTTTTTTTTAACTTCAACTTCTATTCAAATTCGCATTAAAAACGCCGATCGATCACTTTGGTAAGTCTGTTTAAATTTCACCGTACGTATATTGACATTCTTCCATTCAGGGCAATAATTTAGAGGGTCGTAGTAAACTTAGCACCCCCGTACCCATATTGTTGCCAGCTTATTCAATGAAAATAGGAGCAACAAAAGAGGAGGAGAAATCTGCTGGCAACAGCAATACATCAATGTCAGCAGCAACAAGACCTCACATCAAAATTGCTGCAATGCCAGTAACAGAAATTGTTCAAAAGTAGGATGCATACAATGCTATTGGCAATAATACCAGCAACAATAACTACAATAGTTGCTGTTGCGTCAACCCCCTGAAAAGGCAGCAGCTACAACTACTGCTACTGCTGCTGCTGTTCCTCCAAGAAACAAAGATAAAAACAAACATGCTAAAAACATTACTAATCTTTTGCTGACACAATGTTTTTTCTTCCGTTTTTCATTACGCTCCCGTTTCGTTTCATTAGACTCTATTTTTTCGCTTTTTCATCATTACAATTGGGTTGAAATGGCAGTGACATATTCGCTGGCGAGCATTAGAAATGACAATTTTGTATGGGGGCTTTCTTGTTTGTTTTCAATGGGAAACTCACACATCGTTCGTGGTGACAGCACAGTAATAATTTTGAAGCGGCACACCGATTCCTTGGTGGGAAATTGTACCATCGAGGCCTGCGCTGATAAGCCGAGCACTCTAGAATTTATTTTACCGAGCATTTAAAAAAACGTCCACTTCTTTACTTAAAACAAGTTTTAACACTTTAGTTATAACAAGTAAAAAGGCGTTAAGTTCGGCCGGGCCGAACTTTGGATACCCACCACCTCGGGTATATATGTAAACCACCTTTCATCAAAATTCGGTCAAAATTTCATACCTTATGTCCCATATCAGTTATATCAAAATAGGTTCCGATTTGGACCAAATACTAATAAGTATACTAGCTAAATCTTAAAATAAACCGATCTGAACTATATACGATACGGATGTCGAAAAGCCTAATGTAAGACACTGTGTCAAACTTCAGTGAAATCGGATTATAAATGCGCCTTTTATGGGGCCAAGACTTTAAATAGAGATATTGCCCTACATTGCAGCTATATCCAAATCTGTACCGATTTGGGACAAGTTGCATAAAAATGTCGAAGAGCCTAATACAAAGCACTGTCCCAAATTTCGGCGAAATCGGACAATAAATGCACCTTTTATGGGGCCAAGACTTTAAATCGAGATATCGGTCTATATGGCAGCTACATCCAAATCTGGACCGATCTGTGCGATATTGCAGAAGTATGTCAAGGCTCTTAACCTAACTTACTGTCCCAAATTTCGGCGACATCGGACAATAAATGAGCATTTTATGGGCACAAAACCATAAATCAAGAAATCGGTCTATATGGCAGCTATATCCAAATCTGAACCGATCTGGACCAAATTGAAGAAGGATGTTGAAGGGGCTAACACAACTCATTGTCCCAAATTTTAGCAAAATCGGATACTAAATGTGGCTTTTGTGGGCCTAAGACCCCAAATCGGAGGATCGGTCTATATGGCAGCTATATCCAGATCTGGACCGATCTGAGCCAAATTAACGGAGGATGTCGAAGGGCCTAACACGACTCACTGTCTCAAATTTCAGCAAAATCGGTTAATAAATGTGGCTTTTATGGACCTTAGACCCTTAGTCGGAGGATCGGTCTATATGGCAGCTATATCCAAATCTGAACCGATCTGGGCCAAATTGCATAAAAATGTCGAAGAGCCTAATACAAAGCACTGTCCCAAATTTCGGCGAAATCGGACAATAAATGCGCCTTTTATGGGGCCAAGACTTTAAATCGAGATATCGGTCTATATGGCAGCTACATCCAAATCTGGACCGATCTGTGCGATATTGCAGAAGTATGTCAAGGCTCTTAACCTAACTTACTGTCCCAAATTTCGGCGACATCGGACAATAAATGAGCATTTTATGGGCACAAAACCATAAATCAAGAAATCGGTCTATATGGCAGCTATATCCAAATCTGAACCGATCTGGACCAAATTGAAGAAGGATGTCGAAGGGGCTAACACAACTCATTGTCCCAAATTTTAGTAAAAGCGGATACTAAATGTGGCTTTTATGGGCCTAACACCATAGATCGGAGGATCGGTCTATATGGCAGCTATATCCAAATCTGAACCGATCTGAGCCAAATTGACAAAGGATGTCGAAGGGCCTAACACAACTCACTGTCCCAAATTTCAGCAAAATCGGTTAATAAATGTGGCTTTTATGGGCCTTAGACCCTAAATCGGAGGATTGGTCTACATGGCAGCTATATCCAAATTTGAACCGATCTGAGCCAAATTGGCGGAGGATGTCGAAGGGCCTAAGACAACTCACTGTCCCCAAATTTCAGCAAAATCGGACAATAAATGTGACTTTTATTGGCCTAAGGCCCTAAATCGGCTGATCGGTCTATATGAGGGCTACATCAAGATATAGTCCGATATAGCCCATCTTCGAACTTAACCTGATTATGGACAAAAAAAGAATCTGTGCAAAGTTTCAGCTCAATATCTCTATTTTTGAAGACTGTAGCGTGATTTCAACAGACAGACGGAGAGACGGACGGACATGTCTAGATCGTCTTAGATTTTTACGCTGATCAAGAATATATATACTTTATAGGGTCGGAAATGGATATTTCGATGTGTTGCAAACGGAATGACAAAATGAATATACCCCCATCCGTCGGTGGTGGGTATAAAAAGATGTTTCGATTTTTACTCATATTTTTATCTAATATTTTTAATCTTTCACCTCTCTTTGGAGTACCCCATATACCAGTTTTACTTTCAATCGCCTGATATGAGCACTTATCTGTTTTCACAGTTGCCAAGCTGTATGCAACAAAGATAACAAAAGGATATACCACGAAAATGTAGTTTGGCGTGGGATGTATGGCAAACTCCCCAAAAGAAATCATGCAGGAGTATTACAATTATAACATGGAGAGATGTTGAAGTGTGGGAATATTATAGAATTAAAATTTAAATATCGCCGTTCATATGCAAATGAAAGTTGGTGGAAAATGACGAAATGACAGCCATCGCATTAATGTGATTGAACATATGATTTTTTATGAGCTACATGCCATTTCAAATCATCATTTCCCACTTCAAAAGAAGAAATAGAGTTAACGAGATCTTAATGGGATTATGTTGTGACAAGTGAAAATGAATACGCTTTAAGGTACAAAAGAGGGGCATATTTATTTGAATCGGGCCCGCTCTGATGCGCCTTCTTTTACTTTATATGGAACAAAACTATTTTTGCAAATTTGTTTTCCACAATTAAAGAGCTTTTAGCAAAATACCATGCTACGAAAAACAGTATATGTATATCGCTTGACTAATAGCATAACAATATAAATGCCTTTATCTGAATTCCATATTATCGTTATTGTACTACGAATTCGCTCCAAGGGTTTATGCCCATTTAAGTTTGGATATTAGATGTACTCCACACATAAAAAATCATTTTTTGAGCCCGATATTCCCATGGGGATTTTGGGAGTGGGAAAGCCCCCGTGTGGACTCCCGAGAGTGGGTATGAATTTCGTCCTCTACTCCCAAATACCTCTCATTTGAGCCCCATATTGCCATGATCGGTAAATATGTATGTGAGATTTAGAGTTTTTTCAGGTGTGAGGAGATCCCCAAGACACTTAGACTTGAAAAAAAAAATATAAGCAAATACGATTTGTTTAAACCCAAATACCATTTCAAATACCATTTGTTTAAACCCAATATTGCCATTGGTTTAGGAGAAGTATATGGGATGAAGCGTCCCACAAACACTTGGCCTCAAAATTGGTTATCAAATTCGTTTTCTAATCTAAAATACTTTTCACTAGAGTCATATATTGCCATGATCGGTAAATTTGTACTCACCCTTTGGAGGCGTTTTGGGGATCGTGCTCTACTCTAAAATATCATTTATTTGATCCTCATATTATTGCCATTGGTCTCAAAATTGGGTTTCAAATTGGATTTCTTATTGCAAATATCATTTATTGTATTTGATCCTCATATTATTGCCATTGGTCTCAAAATTGGGTATCAAATTTGATTTCTTATTGCAAAAGTCAGCAAAGATGTCCGGTTTGGAGTATGTGCCCTAAAAACTATCAATATCGAACTCCACTCTCTTAAGGCCCAAATTGTCACGTCCCATTTGGGGGTTGTTTTGCGGGATGGGGCGGCCACTCAGTGACTTGGCCCTGCAAATATATATCAGATTCGTGTTCCACTCTAAAATACCTCTTCCTCCAAATATTGCAATGGTCAGCAAATATGCCCCTTTTTGGATGGTGTTATGGGGGTGGGTGGCGCCATAGACACTCTTCCCGAATATTGATATCAGGTTCGTGCTTTACTCCCAAAGACCTTTCATGTTAGCCCCATATTGCTATGTTCGTAAATTTGTCCTCTTAAAGGGGTGTTTTTGGAAACGGGCGACCCCCCAAACCCTTGGTCACCCATTTGGATATCGCATTCGTATTCTACACTCAAATACCTTTTATTTGAGCCCCATATTCCCATGGTTAGTAAATAAGACCTGTTTGGGGGTGTTTTGGGGAAGGGGTAGACCCCAGAAACTTGATCCCACATTTGGATATAAAATGCATATTCTAGTCGCAAATACCTTTCATTTGAGTCTCATATTGCCATTGTCGGTAAGTAAGTCCGATTTAGGGGTGTTTTGGGGGTTGGGGCAGTCCCCCAAACACTTGGTCCGAAAATGGGATATCAAATATGTTTTCTAATCTTAAATACATTGAGTCCCATATTATTGTGATTGGTCTATATATATATATTTGGGAGATTTTGTATACCACCACTGTAGTACAGGGTATTATAACATTGTGCATTTGTTTGCAACGCTTAGAAGGAAAAGAGCTAGACCTATTGATAAGTATGCTGATCGGCTTAGAATCACTTCCTGATTCGATTTAGCTATGTCTGTCTCTCTGCCCATGTATTCTTATGATCAAGTTACAGGTCACATTTATTGTTCGATTGTCATGAAAATTGAGACAAGTCACTTTTTTGGTCCAAAGACAAACGCTATTGATGGGTTCAGATTTAGATATAGCTCCCATATGGCCTTTTGAGGCTGTAGCAGCCACAATTTAGATCCGATCTTTTCAAAATTTAGCACGGGGTATTTTATTCAACGTCCCCATATGTGTGCAAAATTTCGTCAAAATCGGTTGAGATTTAGATAAAGCTCCCATATATAAATTTAATCTGATATCGAATTGAATGACTATAGCAGCCACAATTTTTGTCCGATCTCTACAAAATTTTGCACGAATTGTTTCCTTTAAAGTCTCAATACGACTGCAATTTCACAAAAATCGGTTTAGATTTAGATATAGCACCCAAATATATCTTTCATCCGATATAGAGTTTAAAGGCTGGTCCAATCTTTAAAAAATTGGGAATAGGGTGGTTTATTTGACGTCTTCATATGTGTGAAAATTTCATAAAAATCGGTTCAGGTTTAGATATACCTCCCATATATATCTTTCATCCGATTTGACTTTTAAGGTTGTAGAAGGCACTATTTTAGTCCGATGTACTAAGAGGTGTTTTGTTTGACTTCTCAATATGTGTGCAAAATTTCATAAAAGACGAGTTAGATTTTGGTATATGTCCCCGATATATCTTTCGTCCGAAATAGACTTTAGCATGTAGAAACCACAATTTTCGTCCGATTTTGCATGAGACGTCTATTTGACGTTTTAATACGTGCGAAAAATTTCAATCAAATTGGTCCTGATTTAGATATAGCTGTAATCCGATATGAACTTTCTTAGGCAGTAAAAGCCACAATTTTGGTCACATCTTTACAATATAGGACGTGAGATGTTCTATTTGACATCCCAGTATGTGTCATCAAAATTGGCACAGATTTCGATATAACTCCCATATAATCTTTTATCCGATATGGCCTTTTAAGGATGTGGAAATCCAAATTTGTTGTCCTATCGTAGTAGTTTGCCCCTTAGTGGAATGTGCATGGGCAAAATTTGCATTTGCATCCAAATTAAAGTCTGTCTAGATTTCGAGATAACTTCTACATATAAAAGGACTACGTACATTAGGTGGTGTTGGGTGTTATATAGTCGGGTCCATCCGACTTTTCTCTTTCCTTACTAGTTACATATAAGATAACATCAAAGGTAGGTCTTTATCGGAGAAAAAAATTCTTGAGCCTCTAGAGAGCGCAATTCCTATACGATTTGGCTGAAATTTTGAGCGACGTGTTTCGTCCTTCTGTGCCAGCAACTGTGCCAAATATGGTTCAAATCGGTCCATAACCTGATATAGCTGCCATATAAACCGATCTTTAATCTTGACTTCTTGAGCCACTAGAGAACGCAATTCTTATCCGATTTGGCTGAAATTTTGCATGAGGTGTTTTGTTATGATTTCCAACAACTGTGCCAAGTGAAATTGATGCATAACCTGATATAGCTGTCATATAAACCGATCTGGGGTCTTGACTTCTTGATCCTTTAGAGGGCGTAAATCCTATCCGATTTCGCTGAAATTTTGCACGATGTGTTTCGCTATGATTTTCAACAACTGTGCAAAGTATCGGTCCATAACCTGATATAGCTGCCATATAAACCGATCTGGGATTTTGATTTCTTGTTTTTTTTTTTTTTTAAAGGCCAAGATTGTACTTCACATGTATCCAACTAAAGTCAACACAATTTATAACAAGTAAGAGCGTGCTAAGTTCGGCCGGGCCGAATCTTATATACCCTCCACTATTGATAGCATTGATCGAGTTCTTTGAATGAATGAACCCCCAATCCTATAATGGTGGGTATTAAATTTTTTTTTACTTGCCACAAGGCATATCACAGACTTCTTCATCTTAGAAAAAACACTGATAACGACAATAATGTCTTTAACCAAAAACTTTCGAAACGAAGTCAAGTGACACAAAATCAATTGTCATACTTCTTCTACCTAAAAACAAGATCGTCTTTCTTATTTTCAATTTGCTTGAACATAAGAACAGCTTTAGTCCAAACCGAATATCAAGGAGAACTGTTCACTAAAAGAGCTCTAATAGACACTGGTTCTCAACCAACATATATTTCAAAGCGAATTCAGAATTTATTAGAGAAAGAGTTCAAACCTCTGACAAAGAATGTCAATTAGAGGTGGTATCCGAGAAACACGATGAACGTTTCGCAATTTCATCCATTGTGCTGCCAAAGTTAATCAGACGTTTCCGGGCTTACTCAATTGAAATTCTACATTCTGCAGATTTGGATGATCTCGATTTGGCAGATCCCCACTTTTATAAACTACCCCAAATTGATTTAGTTCTTAGCAATGATTTCGAACGTTTAATCCATATGGAAGAAATCAAGAAATATATTTGCGGTGACACGTGGGCATACAACACTATATTCGTTTGGGTGCTCAGTGGCCCAATGCGAACTGAGCCGTATTCTCTTTCTCTGTGAATGTTCAAAAACGAGAAAAAACACCACTACTGTAATACATGGTATTATTACTTAGTGCATTTGTTTGTAACACCCAGAAGGAAGAGCGATAGACCCATTGATAGGTATACCGATCGACTCAGAATCACTTTCTGATTCGATTTAGATATGTCCTTCTGTCTGTCCATGTTAATTTGTGTACAAACTACAGGTCACAGTTTTCATCCGATCGTCTTCAAATTTGGTACAGGCATGTTTTTCGGCCTAGAGACAAAGCCTATTAAATTTTAAAAAAATCGGTTGAGATTTAGATATAGCTATATATATGTTAGCCTGATTTACATTAAAATGGTCCTTTGTTAACCGATTCTCTCGAAATTTGGCAGAAAATGTTTTCTTATGACTCTTGACATTACTTGTGAATTTCTTAGAAATCGGTTCAGATGCAGATATAACTCTCATCTATATATATCGCTCTATTTTCACTTCTATGGTCACTTCCAGTCCAATTATTGACCAATCTTGCCAACATTTTGTACAGTACTTTCCCCGACGACCTCCACAATATCTAAGAAGTTTGCTTTGCTTTGAAAACGGTTCAGATTTAGATATAGCTCCCATACATATGTTTGTCTGATGTGGACTAATATTGCAATAAAATGGTCATTTGTTAACCGATTCTCTCAAAATTTGGCAGGAAGAATTTTCTTGTGACTCTTAATATTACTTCGAAGAAATCGGTTCAGATTTAGATATAGCTGCCATATATGTATTAGGCCCGATTTTCACTTTTGGGTCACTGCAAGCGCATTATTGACCAATATTACCAAAATTGTGCACAACTCTTTCCTCGATGTCTTCCACAATATCTAAGAAGTTTGGTCAAAATCTGTTCAGATTTAGATATAAATGTTCGTCAGATTTTGGATAATTTGCAATGATTTTGCCAATTGTCAATCCTATTTATTGCAGTTTGAACATATTTATTCAAAATTTCATAAGGACTATTTAATGACCCATTTTTATAAAGTCGGCACCGCCCGACTTTTGCCTTTCCTTACTGGGTTTTCCATCCCACTGTGCGTCACTAAGAACAGATTAGTGATGGTAGTCGACAAGAGACAAGAACAGGACTGCATATCTACTGCCAATGGACTCTCACCTGTATAATACGATGTCCTTAAGGAATTTCCTGGGCCTCCTCCATTCTGCGACGATGTAGGTTGGTATCAGGGCCGATACAAACTAATTGCCTTTGGGGATCAATGATCAATTGAGATGTATTGTTGCGCCCCAAAGAAAATTGGCAAGATCTGGACAGGCGTAGCACTGGTTTAAGTCAGGAAGAAAGATATTCCTTCTCGACCAGTGGCACACACTTGGATACCAAGGATTCCCTTAGATCATGAATCCATACTTAGGAGACTAAGCGACTGTTATCCTAATCTTTCAACCACCGATTGGAAAATTGGTTGATTGGATGAGGCTGATGGCGATTGGGGACATGCAGTATTCGTACCAAATAAACTCCGGCTGTCTCAAAGGTCTCAAAAATTTCAAAGGAATTGCACCCTACGGATTTAACAAGTAGAGACTAAAAGTGTATAGGAGCTGTGCGATCTGATGCCACAGGAGACGACTCAACATTTGTTGCTGAACACTTGTTTGATGATCCACCTCTCTAAAGTCTGGCGGATTGCTGGAGACTGCCACGATCCCGAACCCGACAAGCCCTGATGGGGTGGGTCTTCCGGTTGGTTTCGGCTCAAAGTGTGCGCCAGCGGAGAAAGACGGAGCCCTAAAGGTACTGCGACAGCAACAGCTAAAGAAACATCTAAGTAGGAACCGTCCACACAGCACAGATTGTGTAGTATCCTGAGGAAGAGTGAAACGCATCATGACAGGATCGAACGAATTTTGTTAGGATGCACACCTGGCGGTTTTGGAAGAAGCGGATAACGAAGGTTCGATTTCTGCACATAAATCTCCACCATTGTAAAACCGCCTCGACGGCACTAAATGTCCCTCTGATGGCTATTTCCGCAGATAAATCTCCACCACATGTAAGGCCGCCTCAACGGCACTACGTATTTCTTATACAGGAACCATTTGTGAGTGGAGGAAAGTTTCGTGGACTAAGAATTCCTGGATTAAAACTACTCCAAAATACGGGAACTGGGAGGCACAGAGCCTGTATTCCTGTAAACATAGTAGTTGACATGTTTTTCTTGTTTCGCCGTTAAGCACGGAAGATTCAGTGGTAGCCAGTCTTGAAATTAATAGGTCTCATTACTGGCTGCCATCCCGATTCAAAGATCCCGCCTTCAAGCCCTTAAACCGCTTCTGCAGGGAAAAAGATTCTCCTTTTAGGATCACCAGATATGGATCAGTTCGGATATCAATGATAGCTACGAGCTGCCTATCGAATATGTCATAAGTTGCAATATGGCGATTTGTAATAAAGGCAATGAACCGACCTTTATTTCCAGGAACAGACACAAGCTGCTAGAAGTTATCGTTGTATCGGAGCTTATAAGCGGAAGGATATGCCAGTGGGAAGTGTTGAATGACCATAGCTTCTTTGATGATCGTTATATTAGTTTCAACCATGGCTAAAGTACTGCAAAAGTGGTCCCACGGCTAAACAGAAGAAAGGCCAATTATGATAAATTTGGATACACATTCTGCACGACTATCCCTTCTAGAGCAGAAAAAGAAGTGGAAACTGCGGAAAACATCGACATAATGGTCAAGCGGATCACGAAGGCCCGGAATGACTTCAATATGCGAAAACCAGAAGGGAACAACAAGATTGGGTCGATTGGAGCTAAGAACATACAAGGATGAGCTGAAAAAGGCTCAGAACAAATCCTGTGTAGACTTCTGCAGCTCCGTGGAGGATACATTTGTGGCCTCTAGGCTAAGGAAGATCCTATCCTTTATTTATTTTTCGGTGAGATATATTCAAAATCAGAGAATACATGGATAATATCTCGTTGATACACACTTGCCGACAAACTGTCCAGCGGAAAGCGCTACTCCAGAGAAGATTGTTACTGATATGCATTGGACACAGGTTATTGGGAAAATTGTGTCTAAGTCAAAATTTTTTTGGGCGATGACAAAATTCGCCCCCTGACGATGTATCAAAAATGCAAATTCTAGAGAGGTTGTAAAAAAAAATCTTAGTGCAAAAATACTTGGTGATCGCCTGTTTCGGTAATAGCATGTATATACCAAGGGCAAGTCCACTGAAACAGCCCTTCACGGCCTAGTCGCCTGCATAGAGGGTTCTCTTGCTGTCAACGAATATACAATGGTAGCATTTCTTGATATTGAAGGTGCTTTCAATAATGCAACACCAACGCCAATCATAAAGGTGTTATAGTTACTGGGTGTCAACACTACCATAAGAAAGTTTAGTAAGAACTTACATAATAAAATAGCAAAACGGCAGGCTTGGGTTCTGAAAAAATTGGTCAGCAGACGAACACCTCAAGGAGGTGCTAAGTTCGGCCGGGCCGAACCTTATATACCCTCCACCATGGATCGCATGTGTCCACATGTCCGCATGTGTGTGTCGATCTGTGCCATATTGCAGAAGTATGTCAAGGGGCTTAACTCAACTCACTGTCCCAAATTTCGGCGACATCGGACATTAATGCGTCTTTTATGGGCTCAAAACCTTAAATTGCGGGATCGGTCTATATGGCAGCTATATCCAAATCTGATCCGATCTGTGCCAAATTAAAGAAAGATTTTGGAAGGCCTAACACAACGCATTGCCCCAAATTTTAGCTTAATCGGATAATAAATGTGGATTTTATGGCCCCAAGACCCTAAACCGGAGGATCGGTCTATATGGCAGCTATATCCAAATCTGAACCGATTTGAGCCAAATTGACGAAGGATGTCGAAGGGCTTAAAACAACTCACTGTCCCGAATTTCATCAAAACTGGATAATCAATGTGGCTCTTATGGGCCTAAGATCCTAAATCAGCGGATCGGTCTATATGATGGCTATATCAAGATATAGTCCGATATAGCCCATCTTCGAACTTAATCTGCTTATGGACAAAAAAAAGAATATGTGCAAAGTTTCAGCTCAATATATCTATTTTTAAAGACTGTAGCGTGATTTTAACTGACAGACAGACAGACGGACAGACATGTCTAGATCGTTTTAGATGTTTACGCCGATCAAGAATATATATACTTTATAGGGTCGGAAATGGATATTTCGATGTGTTACAAACAGAATGACAAAATGAATATGCCCCCATCCTTCGATGGTGGGTGTAAAAAAGCCATCTCACGGGTGGTAACCATTCACAGTTACGTTACGATTCGCATCATCTTTGAAGAAGTACGGTCCAATGATGCCACCAGTCCATAAACCCCGTCAAACTGACTTTTTCTGGATAAATTGGTAGCTCTTGCAATGCTTCTGGCTGAACTTCACTCCAAAATCGACAATTCTGCTTATTTACGTACCCATTGAGCCAAAAATGAGCTTTGTCGCTGAACACGAGAAGTGCGTGATGAACTTTCTTAACAGAGCACGCATTTCGATAATAAAATTTTATAATTTTCAATCGTTGTTCGTTGCTAAGACGATTTATGGTTAAATTATTAACCAAACAGAAAATGTTTGACAGTGAAACAAAACATGGGACGTGTGTGAGCTGTTTAAAACAGTGTTGCCAAAAAGATAATAGCTTAAAATCACCCTTTATATACCTTATGGGGTCTTTGACCAATATTTCGATGCGTTTCAAACGGAATGGCGAAGTTAATATATCCCCATCCTATAGCTGAGGGTATAAAAACTACCCTCCTTCTGGGTGTCGCGTCACAACGATATCTCAGGGAGTTGTAGAGCAAACAAGCTTGCGAAACTACAAACTACCTTCCACATTCCAGGGAAATTGAAATCTGTGTTAATGCCTCCAGCAACATGTAAACTATGTCGTCAGGATCAGGCCCGAAAGTCAACCAATGATATTGGGTTGCCCAAGAAGTAATTGCGGATTTTTCATATATAGCTTGTGACTCTGTAATTGCATTCTTTCTTCTGCCAGTTATCAGCTGTTACTTTTAGCTTGCTTTAGAAAAAAAGTTTAAACAAGTAAAAGCGTGCTAAGCTCGGCCGGGCCGAATCTTATATACCCTCCACCATGGATCGCATTTGTCGAATTCTTTTCCCGGCATATCTTCTTAGGCAAAAAAGGATATAAGAAAAGAGTTGCTCTGCTATTAAAACGATATCAAGGTATGGTTCGGTTCGGACCACAATAAAATTATATGTTGGAGACCTGTGTAAAATTTCAGCCAATTCGTATAAGAATTGCGCCCATTGGGGCTTACGAAGTAAAATAGAGAGAACGATTTATATGGGATCTGTATCGGGCTATAGACCGATTCAGACCATAATAAACACGTTTGTTGATGGTCATGAGAGGATCCGTCGTACAAAATTTCAGGCATATCGGATAATAATTGCGACCTCTAGGGGTCAAGAAGTCAAGATCCCAGATCGGTTTATATGGCAGCTATATCAGGTTATGAACCGATTTGAACCTTATTTGACACAGTTGTTGGAAGTAAGAATAAAATATGTCATGCAAAATTTCAGCCAAATCGGATAGGAATTGCGCCCTCTAAAAGCTCAAGAAGTCAAATCCCCAAATCTGTTTATATGACAGCTATATCAGGTTAATGACCGATTTGAACCATACTAGGCACATTTATTGGATATCACAACGAAATACTTCGTGCAAAAATTCATTCCAATCGGAAAAGAATTGTGCCCTCTAGAGGCTCAAGAAGTCAAGACCCAAGATCGGTTTATATGGCAGCTACATCAGGTTATGGACCGATTTGAACCATACTTGGCACAGTTGTTGGGTATCATAACGAAACACGTCGTGCGAAATTCCATTCCATTCGGATAAGAATTGCGCCCTCTAGAGGCTCAAGAAGTCAAGACCCAAGATCGGTTTATATGGCAGCTATATCAGGTTATGCGCCGATTTGAACCATACTTGACACAGTTGTTGGATATCATAACAAAACACATCGTGCAAAATTTCATTTCAATCGGATAAGAATTGCGCACTCTAGAGGCTCAAGAAGTCAAGACCCAAGATCGGTTTATATGGCAGCTATATCAGGTTATGAACCGATTTGAACCATACTTGGCGCAGTTGTTGGATATCATAACAAAACACGTCGTGAAAAATTTCATTCCAATCGGATAAGAATTGCGCACTCTAGAGGCTCAAGAAATCAAGACCCAAGATCGGTTTATATGGCAGCTATATCAAAACATGGACCGAAATGGCCCATTTACAATACCAACCGACCTACACTAATAAGAAGTATTTGTGCAAAATTTCAAGCGGCTAGCTTTACCCCTTCGGAAGTTAGCGTGCTTTCGACAGACAGACGGACGGACGGATGGACGGACGGACGGACAGACGGACGGACATGGCTAGATCGACATAAAATGTCGCGACGATCAAGAATATATATACTTTATGGGGTCCCAGACGAATATTTCGAGTAGTTACAAACAGAATGACGAAATTAGTATACCCCCCATCTTATGGTGGAGGGTATAAAAAAGTATATTTGATTAAAGTTCATTCTAAGTTTTATTGAAAATGCATTTACTTTCTTTTAAAAAATCCGCAATTACTTTTTGGGCAACCCAATAGATGGTCACAAAGTGTTGTAAGCACTCCAAAATGATGTAGCTCAATCTAGACTGGAAGAGGTATACCGCATTCCTTGGCTTACTCCGATGTATTAGTCAATGTATCCATCATGGCAGGTCACTGCCTAATCGGTAGCATGCTGACAGACTGACTTAAAGATTTTAATTTGTATTCCAATCACACACCGAAATATCAATTCCCACTTTTCTATTGGATGGATGTACAAAATTACTTTAATTCAGGTTAAGACCATTAGTTTGTACTAAGTAACGACTTCTGCAGAAGCTGTGAAGACGTCGAGGAAGAGGAGAGTATAGAACATTTACTGTGTGTATGTCGCACATGTAGATGGCATCTTTCTTCTCCTGTTCCTGTGGCATTACAATGGACAAAAACGTCTAAGTGACACTGATGGCAGACTGCCACTTAAACCTTACCTAAATCAAAATGTTCCGTATCGGACCATATTAAGATATAGTTGCAATATAGATCGATCTGCCGATTTAGGGCCGTAAGACCACAAAAGGTGTATTTATTGGCCGAATTCCCTGATTTTTGGAATAGCAAGTTGCGCTAAGGTAACCCGATATAAGCATTAAATATGGTCCAGAAAAAGCCAGCCATTTAGAGGAATCTCCTGATTTAGAGTATTGCGCTACTTTCTCAAAATTTGTTCAAATACTCCCATTGTGCTCCCACTGTCAGTACTTTTATTTTGGAGCTTTCACCAGTGAAGCATAATTTAAACGGAATATCAACACAACTTTCATTTAATCCAACAAAATTCCCTACAAATTGATATTAATGAGATTTTGGTTACATGTTGTGAACCAAACGATTTTAATTTGTATTCCAAACACACTCAAAAATATCAAACCCCACTTCTCTCTTGGATGAATGAACTAAATTACCCTAATTCCGGTTAAGCCCATTAGTTTGCACTAAGCGTTTAGATTACGCATTATGCACTTGTATTATTAGGACATATGACGGTGAGCCCGATACCAAATAAACAGTTATTTGACCAACTTATATTGATTTTGAATTAAGCCATAAATACTTTGCAAATCATTAATTCTATTTGTTTACAGAATATTGATATTGATATTCTGTTTTGCATATGTGTGGGTTTGTTCTCACACACATGCCTGGTCTGACAGACAGCACCATTTGTATTTGTTATTGTTGATTTCCATATTAATTTGTATTTGCTCTGGTTATACAAAAGTGGTCAATACGGCCAAAGGGTTGATGTGAGGCAGACACAGAGTTCTTGTATATATCCTGTAAATATCCCTTTAGTAATTATGTAAAAACTCATTAAATGACAACGTACAATGTCCAGCTTTGGTTTGTGTCTCTTTTAACAATATAAATTGCAATCGCAATAATAATAACAAAAGAGCATTGTGTGTGTAGGTCTGGCATAATATGGAGTGGCTATAAACATTAGAGGGGGTTTGGAACCGAGAAATAAAATCCGATCGATGGGTTTTACCTCAATGACAAAATTTTGTTGCAGAAAAACTCCCTTGGCTTTTAGGTTATAATGTCAGTCAAGGAACTGAACTTTACTGGATGCGAATAGTGTAACCCCTTTTATACCCACCACCATAGGATGGGGGTATACTAATCTAGTCATTCCGCATACTGCACTGCACTGGCGGTATGCATTGAGTGCGACCAGTACCGGTTGGACACGGTCCTTAGAGACTGGATAAACCAAGAAACAGGTGGATAAATTGTGTGTCCCATGGCATAAATATAAGGGTAAAAGTGGCACAAGGCACGCCACAGAGGGGCATTTTATCGCCACTCCTATGGGTGACCACCATAAATGACCTATTACGGATGCTGACTGAGGAGGGATTTGAAACCGTTTCCTACGCAGACGATGTTATAATACCTCTAGGAGATAAGGATTCAAACCAGCTATGCAGAAGGGCCGAAAGGCTCTTGCATATGGCATATGACTGGGTTGGACCCAGAGGCCTTAAATGTTACCCAAGGAAGACTGAAATATGCCTGTTCACCATGTTTCCTAAATAATACGATTTCGATATCTGACCTGGTCAAATACTTAGGTGTAATCTTGGACAGGAGACTGAATTGGAAGTGTCACATTCAACAGCGTACTGAGATGTTGGGCACTATGTAGACGTGCTGTAGGCTCGAAGAGGGGCCTGAATCCGGGGATAGTCCAATGGCTCTACAGGAGCGTAATTAGACCAATACTTACTTACGCCTGAGTAAAAAGGACCATACAACAGGTTCAGAGAACATGTTGTCTTGGCATAGGCGGAGCGATGAGGACCACGAACACAAACAGAAGATGTTTGACAGTGAAACAAAACATGGAACGTGTGTGAGCTGTTTAAAACAGTGTTGCCAAAAAGATAATAGCTAAAAATCACCCTTTATATACCTTATGGGGTCTTTGACCAATATTTCGATGCGTTTCAAACGGAATGGCGAAGTTAATATATCCCCATCCTATAGTGGAAGGTATAAAAACTGCCCTCCTTCTGGGTGTCGCGTCACAACGATATCTCAGGGAGTTGTAGAGCAAACAAGCTTGCGAAACTACAAACTACCTTCCACATTCCAGGGAAATTGAAAATCTGTGCCCCATTGACATACAGATTAAGTGTGAGGCAGCCATTGCGGCTATGAGACCCAAGGCGATGGGAGCAGCTCGCGGTATAATCGAGGCGGAAACCTGCACGGAAGGAAGAGGTTTTCGATCGGATACCTGCGATAGACCTTGAGGTCGAGTGCGAGGCACTGCTACCAGCGGCACACTCTTGGGTTGACGGAACCCAAGTATTGGCATCTGGAAGATCATGTTACACGGATGGATCAAACCTAGAGGACAGAGTGGGCTTGGAAATCTACATTGAGAACCCAGGGACTGAGATCTGTTTTAGACTGTCTGACCATAATACGGTCCTACAGGCGGAGATCCGGGCGATCACGGCATGCGTGAGGTGGTGTGGTGCTAACGCGAGGACGTCGAGTGTGAACATCTTTACCGACAGTAAAATTATCATAAGGGCAATAAGCCAATTACTGGCTTTGATATATGTCTATAGTGGCATGTACTATTGCTTCCAGCTAGCAGCTTGAAATCTTGCACTATAGATGTACTTCGTTGGGGGCTGCAAATGGGCCATATCGGTTAAGATTTGACCGATATGGCCCATATAAACCCGATTTGACTTCTTGAGCCCCAGCGAGACACAATTTTTGTTCGATTTGGCTGCACATGGTGTTTTGTTATGACGTTAAATAATTGCGCCAAGTACGGTTCAAATCGGTCTATAACCTGATATAGCTCCCATATAAACCGATCTCCCTAATTTAAGTACTTGAGCCCCTGGAAGCCACAATTTTTGTCCGCTTTATCCACAATTTTACACATAGTGTTCTTTTATGATTTTCAACAATTGTGCAAAATACGGTCCAAATCGGTTTATAACCTTATATAGCTTCCATGTAAACTGATCTCCCGATATGGCTTATTGAGACACTGGAAGCCACAATTTTTGTCCTATTTATCTTATATTTTGCAGGTAGTGTTCTGCTATGACTTTCAACAATTGTACTAAGTAAGGTTCAATTCGGCCTATAACCTGGTATAGCTTCCATATAAACTGATATCCCGATTTAACTTATTGAGTCCTTACAAGTCGTAATTTTTGTCCGATTTGGCTGAAATTTCTCATGAGGTGTTCTGTTACGACTACGAACAACTGTGGTAAGTACGGTCCAAATCTGTCTATAACCTGATATAGCTCACATCTAAACCGGTTTCTCGATCTTTCTTGCTCGGTTCCAGGAAGCTTTAATTTTTGCTGGTTTGACAAAACTTTGGTATGTAGAATAAAAATATGCCCTTACGCTAAATTTATTGTTAGCTGAATCCATGGTGGTGCGTTCCCAGGATTTGGCCCGGCCGAACTTAGCACGCTTTTACATGTTTACGATGAATGTACCACAATAACAGCTGTAGTCCACTTTTGCTAAACCGAGAATGATGGTAACGTAGGGATAACACGAAATTAGATTCCACAACATGATTGAATATTTTTGCGAACTTTATTGTTTTAAATTTAAATATTAAAACTTACCTAAGAATGTACATCCAAATAATAACAAACACATACACTTACCTGAAAAAGAAGAAGAAAAAAAAAAATTTTTAGTAAAACAAGTAAAAAGGCGTTAAGTTCGGCCGGGCCGAACTTTGGATACCCACCACCTCGGGAATATACGTAAACCACCTTTCATCAAAATCCGGTGAAAATTGTATACCTTTTGTCCCATAGCAGTTATATCAAAATATGTTCCGATTTGGACCAAATACTTATAAGTACAAGTCATTGTTCAATTGTGTATAGCAAAATATTGGTCTTTTAAGTATCTTTATCTAAAAATAAACCAATCTGAGCTACATACGACACGGATTTCGAAAAGCCTAACATAAGTCACTGTGTCAAATTTCAGTGAAATCGGATTATAAATGAGCCTTTCATGGGGCCAAGACTTTAAATCGAGAGATCTGTCTATATGGCAGCTATATCCAAATTTGAACCTACTTGGCCCAAGTTTCAGAAATATGTCGAAGGGCCTAACTCAACTCACTGTCCCAAATTTCGGCGAAATCGGACAATAATTGCGCCTTTTATGGACCCAAAACTTTATATTGAGAGATCGGTCTATATGGCAGCTATATTCAAATCTGGACTGATATGGGCCATATTGCAGAAGGAAGTCGAAGGGATTAACTTAACTCACTGTCCTGAATTTCGGTGACATCGGACAATAAATGCACGTTTTATGGGCCCAAAACCTTAAATAGGGAGATCGGTATATATGATAGCTATATCCAAATCTTAACCGATCTATTCCATATTGCAGGATTATGTTGAGGGGCATAACATAACTCACTGTTCCAAATTTCGGCGACATCGGACAATAAATGAGCATTTTATGACCCAAAACCTGAAATCGAGAGTTCGGTCTATATGGCAGCTATATCCAAAATTGGTCCGATCTACACCAAATTGATGAGGGATATCAAAGGGCCTAACATAATTTACTGTTCCAAATTTCAGCAAAATCGGATAATAAATGTGGCTTTTATGGGCCAAAGACCCTAAATCTGAGGATCGGTCTATATGGCAGCTATATCCAAATCTGGACCGATCAGAGCCAAATTGACGAAGGGTGTCGAAGGGCCTAACACAACTCACTGTCCCAAATTTCAGCAAAATCGGATAATAAATGTGGCTTTTATGGGCCTAAGACCCTAAATCGGCGGATCGGTCTATATGGGGTCTATATGAAGATATAGTCCGATATTGCTCATCTTCGAACTTAACCTGCTTATGGACAAAAAAAGAAGCTGTGAAACATTTCAGCTCAATATCTCTATTTTTAAAGACTGTAGCGTGATTTCAACAGACAGAAAGACAGACGGACGGACATGTCTAGATCGTCTTAGACTTTTACGCTGATCAAGAATATATATACTTCATAGGTTCGGAAATGGATATTTCGATGTGTTGCAAACGGAATGACAAAATGAATATACCCCCATCCTTCGGTGGTGGGTATAAAAATAATAAAATATTTAAGATTTTGTTAACAAAATCTCTGAGGTGCTTCTCAAAAAGGACGACAAAAATGACACAAGTCAAACAAATCCGAATTTTTGTGACATGTACATAGTTGTGCTTACATTGTCATTCACCACAAAACAGTCACAAGAGACACAAAGATTTACTTTACTATTCACCACCAGTGCCACCACCATACATACATAAAATTCAGGTAAATGCATGAAATCTTTATTTGGATCGATAGTATAGTCTATATAACTTTATTGAAGATTATTTCATGCAAATGTTCATAATTTCATCCAAATGATGAAAGGTCCATCCGCATAGTCTAATTTTGGCATACTCTTTCCAACATTTCGGCCGGTATCTCACGAATAAATGCTTCAATGTTGTCTTCCAATACGTCAGTTAAAACGGGCTTGTGTGTATAGAGATGAGCTTTAACATAGTCCCATAAAAAATAGTCTAAAGGCTTTAAATCGCACGACCCAGGCGCCCAATTGACTGGTCTAGAGCGTGAAATAAAATGTTAACCGAACACGCCTCGCGTGCTGTGTGGCATATGTTAATGTCTTGTTGAAACTACTTGTCATGCAAGTAAAGCTCTTGCATTTGGGCAAAAAAAAAGGTAGATACCATCTCATGCTAGCACTCACCATCCACAGTTACGTTACGATTCGCATTATCTTTGCAAAAGTATGGTCCAATGATGCCACCGGCCCATAAACCGCCCCAAACTGTGGCAGGATGCATTGGTAGCTCTTGCAATGCTTCTGGCTGATCTTCACTCAAAAATCGACAATTATGCTTATCTACGCACTCATTGAGCCAGCAATGAGAATTGTCGCTCAATGAAAGAAGAGCTCGATGAACTTTCTTAACAGAGCACGCATTTTGATAATAAAAGTCATAATAAGCGTTATTCGTTTGTAAGACGATTATTGGCTAAATTATAGGCCAAACTGAAGATGTTTGACAGTGAAACAAAACACGGAACGTGCGTGAACTGTTTAAACCAGTGTTTGCAAAAAGATAATAGAAAAAATCACCTTTTATAAAAATCCCTTTTGTTTGTCATTGAGTGATTATTCAAGGCTATGACAGCCACATCACCGCCTGCTACAACCAGCCAACAATTGTTATTGTGGTGTGATATTCAAAGAGACATCGAATGAACAACAAACCAAAAAAGAAACCATATACCCACGAAACTAACCACGAACTACAGTGGTAGTGAATCGCAGACAACAAACATGTGGGGAATGGGCAACACTCATTACACACGTCAGTGATAATATAATAACGGGTGATTTTTTTGAGGTTAGGATTTTCATGCATTAGTATTTGACAGATCACGTGGGATTT
This sequence comes from Stomoxys calcitrans, assembly GCF_963082655.1. NCBI lineage: Eukaryota > Metazoa > Arthropoda > Insecta > Diptera > Muscidae > Stomoxys > Stomoxys calcitrans. Next base: position 17,520,357 of record NC_081552.1, on the reverse strand, counting down.
CAGACATGGTGTCAAAGAGAAAGATGCTCAGTATGCTTTGACATTTCATCATGAATAGACTTACTAACGAGCAACGCTTGCAAATCATTGAATTTTATTACCAAAATCAGTGTTCGGTTCGAAATGTGTTCAAATTTTGACAAATTTTGTTCAGCGATGAGGCTCATTTCTGGTTGAATGGCTACGTAAATAAGCAAAATTGCCGCATTTGTAGTAAAGAGCAACCAGAAGCCGTTCAAGAACTGCCCATGCATCCCGAAAAATGCACTGTTTGGTGTGGTTTGTACGCTGGTGGAATCATTGGACCTTCAAAGATGCTGTTGGACGCAACGTTACGGTGAATGAACACATTTCGAACCGAACACTGATTTTGGTAATAAAATTCAATGATTTGCAAGCGTTGCTCGTTAGTAAGTCTATTCATGATGAAATGTCAAAGCATACTGAGCATCTTTCTCTTTGACACCATGTCTGAAACCCCACGTGATCTGTCAAATACTAATGCATGAAAATCCTAACCTCAAAAAAATCACCCTAAACAACAAAAGTTCACTCGCGAAAATAACCTTGAAGATTTCTGTAGGTGTCAAACTGATTGATAAGCTTATATGAGTTTTTATACCCACCACCGACGGATGGGGGATATAATAATTTCGTCATTCTGTTTTTAACTACTCGAAATATTCGTCTGAGACCCCATAAAGTATATATATTCTTGATCGTCGCGACATTTTATGTCGATCTAGTCATGTCCGTCAGTCTGTCCGTCCGTCTGTCTGTCGAAAGCACGCTAACTTCCGAAGGAGTAAAGCTAGCCGCTTGAAATTTTGCACAAATACTTTTTACTAGTGTAGGTCAGTTGGTATTGTAAATGGGCCATATCGGTCCATGTTTTGATATAGCTGCCATATAAACCGATCTTGGTTCTTGACTTCTTGAGCCTCCATAGTGCGCAATTCTTATCCGATTAGAATGAAATTTTGCACGACGTGTTTTGTTATGATATCCAAAAAGTGTGCCAAGTATGGTTCAAATCGGCCCATAACCTGATATAGCTGCCATATAAACCGATCTTGGGTCTTGACTTCTTGAGACTTTAGAGTGCGCAATTCTTATCCGATTGAAATGAAATTTTGCACGACGTGTTTTGTTATGATATCCAACAACTGTGCCAAGTATGGTTCAAATCGGTTCTTAACCTGATATAGCTGCCATATAAACCGATCTTGGGTCTTGACTTTTTGAGCCTCTAGAGTGCGCAATTCTTATCCAATTTGAATGAATTTCGGCACGTAGTATTTTATTATGATATCCAACAACTGTGCCAAGTATGGTTCAAATCGGTTCTTAACCTGATATAGCTGCCATATAAACCGATCTGGGATCTTGACTTCTTGAGCCTCTAGAGTGCGCAATTCTTACCCGATTGGAATGAAATTTTGCACAACGTGTTTTGTTATGATATCCAATAAATGTGCCTAGTATGGTTCAAATCGGCCCATAACGTGATATAGCTGTCATATAAACCGATCTTGGGTCTTGACTTCTTGAGCCTCTAGAGTGCGCAATTCTTATCCGATTGGAATGATATTTTGCACGACGTGTTTTGTTATGATATCCAACAACTGTGTCTAGTATGGTTCAAATCGGTCCATAACCTGATATAGCTGCCATAAAAACCGATCTTGGGTCCTGACATCTTGAGCCTCTAGAGTGCGCAATTATTATCCGATTTGCCTGAAATTATGTACTACGGATCCTCTCATGACCATCAACATACGTATTTATTATGATCTGAATCGGTCTATAGCCCGCTACAGCTCCCATATAAATCGATCTCTCTATTTTACTTCTTGAGCCCCCAAAGGGCGCAATTCTAATTCGAATTGGCTGACATTTTACACAGGTCTCCAACATTTAATAATATAATAATATAAGAACAAATCTTTTCTTATATCCTTTTTTGCCTAAGAAGAGATGCCGGGAGAAGAACTCGGCAAATGCGATCCATAGTGGAGGGTATGTAAGATTCGGCCCGGCCGAACTTGGCACGCTTTTACTTGTTTTTGATGATTTCGTATTCTTTGTATAAAAACCTGACCTTCTGATTTCATAAAATCGGAATTTAGTTATGTATAGCCGCTATACAGACCGATCTCCAGACTTAAAGTCTTAAAGCAACAAATTGGTAAATTTTCATCCGATTTCGATGAAATTTGGCACAGTGGGTTTCAGTAGACCTCTATATCTTTTTGTTGAATATCGTGTAGATCGGACCATATTTGGATATAGCTGCGATATAGATCGATCACCTGATAAAGATTGAGACTATAAAAAGAGAATTTTTCATACAATTTGCATTTTTAATTTGTGTACAAACTACAGGTAGCAATTTTCAACCGATCGCCATCAAATTTGGCACATACATTTATTTAGCGTAGAGACGAAGCATTTGAAATTGGAAAAAATCGGTTCAGATTTTGGATGTAGCTCCCATGTATATGTTCGTCCGATTCGTCATGATGGAACACTATATGCAAAATTTTAGCCAAATCGGACAAAAATTGTAGCTTCAAGAAGTCAAATCGCAAGATCGGTTTATATAGGAGCTATATCAGGTTATTTACCGATTTGAATCGTACTTGGCACAGTTATTGGATGTCATAAAATAACACTGTATGCAAAATTTCAGACAAATCGGGAAAAATTGTGGCTTCTAGGGGTTCAAGAAATCAAATCGGTTAATATAGGAGCTATATCAGGTTATTTACCGATTTGAACCGTACTTGGCACAGTCATTGGATGCCATAAAAGAACACTATATGCAAAATTTCAGCCAAATCGGAAAAAATTGCGACTTCCAGGGGCTCAAAAAGTTAAATCGGGAGATCGGTTTATATAGGAGCTATATCAGGATGTGGACCGATTTGGGCACAGTTGTTGGAAGTCATAACAGAACACTACGTGCATAATTTTCAGCACAAATTTTCATCGGACAAAAATTTCGGCTTAAATGGGCTCAAGAAGTCATATCGGGAGATAGGTTTGTATGGGAGCCATATCATGTTATAGACCTATTTGGACCGTACTTGGCACAGTTATTTAAAGTTAAAACAGAACACTATGTACAAAATTTCTGCCAAATCGGACAAAACTTGCGGCTCCAGAGGCTAAAGAAGTAAAACCTAAAGATCGGTTTATACGGTACCAGAACATAGGGTTCAACACATTGCCACCAAACTTCAAACACCGTCAAGAGACCTTATACATATAGTACAATTGCCCATGTAAATATGTATTCCCTTATCATATGTGTCTGTCTGCAGATCCTTCGTGTACAATAGCGTAATGGGTGTGTGTGTTTTTGAGCCAGTTAGCCGTTCATAACGGCTATAACCTAGCAATACATTTACAGGAAATAAAACCATTTGCATTTTAAAGTGTTTTAATGTGTGTGTTAAGATGTGTGTGTGTGTGCGTGTGATATGGATGAACCTTGTTGAATATTGTGTTGAAATGCTTTGGGGAAATATTGTTGTATTTGCCATCACAGGATAATTTGATTCAATTAACCATGCGTTACTTTATAATTATAACGGAACAACAGACGCAATTATATAGCAACATGCGAGCATGCAATGCTACGCATATCGATATAGCAACAGTTTAATATGTGTGAAGGGTAACAAGTAAAAGCGTGCTAAGTTCGGCCGGGCCGAATCTTATATACCCTCCACCATGGATCGCATTTGTCGAGATCTTTTCCCGGCATCTCTTCTTAGGCAAAAAAAAGGATATAAGAAAAGATTTGCTCTGCTATTAGAGCGTTATCAAGATATGGTCCGGTTTGGTCCACAATTAAATTATATGTTGGAGACCTGTGTAAAATTTCAGCCAATTCGTATAAGAATTGCGCCCATTGGGGCTCACGAAGTAAAATAGAGAGAATGATTTATATGGGAGCTGTATCGGGCTATATACCGATTCAGACCATAATAAACACGTATGTTAGTGGTCATGAGAAAATTTCAGGCAAATCGGATAATAATTGCGACAAAGAAGTCAAGATCCCAGATCGGTTTATATGACAGCTATATCAGGTTATAAACCGATTTGAACCATACTTGGCACAGTTGTTGGATATCATAACAAAACACGTCGTGCAAAATTTCATTCCAATCGGATAAGAATTGCGCACTCTAGAGGCTCAAGAAGTCAAGACCCAAGATCGGTTTATATGGCAGCTATATCAAAACATGGACCGATATGGCCCATTTACAATACCAACCGACCTACACTAATAAGATGTTTTTGTGGAAAATTTCAAGCGGCTAGCTTTACTCCTTCGGAAGTTAGCGTGCTTTCGACAGACAGACGGACGGACGTACGGACAGACGGACGGACATGGCTAGATCGACATAAAATTTCACGACGATTAAGAATATATATACTTTATGGGGTCTCAGACGAATATTTCGAGTAGTTACAATCAGAATGACGAAATTAGTATACCCTCCATCTTATGGTGGAGGGTATAAAAATGAGCAAACACAAGTAAAAGTGTGCTAAGTAAACCCTCCACCATGCATCGCATTTTTCAAGTTCTTTGCCCAAAAACTCTTTTTGTAGGCAAACCAAGGATAATGGATAAGAATTGCAATGCTATTGGAGCTATACCAGGTTATGAACCGTTTGGCTATTGGAGACCAAAATGAAAGTCATTGTGCAAAATGACAGCCAAATTGGATAAAAATTACGCCCTCTAGCGGCTCAAGAAGTCAAGATCCGAAATCGGTTTTTATGGGAGCTATATCAGCTTTTGAACCAATTTAGACCACACCTTACACATTTGTTGGAAGTTAAAACAAGACACTTCGTGCAAAATTTTAGCCAAATCGTATAAGAATTGCGCCCTCTAGATGCTGAAAAAGTCGAGATGCAGGATCGGTTTGTATGGCAGCTATTGCCATACAATACATCAAAACATGGATCGATATGGCCCATTTACAATCTCAACCGACCTACACCAAAAGGAAGTATTCGAGCAAAATTTGAAGCGCCTAGCTTTATTGCTTCGAAAGTTTGCGTGCTTTCAACAGACGGGCGATAGGGCTAAATCGACTTAGAATGTCAAGGCGATCAATGATATATATATATATATATATAATATATTATATATATATATTAAAAATTAAAAATGCATTTGCTTTCTTTTAAAAAATCCGCAATTACTTTTTGGGCAACCCAATATATATACTTTGTTGGGTCTCAAATCAATATTTCAATGTGTTACAAAAGGAATGACGATATTACAATAGTATACCGCCTATACTATGGTGGAGGGTATAAAAAGAAAATCGAACTTCTTACAATATCCTTCATTGTTTTCCGTACCACGCCACTAATATGGTTCATGTCTAGTAGGGTGTTTCCACCTAACTGCCGGTGTCTGTTAGCCGCGAAAGCCGGCCTACACATGCTATCACTTCCCGCTCCGATTTTGCATAAGTGAGCTCGTACTCCTTTGCGTACCGTTACGATACCGAAAGCTATACTGAATTTCTTCTTACTTCCTTTCCGAAATGTTCCCCCTGATCCTTATCTGCCTATAGGACTTTTGTCGTCTTGCCAATCGTTTTCATGCCCTTTTACTACGCTATGGCCCGGCACCCAAACAATGCGGATCGTGCCATCCTCAGAAGAGGCGTTAATCTCTTTCTAACACTCCAGGACTGTTCGTGACCTTATCGTCTTGGTTGTTATTGCCCTGATGACCAGTTTATTGTAAAGATGTTCTTACTCGACTTCCTCGCGTTAACACCCCACCACCTCACCCATTCTGTGATCGCCCGTATCTCAGCCTCCAGTACCGTTTTATGATTAGGCAGTCGAAAACAGATCTTTGTGGGTTCTCTATTTAAGCACCCAGGTCCACAGTGTCCTCTTGGTTTGATCCATCTCTTCAGCATGATCTTTCAAACGGCAATACCAGAGTTCCGTCAATCCAAGACTATGCCTCTGGCAGCAGTGTCTGGCACTCGACCTAAAGTGTCGTCTCAGGTATCCGATCGTTCTCTAAACCTGTTGTATTATCCCTACGTTGCACTTTTTCTCCATCGCAGTCCACCAAACTACTGAGGCGTAACTAAATATCGGTCTAGTCGTGGTACTGTAGATCTAGTGGACTATCCAAGGATTGAAGCTCCATTTCAAGCCAACCGTCCGTGTACGTAGTGCATAGCTTCTGTGAGCGTTCTCTGTACGCTCCTGAATGTGACACTTTCAATATCGCTTCCTGTCCAATATTTGTCCTCGTCAGATATCGAAATCATTCTATTAAGGAAATGTGGTGAACTGTAGACAGGCAGATTTAAATCTTCTCTGAGTTAGCATTGAGATCCCTAAGTCTAGCCCTGTCGTATGCTATCTGCAAGATCCTTTCCGCATTTCTGCATAGCTGATTCGGATCTCTACCCCTTAGAAGTAGCACAAGAGTTCAAATCCCTCCTCAGTCAGCATCCGTAATAGGTTATTTATGGAGGTCACCCATAAGAGTGGCGATAATAGGCCCCCGTGGCGAGCACTGTGCCACTTTTCCCGTAGATATATATTATGGGACCCAAATTTATCCACCTGTTCCTTACCATGTAGTTTATCCCGTGTCTAAGGACCCGGTACTGGGCTGGAGGATTGGATCAGTTGATCGGTCCCACGATGTCAATGCATGCCACCATTGTGTACTTCTTGGCATCGAAGAATTCTTCTATTTTATACACAACCTCGTGCAGACCAGTCTCCACCTACCTTCCCTTGACATAGGCATGCTGTTTGTACTTCAGCTGTTCGCTGGATGTTCTACTATTTATCATTGTATTCACAATGCGTTCCATGGTTCTGAGTAAAAAGGACGTAAGGCTCATAGGGCTGTAGGCCTTAGTTGTCGCATATTTTTTATTGCCGGGCTTGGGTATAAACACCACCCTTGCCACCTGGCAGGCTTTCCGAGTAAATGTAAGTCCTAGGCACTTTGTGAAAATAGTGGCCATATGGGGCGTCATATAGTCGTTCTCCTTCTGTAGTAACGTCGGAAATATTCCACCAGCTCCGGATGACTTAAATGGTTTGAATCTCCCCAAAGCTTCCTTTACCATAAATTCTGTAATGGTAATGGCCTTCGATCAACCACATTATTCCAATATTCCGGTGTCTCCATGAGTCTCGTCGTATCCTGCGGAAAATGTGTTTTTATCAAAACCCTCAAAATGTCCTCTGTTGTCTCTGCTCTCACTCGCATGTCACCTACTAAGGTTTCAGTTTGGATATGGGTTTTTGAGAGAAACTTTTTCACGAGGCACGCTTTGCCGCTCAGATAATCGTATTCCTTGTGTCGTGTGTAATACACATATCAAAAGACTTCCGCTTTTTATAGCCACCACAATAGGATGGGGGTATACTAATCGAGTAATTCCGTTGTAACACCTCGAAATATTGATATGGGACCCCATAAAGTATATATATTCTGGATCGTCTCTACATTCTGATTCGATCTAACAATCTCCATCCTTCGGTCCGTCTGTCGCGAAATAACGACAGCAGTCGAACGCGTAACGCCAGCTGCTTGAAATTTTGCAAAGATACTTAATATTGATGTAGGTCGTTGGGGATTGCAAATGGGCCATACCGGTTCAGTTTAGATATAGCTCCCACATAAACCGATCTCCCGATTTGAATTCTTGAGCCCCTGGAAGCCACAATTTTTGCCCGATTTGGCTGAATTTTTGCACATGGTGTTCTGTTATGATTTCGTGCAAGCTAAGTACGGTCCATATCCGTCTATAACCTCCCATATAAGCCGATCTCCCGATTTGACTTCGGGAGCCCCCTGGTAGCCTCAATTTTCATCTCATTGAGCTGAAATTGAGCACGTAGTCTTTTGTTATGACTTCCAACAACTCCGTCAAGTACGGCCCGAATCGGTGTATAACCTGATATAGCTCCCATATAAACCGATCTTCCGATTTGACTTCTTGAGCCCTTACATGTCGCAATTTTTGTTCGATTCGGTTGAAATTGAGCGTGAAATGTTTTATTGTGACTTTCAGCAACTGTGCCAAGTACAGTCCAGAAATTTTGCAAAATTACTTCTTATTAGAGTAGGTCGGTTGGTATTGTAAATGGGCCATATCGGTTCATGTTTTGATATAGCTGCCATATAAACTGATCTTGGGTCTTGACTTCTTAAGCCTCTAGAGGGCGCAATTCTTATCCGATTTGAATGAATTTTGGCACGACGTGTTTTGTTATGATATCTAACAACTGTGCCAAGTATGGTTCAAATCGGTTCATAACCTGATATAGCTGTCATATAAACCGATCTGGGATCTTGACTTCTTGAGCCTGTAGAGGTCGCAATTACTATCCGATTTGCCTGAAATTTTGTACGACGGATTCTCTCATGACCATCAACATACGTGTTTATTATGGTCTGAATCGGTCTGTAGCCCGATACATCTCCCATATAAATCGATCTCTCTATTTTACTTCTTGAGCCCCCAAAGGGCGCAATTCTTATTCGAATTGGCTGACATTTTACACAGGTCTCCAACATATAATTTAATTGTGGTCCAAACCGGACCATATCTTGATATCGCTCTAATAGCAGAGCAAATCTTTTCTTATATCCTTTTTTGCCTAAGAAGAGATGCCGGGAAAAGAACTCGACAAATGTGATCCATGGTGGAGGGTATATAAGATTTGGCCCGGCCGAACTTAGCACGCTTTTACTTGTTTTTTATCATAAAGGGTGATTTTTTTGAGGTTAGGATTTTCATGCATTAGTATTTGACAGATCACGTGGGATTTCAGACATGGTGTCAAAGAGAAAGATGCTCAGTATGCTTTGACATTTCATCATGAATAGACTTACTAACGAGCAACGCTTGCAAATCATTGAATTTTATTACCAAAATCAGTGTTCGGTTCGAAATGTGTTCATTCACCGTAACGTTGCGTCCAACAGCATCTTTGAAAAAATACGGTCCAATGAAATGAAAATCCTAACCTCAAAAATATCACCCTTTATGATGACGAAAGGTGGTTAATATGTACATCCGAGGTGGTGGGTATTCAAAGTTCGGCCCGACCAAAAATAATTCCTTTCTATATCCTCCGCACCACCAAAGGATAGGGGATATATTCATTTAGTCATTCCGTTTGCAACACGTTGAAATACTCATTTCCGACCAGTTTTGAATCGTCGTAAAAATCTATGACGAACTAGACATGTCCATTCGTCACGCTACATTCCTTAAAAATAGAAATATTGAAAAATGAAATTTTGCACAGATTCCTATTATGTCCATAGGCAGGTTATGTTTGAAGATGGGCTATATCGCACTATTTCTTGACATAGGCCCCGTGTAGACCGAAAACACATTTGTTTTCCGATTTCACTGAAAATTGGGATATTGATTTAGGCCCCCCTCAGATCAGTCAAGATTTAGATATAGCTGTCATATAAAGTAATCTCTCGATTTAAGATCTTGGGTCCATAAAAGGCGAATTTTTCGTCCAATTTCGCAGAAATTTTTGACATTGAGTTATGTTGGGCCCCTCCACATCCTTGTTAAAATTAGCTCAAATCGATTCAAATTTCGTTTATTACCCAGCACCATATTATAGTATATTCTCTTAGTCATTCTGTTTGCAACCCATCGAAATATGCATTTCCGACCCTACAAAGTATTGTACATATATCGGATCGTCGTAAAATTCTAAGACGATTTAAATATCCGGTTGTCTGTCCGTCCTTCCGTTAGTGTGTCCGTCAGTTGTAATCACGCTACAGTCTTTTACAATTTTGCAAGTAACCAATAAGGAAAGGCTAAAGTCGGGCGGAGCCGTCTTTATAATACTATATATATATATATGTATATGAGAGCTATATCTAAATCTGCACTAGTTCTATATCCAAATCTGAACCGATCTGTTGCAAATTGTAGCTACTGCGACCATTCAAGTGCAAATCGGACGAAACATATATATGTGAGATATATTTAAATCTGAACCGACTTTGATGAAATTTTGCAGTTATGTTAAAATCAGTTACAAAACAGTCCGTGCCAAATTTCATGCAGATCGGTTGAAAATTTATAGTTACTGCGGCCATGTAAGTGCAAATCGGGCGATACATATATATGGGAGGTATATCTAAATCTGAAACGAGTTTTACCAAAATCAATTGCGTTCGTCCTTTAGCCAAAAAAAGTGGCATGTGAATAATTTCGTGATGATTTTACAACAAATACGGCCTGAACTTTGATTACAAGAATACATGGACTCACAGGAAGTGATTCTGAGTCGCCCCTTATACTTATCAATGGGTCTAGCTCTTCTCCTTTTTAGTGTTGCAAATAAATGCACAAACTTATAATACCACAGTGGTGGTGTAGGTTATAAAACATGTTAAGTTCTGCCGTGCCGAACTTTGGATACCCAACCCCATGGATATATTAGTCATCCTTTTTATACCCACCACCGAAGGATGGGGGTATATTCATTTTGTCATTCCGTTTGCAACACATCGAAATATCCATTTCCGACCCTATAAAGTATATATATTCTTGATCAGCGTAAAAATCTAAGACGATCTAGAGATGTCCGTCCGTTTGTCCGTCTGTCTGTTGAAATCACGCTACAGTCTTTAAAAATAGAGATATTGAGCTGAAATTTTGCATAGATTCTTTTGTTGTCCATAAGCAGGTTAAGTTCGAAGATGGGCTATATCGGACTATATCTTGATATAGCCCCCATATAGACCGATCCGCCGATTTAGGGTCTTAGGCCAATAAATGCCACATTTATTATCCGATTTTGCTGAAATTTGGGACAGTGAGTTGTGTTAGGCCCTTCGACATCATTTGTCAGTTTTGACCAGATCGGTTCAGATTTAGATATAGCTGCCATATAGACCGATCCTCCGATTTAGGGTCTAAGGCCCATAAAAGCCACATTTATTATCCGATTTTGCTGAAATTTGAGGCAGTGAGTTGTGTTAGGCCCTTCGACATCTTTCTTCAATTTGGTCCAAATCGGTTTAGATTTGGATGCAGCTGCCATATAGACCGATTTCTTGATTTATGGTTTTGGACCCATAAAATGCTCATTTATTGTCCGATGTCGCCGAAATTTGGGACAGCGAGTTAAGTTAAGCTCCTTGACATACTTCTGCAATATCGCACAGATCGGTCCAGATTTGAATATAGCCGCCATATAGACCGATCTCTCGATTTAAGGTTTTGGGACCATAAAAGAGGCATTTATTGTTCGATTGGCCCAAATCGGTCCAGATTTGGATATAGCTGCCATGTAGACCGATATCTCGATTTAAAGTCTTAGCCCCATTAAAGGCGCATTTATAATCCGATTTCACTGAAATTTGACACAGTAACTTATGTTAGACTTTTCGACATCCGTGTCGTATATAGTTCAGATCGGTATTTTTAGATATAGCTAGTGTACTTATTAGTATATGGTCCAAATCGGAACTTATTTTGATATAACTGATATGGGGCATAAGGTATACAATTTTCACCGAATTTTGATGAAAGATGATTTACATATATACCCGAGGTGGTGGGTATCCAAAGTTCGGCCCGGCCGAACTTAACGCCTTTTTACTTGTTACAACCTACACCACTACTTTGGAACAGGGCATTAAAACATAGTGAAATTGGTTGTAACACCCAGAAGACAGATAGACCCATTGCAAAGTATACCGATCGACTCTGAAACACTTTCTGAGTCACTTTCGATTTAGCTATGTCCGTCTGTCTGTCCATGTTATTTTGTGTAAAAACAGCAGGTCGCTATTTTCATCCTATCGTCTTCAAATTTGGCACATACATGTTTTTGGCGTAGAGACGAAGCCAATTGAAATTGGAAAAAATCAGTCCAAATTTGGATATAGCTTCCATATATATGTTCTTCCGATTTGCAGTAATAATGCAATAAAATGGTCATTTGATAACCGATTCGCTCGTAAGGTGGCTCTCAACATTCTTCTTTCTTAAATTGGCTATGACAGAAAATTTGTTCCTCTTGCCGAACGTAGAATAGCGTTCCAAGCATTCTAAAATCTCTGACACCAAGTTTCGGGATGTCTCCCACCAATTGATCTTTCCATTGGGCTTTTGGTAGTCCCGGTTTGCTTGTACCACTGTTAATCCAAAGTAGCGTCTATTTGCCAGTATTATTCTTCGCTTTATCTGAAAACTGTTGTCATTCGTTTCGTTTATGGCGGTGCCAAGGTAGATAAAGTTGCCGACTATCTCAAAGTTGTAGGCCCCATTATTCTCCATTTTCTTTATCTGCTCGGTTTTACAAGGCATTTTGGGTATTGAAACCATCCATTTCATCTTATCTTCATTTACTGCCAGACCCATTTTCACTGACTTCTTTCGATTCTTTCAAAGGCTAAAGTTACTACTTCCGGTGACCAACCTATGATGTCGATGTCGTCGGCATAGGCGAGTAGCATGTATTGTCTTGTGATTAGTGCTATCTATTCACATGTGCATATCGAATAATTTTCTCCAGCAGGATATTAAAGAGATCCCTCGATAAGATGTCTCCTTGTCTGAAACCTCATTTGTTAATGAATGGGTCGGAGAGATTACTTCCTATTCTTACAGAGGAACGCGTTTCAGCAAGTGTCAAGTGCAGGGATACCAAACTCAGACATGGCTTGAAATACCTTTGAAAATAAAGCTGCTATGTAGTCAACAACAGATGGTAGGTGTCCTTCTCGGGTTTTTTTCAGGATTTGGCGCAGTATGAATATCAGGTCTATGGTGGAATTACCACGCCTAAAGCAGCATTGATAGGGCCCAATTATCTCATTGACTTTAGGTTTTAATCTTTCACACAGTACGCTCGAGAGTATGTTGTATGCGATGGGGAGAAGACATATTCCTCTGTAGTTGCCACATTCCGTCTTGTCTCCTTTCTTGTGTACGGGACATAGTATGCTGAGGTTCGAATCATCGGGTATGCGTTCATCTGGCCAGATTGCGCAGATAAGATGTATTAAATAGTTCAGCGGATAACCCGTCTGCTCCTGCTGCCTTGTTGTTCTTCAGTCTGGTCACTACTACTTTGATCTCATTCTGACTGGGAGGTAGACATTCTATACCATCAAAAGGGATTCATTTCTTGTGACGTCTTAATATGTGTGAAAATTTGCATCTAAATCGGTTCAGATTTAAATATAGCTCCCATATACAACATTCATCCGATTTGACCTATTAAGGCTGTAGAATGCACAATTTTGGTCCGATGTTTACCAAATTTGGCACGAAGTGCTTTTTGTGACGTCCCAATATGTTTGCAAAATTTCATCAGAATCGGATCAGATTTATATGTAGCGCTCATATATATCTTCCATCCGATATAGCTTTTTATGGCTGTAGAAGCCACAATTTTTGTCCGATCTTTAAAAGTTTTTTTTATTTGACAAATTTCATAAAAATCTGTTTAGATTAAGATATAGATGCAACGCATATCTTTCATCCGATATGGCCTTTTGGGCTAAAGTAGTCACAATTTTGTTCCCATCTTTACAAAATTTTTCAGGAGATGTTTTATTTGACGTCGCACAACATGCAAAAAATTTATTGAAAGTCGAACCAAATTTAGATGAAGCTCCTATGTATACCCTTCATCCGATATGGCCTCTTAAGGCCATTGACCTCTTAAGGCCAAGTTGTAGTAGCTACAACTTTGTTACGAGCTCTAAAAAATTTCCATAAGATGTTTTAATTGGCATCCCAATACGAGTGCAAAATTTCATCGAAATCAAATCAGATTAAGATAAAGGTCACATATATATCTTTTATGCGTTTCGACTTTTCAGGCTGTAGAAGCCACAATTTTTGTACTATCGTAAGAAAATCGTACAAAGTTCTATTCGATGTTTCAATAGGTATGTAAAATTAAAGTCCGACTAGATTTGGACACAAGTTCTACGTAGACTCGGAGGTGTAGGGTATTATATAGTCACCTCCGCCCGACTTTTGACTAACTTTACTGGTTTTTTCTGCGGAATAGACGTTTATACTCTCTCCTTTTCTCCCGATACCTCTCCTTCATCTGGCACATTACTACTGATTGCAGGGTTGCTCTGTATGCCGCATTGTTGTTGGCTTCCGTAGCATCCTGACATTCTTGGTCGTACCATGGGTTTTTTGGGGGAGGCTTCCAGTACCCAAGTACGGATTTCGCGGAATTTTCCATGGAGTAGCAATAGTTTGCCACTGCGCCATTATATGATCGGAACAAGGAGTGCTTACATCAAGCAGTTGGATCATTCGAGTGGAGCATGCCGTTGCCATCTGTTGAATTTGCAGCTCTCCAATACCGAGCTTATGTGCAGTGTCAGATCGTACTTTCCTCGCCATGCTCAAACGGGTGGAAACCTTTGTTGCAACAAAGTAATGATCCGAATCTATGTTCACCCCTTGGATTAATAGTACATCTAATATGCTGGGTGAATGCCTTCATTTTTCACAAAGTGGTTCCTCCTGTTTTGATCAGGTGACAGCCATGTGGCTTTGTGAATATTTTTATGTTGAAATCTAGTGCCACTTACTACCATGTTTTTTGCCGCGGTGAAATCTATCAGCCTCAACCCATTACCGGACGTTATCTTGTGGAGGCTAAATATTCCGATTGTGGATTGTGGCTAGCCTCTCAACCATCGGAGTGTAGCTTGAGACAAGATGTTCAGTCTCCGACTAACCACAAGTCCACAGCCAAATTCATGCCTCGTGTTATGGCAGCTATAGTACAGTTCGTCACCCTTTGGTGTTGTAGTGACGCCATTCTCAGTCCATCGCACTTCCTGTAAGGCGGTAATACTTGCCTTGTACTTCTCTTATACATCCGCCAGCGCGAATACTGCCTACCTTCTGGATAGAGAGTGCGGTCATTCCAGGTGCAGATCCGGAAATCATTGCCCTTTTTTCGTTTGCATGGGTCGGCCGTTTTTACTATTCCTTTGTTTCTCATAGTTTTCCGGGGATGGGTTACTGGCCCAGTGCCCCAACCGCATGGGTTTTGTGGGATCGCTCATGTATTTCTCGTTGTAGCTCGGCTCTAGCCGCCCCTAACATGAGGACGGCACCAATAACTCTCCTTGTCATCTCTAGTTTCATTGGCACTCAGTATTTAATTAAGAGATAGTGCCACCTGGCTCCACACTAAGACTCTCCTCTCGAAAATCGCTACTCCGCATAAAAACAGAGCTTTCCACAAACCCCAACCTGTGGACGCTTCAATTCGGAGCTCAAAGTTCCAGCCTATGTGGTGCTCATAGTTATCCCGATATTACTGATTAATTTCATTGAAATCGGTTCAGATTTAGGTATAGCTGCCATATATGTATATCGCCCGATTTTCACTACTACAGCCACTGCAAGCGTATTTATTGACCAATATTGCCAAAACTTTGTAAAACGCTGTCCTCGGCAACTACCACAATGTCTACGTATAGAGCTCCCACACAAAAGGGTGATTTTTTAAGAGCTATCACAAAGTTAAAAAAAAAAAAGTAAAAAGGCGTTAAGTTCGGCCGGGCCGAACTTTGGATACCCACCACCTCGGGTATATATGTAAACCACCTTTCATCAAAATCCGGTGAAAATTGCATACCTTATGTTGCATAGCAGTTATATAGAAATATGTTCCGATCGATTCGTACCAAATACTAGTAAGTACAAGACATTGTTCCATTGTGTTTAACAAAATATTGGTCTCTTTATTAACTATATCTAAAAATAAACCGATCTGAACCATATACGACACGGTTGTTGAAAAGCCTAACATAAGTTACTGTGTCTAATTTCCGTGAAATCGGATTATAAATGCGCCTTTTTGGCCCAAGACTTTAAATCGATATATCGGTCTACATGGCAGCTATATCCAAATCTGGACCGATTTAGGCCAAGTTTTAGAAAAATGTCGAAAGCCTAACGCAACGCACTGTCCCAAATTTCGGCGAAATCGGACAATAAATGCGCCTTTTATGGCCCCAAAGCCTAAAACCGAGAGATCGGTCTATATGGCAGCTATATCCAAATCTGGACCGATCTGCGCTATATTTAAAAAATATGTCGAAGGGCCTAAGACAACTCACTGTCCGAAATTTCAGCAAATTCGGATAATAAATGTAGCTTTTATCGGCCTAAGACCCTGAATCGTAGGATCGGTCTATATGGCAAGTATATTCAAATCTGGACCAATCTGGGCCAAATTGAAAAAGGATGTCGAAGAGCCTAACACAACTCACAGTCTAATATTTCAGCGACATCGGACAATAAATGCGCCTTTTATGGAACCAAAACCTAAAACCGAGAGATCGGTCTATATGGCAGCTATATCTAAATCTGGACCGATCAGCGCTATATTTGAAATAGATGTCGAAAGCCCTAAGACAACTCACTGTCCGAAATTTCAGCAAAATCCGATAATAAATGTAGCTTTTATCGGCCTAAGACAATAAATCGGAGGATCGGTCTATATGGCAGCTATATCCAAATCTGGACCGATCTGGGCCATATTGACTAAGAACGTCGAAGGGCCTAACACAACTCACCGTCCCAAATTTCAGCAAAATCGGATAATAAAGACCCTAAATCGGATGATCGGTCTATATGGCAGCTATATCCAAATCTGGATTGATCTGCGCTATATTTAAAAAATATGTCGATGGGCCTAAGACAACTCACTGTCCGAAATTTCAGCAAAATCGGATAATAAATGTAGCTTTTATCGGCCTAAAACCCTAAATCGGAGGATCGGTCTAAATGGTAGCTATATCCAAATCTGGACCGATCTGCGCTATATTTAAACAAGTAAAAAGGCGTTAAGTTCAGCCGGGCCAAACTTTGGATACCCACCACCTCGGGTTTATATGTAAACCACCTTTCATCAAAATTCGGTGAAAATTTCATACCTTATACTCATATACCTCATACCGATCTGAACTATATACGACACGATGTCGAAAAGCCGAACATAAGTCACTGTGTCAAATTTCAGTGAAATCGGATTATAAATGCGCCTTTTATGGGGCAAGACTTTAAATCGAGATATCGGTGTACATGGCAGCCATATCCAAATCTGAACCGATTTGGGCCAAGTTGCATAAACATGTCGAAAAGCCTAACACAAGGCACTGTCCAAAATTTCGGCGTAATCGGACAATAAATGCCTCTTTTATGGGCCCTAAACTAAACCTCTTTTATGGGCCCTAAACCTATGGCAGCTACATGCAAATCTGGACTGATCTGGGCAAAAATTTAAGAGGGACGTCGAATAGCCTAACCAAACTCACTGTGTCAAATTTCAGCGACATCGGACAATAAATGCGTCTTTTATGGCCCCAAAACCTAAAACCTTGATATCGGTCTATATGGCAGCTATATCCAAATCAGGACCGATCTGTGCGATATTGCAGAATATGTCAAGGGGTTTAACTTAACTCACTGTTCCAAATTTCGGCGACATCGGACAATAAATGAGCATTTTATGGGCCCAAACCATAAATCAAGAAATCGGTATATATGGCAGCTATATCTAAATCTGAACCGATCTGGACCAAATTAAAGAAATATTTCAAAGGGCCTAATACAACTCACTGTCCCAAATTTCAGCAAAATCGGATAATGAATGTGGCTTTTATGGGCCTTACACCATAAATCGGAGGATCGATCTATATGGCAGCTATATCCAAATCTGGACCGATCTGAGCCAAATTGACGAAGGATGTCGATGGGCCTTACACAATTCGCTGTCCCGAATTTCATTAAAATCGGATAGTATATGTGGTTTTTGTGGGCCTAACACCCTTAACCGGAGGATCGGTCTATATGACAGCTATATCCAAATCTGAACCGATCTGGGCCAATTTAACGAAGGAAGTCGAGGGGCCTAAGACAACTCACTGTCCCAAATTTTAGCAAAATCGGATAATAAATGTGGCTTTTATGGGCCTTAGACCCTAAATCGGAGGATCGGTCTATATGGCAGCTATATCCAAATCTGAACCGATCTGAGCCAAATTGACGAAGGATGTCGAAGGGCCTTACACAACTCACTGCCCCAAATTTCAATAAAATCGGATAATAAATATGGCTTTTATGGGCCTAAGACCATAAATCGGCGGATCGGTCTATATGGGGGCTATATCAAGATATAGTCCGATATAGCCCATCTTCGAACTTAACCTGCTTATGGACAAAAAAAAGAATCTGTGCAAAGTTTCAGCTCAATATCTTTATTTTTGAAGACTGTAGCGTGATTTCAATAGACAGACGGACAGACGGACGGACATGTCTAGATCGTGTTAGATTTTTACGCTGATCAAGAATATATTGTATATACTTTATAGGGTCGGAAATGGATATTTCGATGTGTTGCAGACGGAATGACAAAATGAATATACCCCCATCCTTCGGTGGTGGGTATAACAATATATAAATATTTAAAAATTTTTAGGCAATACAATTTTTATACCCTCCACCATAAGATGGGGGGTATACTAATTTCGTCATTCTGTTTGTAACTACTCGAAATAGTCGTCTGAGACCCCATAAAGTATATATATTCTTGATCGTCGTGAAATTTTATGTCGATCTAGCCATGTCCGTCCGTCTGTCTGTCGAAAGCACGCTAACTTCCGAAGGAGTAAAGCTAGCCGCTTGAAATTGCACAAATACTTCTTATTAGTGTAGGTCGGTTGGTATTGTAAATGGGCCATATCGGTCCATGTTTTGATATAGCTGCCATATAAACCGATCTTGGGTCTTGACTTCTTGAGCCTCTAGAGTGCGCAATTCTTATCCGATTGGAATGAAATTTTGCACGACGTGTTTTGCTATGATATCCAACAACTGTGCCAAGTATAGTTCAAATCGGTCCATAACCTGATATAGCTGCCATATAAACCGATCTTGGGTCTTGACTTCTTGAGCCTCTAGCGTGCGCAATTCTTATCCGATCAGAATGAAATTTTGCACGACGTGTTTTGTTATGATATGCAAAAACTGTGCCAAGTATGGTTCAAATCGGTTCATAACCTGATATAGCTGCCATATAAACCGATCTTGGGTCTTGACATCTGGAGCCTCTAGAGTGCGCAATTCTTATCCGATTGGAATGAAATTTTGCACGACGTGTTTTGCTATTATATCCAACAACTGTGTTAAGTATGGTTCAAATCGGTCTATAACCTGATATAGCTGCCATATAAACCGATCTTGGGTCTTGACTTCTTGAGCCTCTAGAGGGCGCAATTCTTATCCGATTGGAATGGAATTTCGCACGACGTGTTTCGTTATGATATCCAACAACTGTGCCAAGTATGGTTGAAATCGGTCCATAACCTGATTCAGCTGTCATATAAACAGATCTGGGGATTTGATTCTTGAGCTTCTAGAGGGCGCAATTCCTATCCGATTTGGCTGAAATTTTTTCATGACGTATTTTATTTTTACTTTCAACAACTGCGTCAAATAAGGTTCAAATCGGTTCATAACCTGATATAGCTGCCATATAAACCGATCTGGGATCTTGACTTCTTGACCCCTAGAGGTCGCAATTATTATCCGATATGCCTGAAATTTAGTACGACGGATCCTCTTATGACCATCGACAAACGTGTTTATTATGGTCTGAATCGGTCTATAGCCCGATACAGATCCCATAAAAATCGTTCTCTCTATTTTACTTCGTGAGCCCCAATGGGCGCAATTCTTATACGAATTGGCGGAAATTTTACACAGGTCTCCAACATATAATTTAATTGTGGTCCGAACCGGACCATATCTTGATATCGTTTTAATAGCAGAGCAACTCTTTTCTTATATCCTTTTTTGCCTAAGAAGAGATGCCGGGAAAAGAACTCGACAAATGCGATCCATGGTGGAGGGTATATAAGATTCGGCCCGGCCGAACTTAGCACGCTTTTACTTGTTTTACATGTTAACATTTAAAGTTTTCGAATCATGCAAATATATATTTCTTTCTATATGAAAGTGGTCTTGGAAACAAACAAACAAAGATATCTCCTTGGTCTCTATTCGCCCATGCTTTTTTTTTTGTATTTGTAAGGGGTTGACTTCCTGTGAACGCAATAAATCAATCAATTTCAACAAAACACAAAATTTTCATTGTGATTTTCCCTCTGAGTGTTCAAAGGCAATACAAATCATTCTTTTCTTTTTTCTTTTTTTTTTTTTGTTAAAGGGAATTTTTATTTTAAAATGTGCCACCCACCTTTTCTTAGTTTATCATAGTTGTAACACTCCATCACATAGCTCTCCTATTGGAAGGCAAATTTGTGAATGAATTCACTGAAAAGAGAAGTCGTTTCAAGTCATTTGCCATAAATTTCCCCTCCCTCCTACATGTATGTATTGCCTTGCTTTTTTGCTTCACCGTTCTATACCCTTGTTGGTCTGAAGGACGTAAAATTGTTTTCTGTGAACATAGCGAACCAACTATGATGTCTATGTATTGTCTGCCATTGTTTGTGTTGAAGAAACATTGATAAATTTATGTTCTTCCAAGAGAAATGGCTTGAACTTGACATCGTCGTAGTAGTTGTTTACGCCTCGTTCTCATCTCCTCTGTCTACGTCTTAAGGAGTGCAGATTTGTTAGCTGCTTGTCCCACAAATTGCTAAAGACATTGTTAGTGGTTTAAGTTTTTAATGAAATTCATAGGAAACGACAAACGAATTTGTCACTTTGTCCTAAGAAATTTGTCACTAGACCCGAAATATGCAAATAAAACACAGCAAGAGATGTAAAAGAAATTCGATGTTAAAAAATCTAAAAGGGGTTAAAAAAGTTATAATGCGTTTAGTTGAATTACAACCAGTAAAAAGGCATTAAGTTCGGTCGGGCCAAACTTTAGATATTCACCACCTGGAAAGTTTATATTAACCACCTTACCGTCGAATCAGAATGTCGAGACAATCCAGAAAATATATTCTTTATGGCCTCCCAGATCAATATTTCGAGGTGTTACAAACGGAATGACTAGATTAGTATACCCCCATTCTCAGGTGGTGAGGGCCTTTTTATGCGCCTAGGAACATACATTGTGAGAACGGTATATGCATATGGCAGCTATAACCAAATAAAGAGCGATCTGAACGATAAAAGGATGTATAAAGGGAGCTTAATAGGGTTTATTGTGTCAAATTTCAGTGAAATTGCACAGTTTATAGTTTCAAGACCTTAAACGGGAGATTGGTCTAAATAGCAGCTATATCTTAATATTAACCCCTCAGGGCCAAATTGAACATGAATCTCGAAGAGCCCAGTAGTCCAGTGTGTTAAATTTTAGCGAAATCGAGTATTAAATGTGTTTTTTTGGTACCAAGAACTTAAATCGATAGATCGGTATATAAGCCAGTTGTATCCATATATAGCCCGATCTTGACCATAATAGGAATGAATGTCGAAGGGCCTTACTGAACTCATTGTGCTAAATATCAGCGAAGTCGGGTAAAAAACTCATCCTCTAGGGGCTTTAAACCTTAAATCGGGCGGCTGGTACACATGGCAGCTACATATGGCAGCTATACCCAAATGTGGGCAAATTTAAACAAAGATGTCGAGGGGCCTGATGTAACTTACTGTTCCAAATTTTAGCGAAATCGGATAATAAAGGCTGCTTTTATGGGTCCAAAACCTTAAATACAGAGATCGATCTGTACGGCAATTACATCCAAATCTGGACCGATGTGCGCCGTATTAAACAGAGATGCTGAGGAGCCTTGTACAATTCACTATAACAAAATTCTTCGAAATCGGGCAATTAATGCGCCTATTATGGGCCCAAGACTATAATTAGAGAGATCGGTCTATATGGCAGTTACACCGAAATCTAGACTGATATGCGCCGCATTAAATAGGGATGCCCAGGAGCATAGTACTATTCACTATAACAAAATTTGGCGAAATCGGACAATGAATGCGCCTATTATGGGCCGAAGACTTTAAATAAAGAAATTGGTCTATATGACAACTATATCCAAATCTCAACCGATCTAGGTCGTATTGAACAAGAATATAGAAAGGCCGAAGAAAACTCACTGAGACAAAGTTCACCAAAATTGGATAATAAAGGTGCCTTTAGTGGGCCTAAAACCTAAATCGGTATATATGGGGTCTATATCAAGATATAGTCCGATAAAGACCATCTTCGAACTTAACCAGCCTATTTGTGAAATATCTCTACTTTTAAGGACTGTTGCGTGGCTAGATCGTCTAAAATTTTTCAGACGGCTAAGAGTATATATACTTTAGATGGTCGGAGATGGATATTTCGATGTGTTGCAAACGGAATGACAAAATGAATATATCATTGATTTGGACCGCATTTGACACAGTTGTTTTAATTCGCAACAGAACACCGCATGCAAAATTTCAGCCAAATTGGACAAAAATTGCAGCTTGTAAGGGCTCAAGAAGTCAAATCGGGAGATTGGTTTATATGGGAGCTATATCGGTTAAACACCCATTCGGACCGTACTTGACACCGTTGTTGGAGCTCATAACGGAACACTACATGCAAAATTTCAGCCAAATCGGGCAAAAATTGCGGCTTCCAGGGGCTTAAGAATTAAAATCGGGAGATCAGTTTAAATGGAGGCTATATCTGGTTAAAGACCGATTTGAACCGAATTTAGTACATTTGTGCAACTTGGAAGCCATAAAGGAACATCACATGCAACATTTTAGCAAACTCGGACAAAAATTGGGACTTCCAGGGGCTCAAGAATTGAAATCGATTTATATAGGAGTTATGTCAGGTTATAGACCGAATTGGACCGTTATTGGAAGTCATAACAGAACACTGCATGCAAAATTTCAGCCAAATCCGACAAAAACTGCTGCTTCCAGGGGCTCAAGCATACAAATGTGAGATCGATTTATATGGAAGCTATGTCAGGTTATAGACCGAATGGTACCGTACTTAGCAGGTTGTTGAATGCCTTAGCAGAAAACTTTATGATAACTATGTGCCAAATGTCAAGCGGCTAGATCAACGCGTTCGATCGCTATCGTGATTTTGACGGACGGACAACCTCAAACAAAAAATACAATTTTAAGTCAGGAATTCCGTGCTATTTACATAATCCTTAATTGTTTTTAATACCACTCCCTAAAGTTGGTTCATGTCTGGAATTGTGTCTCCACCTTAGAGCCGGTATCTGGTAGACGCGAAAGCCGGGCAATGACAAAGGAAATGCCCCAACGTCTCATCATCTTCCCCGCGTGCCCTACACTTGCCGCACCGGTTTTACAAAAGTGAGCTCGTAGTCCTATGTGTCCCGTAATGATACCAATAACTACGCTGACCTTCTTCTAACTTCCCTTCAGTAATAGCCTTGTCTTCTCACTATCTGGATCCCCCCATAGTATTTTCGCCGTCCTACCGACCGTTTCGCCGCTCCACAATGTTGCATGCGCAGTCGTCGCCCACTCCCCTAACTCGGACTGCGTCGACCCGAAAGGTTTTAACCAAGTTTATTGATGGCAGTCCTCTGGCCTTCACCGCCAAATCGTCTGACCTTTCATTGCCCTTTACTCCGTTATGGCCCGGCACCCAGACGATGCGTATTTTGCCATCCTCAGAGAAGGCCTTAATCCCCTTCTTATACTGCAAGACTGTTCACGACCTTACCGTCCTGGTTGTTATTGCCCTTATGGCAATTTTATTGTCGGTAAAGATGTTCATACTCAACGTCCTGGCGTGAATACCACATCACGCATTCCGCGATCGCCCGGATCTCTCCCTGCACGATCATATTATGGTCGGGCAGTCGAAAACAGATCTCAGTCCCTGGGTAGACCTCCAGGCCCACTCTGTCCTGTAGCTTTGATCCATATGTATAGTATAATCTCCCAGATGGTAATACCAGAGTTCTGTCAATCTAAGACTGTGCCACTGGCAGCAGCGTCTCACACTCGACCTCAAGTTTCATCTCGGGTATCCGATCGGAAAGCTCTTTTACTCCATCCGGGTTTCCTATCGTCGCCTCGATTATACCGCGATGGTATGATCTGGTCCCAACCTCAATCCATTCTCCCATTGCCTTAAGTCTCATAGATATATAATTCCAATTTTTATGAAAAATAACGCAGGTCCTCGGACAAGTACCAGTGTTAGCATAGAATAATTGGCTCCTGAATAAAGCCAATATGAATCATGCCCTTGCTGATTTTCTCCATCAGAGCGTGTGTAGCAGTCTCGCTCCGGTGGAGGTTTATCCGGATTACCTCAATCATTGATCCTCCAGTAAATGGGCATCTTGGGAGTAGGTGATGATCTCATTGTCTGCTCCCTGTTCTTTAGACCGCATTGACTTTCCTGTCACTGCACTGCCTGATGTCATCGTTTTAGGTTATACTTTATGTACTGCCTGATATTTCAATACCTGGATCTTAGTCTTCCAAATCTAAAGTAAATGGGCTTCCTGGGAGTAGGTGATGGTTCCGTCCTCGGGTCCCTGTTCGTTAGGCTGTGTTGGGTCTCTTGGCCCTGCGCTGCCTAACGTTTCAATATTAGCATCTTTACCTATCCCAGTATTCAGAATCTTGAAGTCGTTGATGGGTCCGTCGTCTGGTCCCTGTTTGTTAGGCTGTGTTGGGTCTCCCGCCACTGCACTGCCTTATATTTAAGTATTAGGTTATTTGCTTATTCTAGCCTTTGAGAGACGGTCATTGTCTTGTTGTCGGCCCCCCTGTTTGTTGAGCGGCGTTGAGTCACCTGCCACTGCACGGCCTGATGTCTCATAATGATAATTTCTGCCTATCTTAGTCTTTCCAATCTTGAGTCATATTCAAACTCGTCACAGAGACTTGATCAATGCCAACCACAAGGAGAGTTCCTTCCTACGTCTCCTCCCTGTGGAAGACCTTCCATTTCTCTGCGACCAAACCTTAGTTTTGCTTGCCCAAGAATCCTAACATGCGTTCCGTCGCAAATGAATTGCCCTATCCCTTGATGAAGACCATCGCGTTTGTGAGCTGGGGGATATCCATTTTTCTCACCAGGTCGAGCTTTGCGCCCTCCCAGGGAGCGTGGATACCTCTGACGAGCTGTTTGAAGGTATCAATATATTCCGCCGACGCAAAATACAGCGTAAAAATGTCCCCTCTATACTCGCAGCTCATCATTTGTATGGGTGGACCCTCTACAGAGTTCCACACATGTTCAAATTCCGATTGTTAACCAAATCCTCCATTTGGGACCGATGATCTGGTAGAATCTTACCGGATGCACAACCGATATTGATGACTGCATAAGTCAGCTCATCTCTGTTGTGCTCTCTTCCCACACTGGCTTAAGAGGGCGGCTTCTTACCATTCTCATCGACCATTTTCTCCTTCCGTGATAGCTGTGGCCTCAGTTTGGAAGTCACAGTCCTCCATGCAGACTCAGGGGCCGTGCGCGCTTTCTTCGTTCCTGTTCCGACTATGTCTATCTCCGCAGGACACTGTCTGGAGTCTCCATTGCGAGATGGCTGGCTTGGTTTTCCCAGAGTACTTGAAAGAAAGCAGCTCTTTTTCTTCTTCAGCATTTTAGCAGTATAATGCTCTTCGGGAGATCTGATTCTTTTTCCAGCTTCCGTAAAAGCGCTTGAAATATCAGATCTATCTGTCACTGTCTGAATCCGAGTCAGAAACTAGAAACCACTTTTACTTAAAGGCTGGGGACGAACTGTGCATCCCTCTGGTTTAACCGTCTTCTACATTAAAAATTCTGACGACTAGTTGAGCGCTTGAAGCATTACTCTCCACTACAGGGGCCAAGGCACCCACACCTATAGGAAGGAAGGACAACACCGTAGCTTGACGCCACCACCGCAGATGTTGAGCCTTTGGAGTCCATTTCTAGCCTACTCCAAAAGGTTTTAAAATTTTTTGGCAATAGGTAGTACCTATTCCGAGATACGGATATATTTTTTTCTTTGAGAAGCGAAATAAAAACACATACGTTAAGAGTGAAGAATAAAACTATAGATGTCGATGAATCAAATTCTATTAAAAGGAGACTGTTTTAAATTTCCGTAAAAAGGTCTAAATGATTTCTTCCAAATTTCGCGAATTCTGGGTAAGAAATACGGTTTTTGTGCGTTAAATACCTTCAATCGGAAAACACGGCTATGCGACAGATGCATACATATAGGGTCAGATCTGGCCCATACTCTGGCCCATACCCATTTTACAATGAGTTGCATGAGTATGTAATTGGTAGCAAATCGTATTTCTCGGCTCAAACACTTAAATCGGGAGATAGCTTTATTCAAACTCGACACAGAATCGGGGTAAAAATACGACTTTATTAACTCAAGATTTCTTATGAAAAATCGGTATAAAGGGTGCTATATCAAGATGTAGGTCATCTTTGAACTTTAGGCTGTAGAGTGATTTTGTGAAACAGACGGACGGAGATGTCTAGATCGTATATTTAAATAAAACGACAATCTAGTACATTGTAGCGTTGAAAATGTATAATTTGATGTGTTGCAAATGGATCCAGCATTCACAATGTTTTAAACAAATAAATGTGCGTCATCTCATTAAACTGCCAATATATTTATAGCCACCACCGTAGGATATGGGAGTATACACTTTTTTGAAATCCCGTTTGCAACACATCGACATATCAATTTCCGATCCTACAAAGTATATATATATTGCGGGTCGTCGTGAAATTCTAAACGATTTAACGAAGTCCATGTGTTTGGGCGTGTCTATCCGTCTGTCCGAAGGTCTGTTGTAATCACTCTACAGCCTTCAAAAATTAAGATATTGAGCTGAAATTTGGCACATAAACGTCTTTTTGATGAGTGCTGGTTAAGTTCTGGAACGGGACAAATCGGACCATATTTGGATATAGCTGCTATATAGACCTATCTGCCGATAAAAGGTCTGAAGATCACAAAAGCTTTATTTTTTAACCGATATCGTTGAAATTGGAAATAGTGAGTTATTGTAAGTCCCCCGACTCCGAACCATATATGGACGGTTTAGATCGGACTATATTTAGATATATTGGATTGCCCAAAAAGTAATTGCGGATTTTTCATATAGTCGGCGTTGACAAATTTTTTCACAGCTTGTGACTCTGTAATTGCATTCTTTCTTCTGTCAGTTATCAGCTGTTACTTTTAGCTTGCTTTAGAAAAAAAGTGTAAGAGAAGTATGTTTGATTAAAGTTCATTCTAAGTTTTATTAAAAATCCATTTACTTTCTTTTAAAAAATCCGCAATTACTTTTTGGGCAACCCAATTGCTCCCATATAGACCCATCTTCTCGTAAGGGTCTAAGGCCCGTAAAAGCTGCATCTGTTATCCAATTTCAATTATTAGCCAACATATTTGGATATCGCTGGCATATAAACCGATCTGCCGATAAAGGGTCTACATCGCATAAAAGCTTTATTTTTCATCCCATTTCGCTGAAATTTTAAACAGTGAGTTGTTTTCAGCTTCCAGATATCCGACTCAAATCTGCTTTAGATCGGACTATGTCTAGATATAGCTGCCATATAGACAGAATTTTTTGCCATATTTCGCTGAAACTGTTACCTTTATGTGAATTCTCGGGACCTGAATTAAATATGTTGAGACCTGATCCTATTTAGATATAACTATGAACATAGTAGTGGAGTTTTAATAAAACAAAATACAAATTCGACACGGCCGAACTTAACACGTTTTTACTTATTATCACTTCTATAGCATGTGATGCTGAACGCCTGGTTTTGACTCATGGGGGGAAAATCAGAAAACAATCTTCAGCGGTGAGTACTCCTCCTGTTGCTGGCGACATGTGTGAAGTAATTTGCCATGTAAAATCTTCTCCGCAAAAAGGTGTCGCACTGCCGCACGCCGTTTAGACTTGCCTATAGAAAGCAGGTCCCTTTTCATTGAGCTTAAACTGGAATCGGACAGCACTCAGTGATATGTGAAAAGTTTGCCCCTGTTCCTTAATGGGATGTTCATAGGCAAATTTTCAATAGTAATGACATGTACGGTCCATATCGGTGTGTAACTTCATGTTTCTCATCATGAAAAAGTCATTCAAAGAACCAGGCAGTATAAGATTTTTATATACCACTAGCTGAACCGGGCTCGCTCCGCTGGGCCTTCTTTTACTTTATATGGAGCAAAATTTTTCTTGGAATATTTATTTTCGACAATTAAAGAGCTTTTAGGGAAATACCATGTTACGAAAATAGTATACCGCTTGACTAACAATTTAACAATATTAGTACCTTTATCTGAATCGCATATGATCTTTATTGGTTTACGAATTTAAGTTTGGATGTAAGGTTTACTACATTCTTAAAATACTTTATTTCAGCCCGATATTCCCACGATGTCTGATTTAGGAGTATTTTCGGGGGTGAGGTGGTCCCCCAGACGTTTAGCCCTGAAAAAATATCAGCATCGTGCGTTTCTCTCAAATACCATTTATTTGAACCCCATATTGCCGTTGGTTTAGGGAAGTTTACACGATGAGGCGTCCCTGAAACACATGGTCCCAAAATTGGTTATCAAATTCGTTTTCTAATATCAAATACCTTTCGTTTAAGCCAGATATTGACATGGTCTAAAAATTTTTACCCTCTGTGGGGTGTTTTGGGGAAGGGGTGATGCCCAAATACATACATCCTACATTTGGATATCAAATTTGTATTCTACTCCCAAATACTTTTATTTGAGCCCCATACTGTAATGGTCAGTAAGAAATTGCTGTTTGTTCGGTATTTTGGGATAGTGGTAGATACCCAGAAAATTGGTCCCGAAAGTGGGTATACTGCGCCAAATCCTGGAAAAGACCCAAGAAGGACAAATCAACACTTGTCATCTCTTCGTTGACTACAAAGCCGTCATCGATACTCCTTTACGTTCAAAGCTATTTCAAGCCATGTCTGAGTTTGGTATCCCTGCAAAATTAATAAGAATAGGAAAGAACCTCTCCGAACCATTTAATACCAAACGAGGTTTCAGACAAGGAGACAGCCTATCGTGTGATCTCTTTAACATCCTGCTGGAGAAGATTATACGAGATGTAGATGTGAATAGATATGGCACACTAATCACAAGAGAACACATGCTACTCGCCTATGCCGACGACATCGATATCATAGGTCGACCACCGGAAGTAGTAACTGCAGCCTTTGAAAGAATCGAAAGAGAGTCAGTGAAAATGGGTCTGGCTGTAAATGGAGATAAGACGAAATGGATGGTTTCAGCTCCCAAAAAGCCTTGCACAACCGAGCAGATAAAGAAAATGGAGAAAGTTGGAAACCACAACTTTGAGACTGTCAGTAACTTCCTCTACCTCGGCACCGCCGTAACCGAAACGAATGACACCAGTTTTGAGATTAAGCGAAGAATAGTACTGGCAAACAGATGCTACTTTGGACTAAGTAAGCAGTTTAGAAACAAGGCCACCTCTCGACAGACGAAGATTACACTATACAAGACACTGATACTACCCCTGCTGTTATATGGTTCTGAAGCATGGGTACTTGTGAAAGCAGATGAGGCAGTGCTTGGAGTATTTGAGAGAAAGATTCTTCATAAAAGATATGGACCAGTTTGCGTTAACGGAGAATATAGGCGACGTATGAACCACGAGCTATATGACGACGATAGCATAGTTACACGCATCAAAATACAACGGCTGCGTTGGCTAGGTCATGTTGTCAGAATGGATGAAGAAGCTCCAGCAAAGAAGTGGTTTGAAGGCAAACATGGTGGTACACGCAAACCGGGAAGACCAAAAGCCCGATGGAAAGATCAAGTTGTGGGAGACACCTCGAAACTTGGTGTCAGAGACTTTAGAATGAGCGCAGAAGATCGAGGTGCTTGGAACGCTATTCTACGTTCGGCTAGTGGAACAAATATTCTGTCGTAGCCAATTAAAGTAAGTAAGTAAACATATATTTGGTAGGTTTAGGAGTTGCCTTGTACATTTAAGTTTTTGTAAGGATTATAAAATATGTATTTAGTGTTTGATTAACGTAGAAAATGGATTTTATTTTGTCCTATTTATTCGTTGTAGCGTTATGTGTGTTTATCTAATTGCATCCACACTCATGGAGGACTTTACATAAATATTTATTTTCAACTCGTAAATGGCAAAGCGCGCATATCCATCAATCTCGATGCTTTCATAGTGCAACATTGATGCAGTTTTAATTTGAAATTCCATTTGACCACATCATGAGGAAACCTCAGCTGTTATGGTTTTGGTACTATTTAAACAGTTATTTAAAATCAAGCATTGGCAGTCTATTATGCTGCTGAATTTAACAGAGGCCACAAAAGGTAATGGGTTTTAATAGAGGGACCTTTCCTTTTTCCCTTATATGTATGTACTAGTCTTTTGCTAGCTCTTTTTCTTGTATTTGGATTTTAAGACACAGTTTCATACTAATGAAGTGGTTGTCTTTGTTTATGTTAAATTTTTTCATTGACACGAGTTTAATGTTTCACAATTTTTTCTTGTTTTAGTTTTTCGATTATCATGTCATTGTTGCCACTTAAACCATAAGAAATGGAGATTGATGAAAAGTTAGCAACTCAATCCATATAGGGCATCAAAAATTTTATTTATTTTCGTTGACCAGGCCAAAAGGCCACAAAAAAAGAGATGATGGAAGACACGCATTGCAGAAAAACAAAACAAACAAAAAAACTGTTATCACACCAGCAAACAAAACTTTTCATATACATACGCTTAGTATGTGTGTGTGTGTGTGTGTGAGTGTTCTGTATATCAAGGCATCTTAAATTCCCACTTAAATATTTTGATTTATATTTTCCTTATTCCTGCAAAAGTCCCAGCAGCTACCCGCTGATGCTTCCTTCTTTTCCAATTCCACTGCATTAAGCTTTTTCCCAAGCTCAAGTGCAAGATGCTCGTCCTTTCGTCTTTGGCGAAATTGTGTATTTTGTGGCATTCTTGGCTTACTTCCGTCTAAAGACTTTTTGATTTGTTGTCTAAGTTTATTTATTGTCACTCAAACAACAAAACTGCTGCTGTTGCTGCTGCTGCTGCTGCTCACAAGAAAAATGTCACACAGACCAAAAAAAGGGACGACACAAGGACAACGAAAATGAAGTAAATGCAAAGAGGATGTATATGCGAACCCAAAGAGATCTCAAGTTTTGCAATGACTTTTCTCACTCTGTGTTAGACAATTGTTTGCTTACACAAGCAAACACAGGCACACACCCACACACTTTCTCAAACTTATACTCAAACTCAGCTCGAGTGTTTGGGGTCTTGTACATTCACAAACTGTCAACTGGGAAATACAGGATACGGATGAGGATGATGCCAACCATGATTCAAAGAAGAAAATGAAGAAAAAACCAATAAGGAAATCCTAAAATCGTGCAGGGCCGACTATATAATACCCTACACCCTTAGATGTGGCTACAACTACTTTGAAATAAAAAGTAGTACTCCGTAAATGCTAGAGCATAAGCTATTCGTTATACATATATGAAAGCTATATCCAAATTGGAAACGATTTTGATGAAATATTGCATATTCATTAAAATCGGTAGCAAACAACAATCTGCGCAAAATTTCGAGCAGATCGTTTTGAAATCGCGGTTGCTACGACCTTATAACACTTATTAATTAATCAAGCGATACATATATATGGGAAAATCGGTAACAAAACAAACCGTGCCAATTTTTCTGCAGATCGGTTGAAAAGTTTAGCATTGTAAGTGCAAATCGGACGATACATATGTATGGGATACATATCTATATCTGAACCGATTTGTACCAAAATGAATAGCGTTCGTTCCTCAGCCTCAAAAATTAATGGCATGTGCAAAATTTCATGACGATTGGACTTCAAACACTTCGTGTATCTTGATTGTAAGAAATCGAATCAGAAATTGATTCTGAGTCGATCGGTATACCTATCAATGGTTCTAGATTTTCTCCTTCTAAGCGCTGCAAACAAATACACAAGTAATAATACCCTGTACCACAGTGGTGGTGTAGGATATAAAAACTTTGCAAGAAATATAAATTGTATGGTTTTTATTGGTGATGTTCTTATGCCCTCCACCGTAGGATGGGGGTATACTAATTTCATCATTCCGTTTGTAACACATCGAAATATTGATTTGAGATCCAACAAAGTATATAAATTCTTGGTCGTCTTGACATTTTTAGTCGATTTAGTCATGTCCGTCTGTCTGTCCTTCCGTCCGTCTGTCCTTCCGTTCGTCTGTCCTTCCGTCCGTCTGTCCTTCCATCCTTCTCTCCTTCCGTCCGTCTATCCTTCCGTCCGTCTGTCCTTCCGTCCGTCTGTCCTTCCGTCCGTCTATATGTCTGCCTGTCGAAAGCACGTTAACAAGGAATAAAGCTACGAGCTTGGAATTTTGCGTAAATACTTCTTATTGTTGCAGGTCGGTTGGGATTGCTGCCATATAAACCGATATCGGATCTTGACCTCTTGAGATGCCAGAGGGCGCAATTATCATCAGACTTGGCTGAAATTTACCATGTGTGGTTTGTTTTAACTTCCAAAAACTCCAAATCGGCTTAAAACCTGATATAGCTCCTATATAAACCGATCGCCCGATTATACTTCTCGAGCGTCAAGAGATAGCAATTCTTATCCGACTTGGCTGAAACGACATCTTTTATGACCTTTAACATATGTGCTAAATATGATCCGACTCGGTCCATAACCAAATAAAGCTCCCATATAAACCAAACACATGATTTTACTTCTTGAGCCCCTAATGGGCGCAATTCTTATCTGATTTGGCTGAAATTTTACACAATGAATTCCACTTTGGTCTCCAACACCCAAACCAAGTATGGCTCCAGTCGGTTCAAATAACATAGCAATTTTTGTATATTATCCTCTGTTTGCCTATAAAGAGATAAAGAAGAAAGCCAAAGAACTTGACAAATGCAATCCATGGTGGAGGGTATATAAGATTCGGCCCGGCCGAACTCAGAACAATTTATCTTGTTTCTTTTTTTACCGGAGCGAAGCGAAGTATGAAAAAACTCGTATACAGGATATTACAGTCTTAAATTGCAAAAATTCATGGATGGCAGATCAAGAACAATATCGAAGTCACTATTGGGCTACTTTGCCGTTCTTAGAAATGTTACCAAACTGAAAAGGGGCTCTACTGTTGACATTTAACACAAGGGTAAATAAGATGATGATTAAATGACAATATAAAGACATTTTCTATAAAAAATTCAAATTTTGAAAAATTGTAAATCTTATATATAACAAGTAAAAGCGTGCTAAGTTCGGCCGGGCCGAATCTTATATACCCTCCACCATGCATCGCATTTGTCGAGTTCTTTTCCCGGCATCTCTTCTTAGGCAAAAAAGGAAATATAAGAAAAGATTTGCTCTGCTATTAGAGCGATATCAAGATATGGTCCGGTTCGGACCACAATTAAATTATATGTTGGAGACCTGTGTAAAATGTCAGCCAATTCGAATAAGAATTGCGCCCTTTGTGGGCTCAAGAAGTAAAATAGAGAGATCGATTTATATGGGAGCTGTATCGGGCTATAGACCGATTCAGACAATAATAAAAACGTTTGTTGATGGTCATGAGAGGATCCGTCGTACAATATTTCAGGCATATCGGATAATATGGCGACCTCTAGGGATCAAGAAGTCAAGACCCAAGATCGGTTTATATGGCAGCTATATCAGGTTATGGACCGATTTGAACCATACTTGGCACAGTTGTTGGATATCATAACAAAACACGTTGTGCAAAATTTCATTTCAATCGGATAAGAATTGAGCCCTCTAGAGGCTCAAGAAGTCAAGACCCCAGATGGGTTTATATGGCAGCTATATCAGGTTATAGACCGATTTAAACCATACGTGGCACAGTTGTTGGGTATCATAACAAAACAAGTCGTGCAAAATTCCATTCCAATCGGATAAGAATTGCGCCCTCTAGAGTCTCAAGAAGTCAAGACCAAAGATCGGTTTATATGGCAGCTATATCAGGTTATGGACCGATTTGAACCATACTTGGCACAATTGTTGGGTATCATAACAAAACAAGTCGTGCAAAATTCCATTCCAATCGGATAAGAATTGCGCCCTCTACAGGCTCAAGAAGTCAAGACCCAAGATCGGTTTATATGGCAGCTATATCAAAACATGGACCGATATGGCCCATTTACAATACCAACTGACCTACACTAATAAGAAGTATTTGTGCAAAATTTCAAGCGGCTAGCTTTACTCCTTCGGAAGTTAGCGTGCTTTCGACAGACGGACGGACGGACGGACAGACGGACGGACATGGCTAGATCGACATAAAATTTCACGACGATCAAGAATATATATACTTTATGGGGTCTTAGACGAATATTTCGAGTAGTTACAATCAGAATGACGAAATTAGTATACCCCCCATCTTATGGTGGAGGGTATAAAAATCAATTGTTTGTTTGTTTGTATGTTTGTGTGTTCCTTATAGACTCAGAAACGGCTGAACCGATTTTCTTTAAATTTTCACAGATGGTGCATAATGATCTCGTGGTGAAAATTGGGTACTACATTTTTTGATATCTGAATGGGGGCGGACCCTCCCCCTTACCCTAATTTTCAGAAACGCCAGATCTCGGACATGGGTGGTGCGATTTAAGCGAAATTTTGTGTGCTCTCATATAGTACCCTAAAAATAAAAACTTGGTATCTAAATTTCGGATGGGGTACCTAGGGGGGCCGCCCCACCCTAAAACCTACCAAACATATATTTAGACCAATCACGACAATATGGGACTCAAATGAAAGGTATTTAGGATAAGAAAAGGTATCTGATATCCATTTGTCGAATAAAGTGCAAGGGGGACCACCCCAACCCCCAAAACACCCCTAAATCGGACATATTTACAGAACATGGCAATATGGGACTCAAATGAAAGGTATTTGGGAGTAGAATACGAATCTGATATCCAAATGTGGGACCGCGTTTCTGGGGGTCCACCCCTTCCCCAAAACACCCCCCAAACAGGACTTATTTACTGACCATGGGAATATGGGGCTTAAATAAAAGGTATTTAGCCATATGGGGCTCCAATGAAAGGTCTTTGGGAGTAAAGAACGAATCTGAAATCAATATTTGGGAAAAGTGTCTAAGGGGCACAACACCACCCAAATAGTATGTATTTGCTGACTTTTGCAATATGAGGCTCAAATAAGAGGGTTTTTAGAGTGGAACACGAATCCGATATATATTTTCAAGGCCTACTCCCAACCCAACTCCCACCACCATAACAACCCCCAAATAGGTCGTATTTGGTCACCAAGACAATTTGGGTCTTAAAGAGAGTGGAACTACATATGTATAGTTTTTAGGGCCAATACCCTAAACCGGACATATTTGCTGACTTGTGCAATAAGGAGTTTAAATGAGATTAGAAAACGAATTTGATATCCAATTTTGAGTCCAATTGCAATATGGGGTTCAAATAAATCATATATAGATATATGAGAGTAGAGCACGTTGCTGATATATTTTAAGGGCTTAGTGTTTGGGGGATCACCCCAGAGATCTCGGAGATTGGTAATGCGATTCGTTCGAATTTTTTTTTTCACTCTCCCAGTCAATATTAAACATGGTTTCTATTGTTGAGGGTCGGGTGCCTCGGGGGCCGTCCAAAACCCCCCAGATTGGTATATAGACCAATAACGTCAACATAGAGCTCAAACGAAAGGTGCTTGAGAGAGAAAAACGAGCCGTGTGTTTGGAGAACTGCCCCACCCGAAAACACCCCACTATTATATAAAAGCTATTTGATGTTTAAATTGATTGATTTTCGGAAATTGATACTCATTTTCGGGACAAAATCCCTGGGGTCCACCCCATCCTCAAACAGAATTTATTTACATATTATGCCATTATTGGACTCATATAAAATGTATTAGACATTAGAAGCGTATATAAAACCGGAAATTTTTACCAATACGATAATATAGAACTCAAAAGAAAGGTATATGGGAGTGGAGTAAAAATTTACCCTGGAACCGAGAAGGGGCACACTTCTTACACATCAGTGAAATCTTTCCGATTCAAGTTTAATCTCAATGATGAAAAGTCCCTCTTATATAGCCGAGTCCGAATGGCGTGCCGCAGTGCGACACCTCTTTGGGGAGAATATTTTACATGGCCATGCATGGCCACCACCACCTTTAAATTATGTCCGATGTTATCGCCAGGATTTGACCGGAGGTATTCAGCGTTATATTGGCATGAACTCGATATACACATTCAGGGCGAAGTGTCCCAACCCTAAAAAGATATAAGAGAGTTACAGAAGGCGCAGCGGTTCGGCTAGTACAAAATAAATTTAGTTGAAGGTCATAGTTTTATTATATCGGGTTGCCCAAAAAGTAATTGCGGATTTTTTAAAAGAAAGTAAATGCATTTTTAATAAAACTTAGAATGAACTTTAATCAATGATACTTTTTTTAAAACTTAGAATGAACTTTAATCAAATATACTTTTTTTAAACTTTTTTTCTAAAGCAAGCTAAAAGTAACAGCTAATAACCGACAGAAGAAAGAATGCAATTACAGAGTCACAAGCTGTGAAAAAATTTGTCAACGCCGACTATATGAATAATCCGCAATTACTTTTTGGGCAACACAATACATACCAAACATCTGTCAAACCATCAAACATTAAAGCATCTAAGAATCGAACAAGGATGATCGAGAGACTGGTTTACATGGGAGCTATATTCGGTTATAGACCGATTTAAACCATACTAGGCACAGTTGTTGGAAGTAATAACAGAACACTACATGCAAAATTGCGGCTTGTTAGGGCTCAAGAAGTCAAATCGGGAGATTGGCTTATATAGGAGCTATATAAGGCTATAGACCGATATGGAACGCACTTTGCACAGTCGTTGAAAGCTATAACAGAACACCATGTACAAAATGTCAGCCAAATCGGAAGAACATTTCGGCTTCCAAAGGCTCAAGAAATCTAATCGGGAGATCAGTTTATATGAGAGCTATATCTAAATCTGAACCTATATGGTCCATTTGCAATCCCTAATGAGCAATATTAAGTATCTGTGCAAAATTTCAAGAGGCTAGCTTTACGCGTTCGACCGCTATCGTGATTTTGACAGAATCTAAAATCTAAGGTATTTTCGTTGCCCATAGACTCTAAGAGAACAGATTTGGTACTTAAGAAGCCCTTTTGGTGTAGAACAGTGTTATTATCACTACTCATTTCTAATATTAATCTTAATTAGCACACACATGTTTAAATATGCATTACTCACTTTGTGTTTTGTGCTCCCACGAATTATGAGAATTACTATTGAATATATACAACAAATAAGGCCAGTAACTATTAAACTCACCTGCAAAGAGAAACAAAAAATAAAAAAAATTAATTTGCAATTTATTTATTGCGGAAATTGTTCAATAGGTATCGGGTTTTAATAATAGCTGCAGGTATATAAAAACTTAACTACAAAAACAATTCTAAAATCAATTATTTCCACACATTACAGAGAACAAAAAAACTAATAAACCCCAATGAAATCAAAAGTATTTTTCCCTTAAAACACACTCACATATAAAAGCAATAAATTAAATTTATATTAGCAACAATTGACAACAGCAATTTCATACAGGCGGTGGCGACCAAAAAAAAATCGCAATTTAACACCCTGGGAATGAGAGAAAAACCCCCCAACAGATAAAAGAAAATATAAGAATTAAACAAAAGTCTTCTTCTGTATGGGTAAACTTAAGCCATACTCCCCCAACCAAACTGAAGGGAAAAGAAGCAGCATCAAATGTATCACATCTCATATAATGGAATTGGCTATAGGCCAAAAAGGAATCACTGTGACAATATTCCCTTTGGCTGGCAGTAGTTAGTCCTTTTTTTCTGCCTCAAAAAAAAAAAAAAAAAATCACACAAAACATATAAATCCCCACTGAAACGGACCAGTAGTGGATAAATGAAGAATACAAGAAAAAATCAAAAAAAAAAATCAACTCTGAACCATGCAACAAGCAACATACCAGAGGCAGTGCAACACTTTATATTGAGGCAAGTGGCATCATTGTTGTGCGAACATTGGGCACAGACTATCAGAGACACTTACAACAATGGCCTTGTTGTCAATGCGAAAGACGTCCCAAACAATATCGAAAACAAAAATTGCTAACAAATAATGCCAACAAAAGGGGGAAGCAGGAATTTAATCAGAACTTTCAGTTTAAAACGAAATGAATATGAGCTATTTACTAAAAAGGCCTGATTGAGCAAAAATTCGATGGTACAAAAGTTATACAAAAACCAGTAAGGAAAGGCAAAAGTCGGGCGGTGCCCACTTTATAATACCCTACACCTACCCTATAAAAACACAGAAAGGGGCTACATCTAATTCTGAACCAATTTTTGGCGGATGAATCCATTAAAATTCCTATATCAAATTTCGCGCAAAGCAAAAATGTTCAAAATTTAATAACTACGGTTGAAAAATGACAACAAATTACCCAAAATCTAACGAACATATACATGGGAGCTATATCTAAATCTGAACCGATTTCGACCAAACATTATGGATATTGTGGAAGTCGTCGAGGAAAGCGTTGTACAACATTTTGGGAAGATTGATCAATAAATGTGCTTGCAGTGGGTCTAGGAGGAAATAACGGTCGATATATATATATATATATGAGACCTATATCTAAATCTGAACCGATTTCTATGAAATTCACCAGTAATATCGAGAGTCATATAAACAAGTAAAAGCGTGATAACGGCCGGGCCGAATCTTATATACCCTCCACAATGGAGCGTGTTTATCGAGTTCTTTTCCCGGCATCTCTTCTTAGGCAAAAAATGATATAAGAAAAGATTTGCTCTGCTATTAGAGCGATATCAAGATATGATCCCGTTTAGACCACAATTAAATTATATGTTGGAGACCTGTATAAAATATCAGCCAATTCGAATAAGAATTACGCCCTTTGGGGGCTCAAGAAGAAAAATAGACAGATCGATTTATATGGGAGCTGTAGCGGGCTATAGACCGATTCAGACCATAATAAACACGTATGTTGATGGTCATGAGAGGATCCGTGGTGATTTCAGGCAAATCGGATAAGAATTGCGCTCTCTAGAGGCTCAAGAAGTCAAGACCCAAGATCGGTTTATATGGCAGCTACATCAGGTTATGGACCAATTTGAATTATACTTGGCACAGTTGTTGGATATCATAACAAAACACGTGATGCAAAATTTCATTCTAATCGGATAAGAATTGCGCACTCTAGAGGCTCCAGAAGTCAAGACCCAAGATCGGTTAATATGACAGCTATACCAGGTAATGCACCGAATTGAACCATACTTAACACAGTTGTTAAAAGTGACACTAAAACACTATGTGCAAATTTTCAGTCAAATCGGATAAGAATTGCGCCCTCTAGAGGCTCAAGAAGTCAAGACCCAAGATCGGTTTATTTGGCAGCTATATCAAGTTATAGACCGATTTAAACCACACTCGGCGCTGTTGTTGAATATCATATCAAAACACGTCGTGCAAAATTTCATTCCAATCAGATAAGAATTGCGCACTCTAGAGGCTCAAGAAGTCAAGACCCATGATCGGATTATATGACAGCTATATCAGGTTATGGACCGATGTAAACCTTACTTATCACAGTTGTTGGATATCATAACAAAACACGTCGTGCAAAATTTCGTTCCAATCGGATAAGAATTGCGCAGTCTAGAGGCTCAAGAAGTCAAGAACCAAGATCGGATTATATGACAGCTATATCAGGTTATGGACCGATGTAAACCATACTTGACACAGTTGTGGGATAGCATAACAAAACACGTCGTGCAAAATTTCATGCCAATCGGATAAGAATTGCGCAGTCTAAAGGCTCAAGAAGTCAAGACCCAAGATCAGTTTATATGGCATCTATATCAAAACATGGACCGATATGGCCCATTTACAATACCAGCCGACCTAGACTAATAAGAAGTATTTGTGCAAAATTTCAAGCGGCTAGCTTTACAGACAGACAGGACAGACGGACGGACAAACGGACGGACATGACTAGATCGACATAAAATGTCGCGACGATCAAGTATATATATACTTTATGGGGTCTCAGACGAATATTTCGAGTAGTTTCAAACAGAATGACGAAATTAGTATATCCCCCATCCTATTGTGGAGGGTATAAAAATCCATCCCGCTAAATTTCCAGAGAATCGGTTAACGGATCACCATTTTATTGCTGTATTACAGCAGTTCGTCCCATATATATATATATGGGAGCTATATCCAAATCTGAACCGGTTTCTATGAAATTCACTAGTTATAAAGGGTGATTTTTTTGAGGTTAGGATTTTCATGCATAAGTATTTGACAGATCACGTGGGATTTCAGACATGGTGTCAAAGAGAAAGATGCTCAGTATGCTTTGACATTTCATCATGAATAGACTTACTAACGAGCAACGCTTGCAAATCATTGAATTTTATTACCAAAATCAGTGTTCGGTTCGAAATGTGTTCTTTCACCGTTCAGCGATGAGGCTCATTTCTGGTTGAATGGCTACGTAAATAAGCAAAATTGCCGCATTTGGAGTGAAGGGCAACCAGAAGCCGTTCAAGAACTGCCCATGCATCCCGAAAAATGCACTGTTTGGTGTGGTTTGTACGCTGGTGGAATCATTGGACCGTATTTTTTCAAAGATGCTGTTGGACGCAACGTTACGGTGAATGAACACATTTCGAACCGAACACTGATTTTGGTAATAAAATTCAATGATTTGCAAGCGTTGCTCGTTAGTAAGTCTATTCATGATGAAATGTCAAAGCATACCGAGCATCTTTCTCTTTGACACCATGTCTGAAATCCCACGTGATCTGTCAAATACTAATGCATGAAAATCCTAACCTCAAAAAAATCACCCTTTATTAGGAGTCATCAGCTAATCCCTCCTTTTGAATTTTGAGAGAATCGGTTAACAAATCACCATTTTATTGCATTATTACTGCAAATCGACGAACATATATATGGAAGCTATATCCAAATCTGAACCGATTTTTTTCCAATTTCAATAGGCTTCGTCTCTAGGCCGAAAAACATGTCCATACCAAATTTGAAAACGATTGGATGAAAATTGCGACCTGTACTTTGTACACAAATTAACATGGACAGACAGACAGACGGACAGACAGACAGCCAGACAGACGGACATAGCTAAATAGAATCAGAAAGTGATTTTGAGTCGATCGGTATACTTATCAATGGGTCTATCTCTCTTCCTTTTGGGTATTACAAACAAATTCACTTAGTTATAATACCCTGTACCACAGTAGTAGTGTAGGATATAATAAAGAAAGAAACACTTTGACCAAATTTGCTTTAAAATAAAATTTTGACAAAATTTTATTTGAAATGAAATTTTGACCAAATTCTCTTTCAAATTAAGTTTTAACAAAAATTTCTTTGAAATTAAATTTTGACAAACTATTCTATGGATATACAATATACAATTTGGATCCAATTTTATTTTTTTGAAAAACAATTACAAAGGGGTTAAGTTCGAAATCGGACAACAAATGCGTCTTTTATGGGCCTAAAACCATAAATTGAGAAATCGGTGCGTATGGCAGCTATATTCAAATCTACACCGATCCGAGCCAAATTGCAGAAAGATGAAACACAACCCACTGTCCCAAATTTCGGCCAAATCGGATTATAAATGCGTCATTAATGGGTCCAACCTTAAATCGAGAGATCGGTCTATATGGCAGCTACTAGCCGAACCGGGCCCGCTCTGCTGCGCCTTCTTTAACTCTCTAATATCTTTTGTTGGGGACACTTCGGCCTGAATGCGGATATCGAATTCGTGCCATTGTAGCCTATGACGCTGAACGCTTTCGAATCCTGGCGAGAACATCGGACAAAGCGGTGTTTATCCCCTCTTAATGTTGGCAACAATTGCAATTTCCCCAAAAAGGGACGTTGTTCTGCGGGACACCGTTCGACGCGGCTATAAAAAATGGTCCCTTATCAATGAGTTTAAACTTGAATCGGAAAGAACTCATTGATGGGTGAGAATTTGGCCTTCTCGGTACCAGCTGGTAATGTTTTTCCTTAGGGTAATGTTCTCATTAGGGGAGGGATGGCACCTCAGACATTTCAACTCAAATATGGATATCAAATTCGTGCTGCACTTCCAAATTCCTTTAATTTGAGCCCCATATTGCCATGGCCAGTATATATGAACCGTTTGGAGGGTGTTTTGAGGCTGGTGCGGCCACCGGCACTTTGCACTGAAAATAGATATTGGACCCAAATTTTGATACCATATTCGTTGTCTGGTCTCCAATACCTTTCATTTGATACCCTTATTGTGCCCATCGGACCACTTTCGGATATGGGTGGCGTTTTTGGGGTAAAAGGGAGGGTACGCCTCCACCGATATCTAAAAATTATATAGCCTATGTTTCCTTCCAGACAAACGTACACAAATTTTAAGAAAATCAGTTCAGCCAATTATCATGTAGTCATAATGGGTCTAATGGCGTTTTAGAGGGGTGGCGTGACCCCCTATACTACGATCTGATTTTGTATGGCAGATTTGAAATCTACTCCCGAATACCTTTCATTTGAGCCCCATACTGAAATGAACGTCCAATATGTCTCTTTGGGGAGTTTTGTGGTAGAGGCGGCCATATTCGTATTGTACTCTCCAATACCTTTCATTTGATACCTTTATTGTCCTGATCGGTCCACTTTTGATTTTGGGTTGTGCTGTGGGGAGGGTCAGTCACCCTTCTGATAGAAAAATTATATAGCCTATGTTTCCTTCCATACACGACATGCGAAAATTTCGAGAAAATCGGTTCTGCCGTTTTTCAGTCTATACGAATCAAATAAACTGAGTCCCACATATCCGTGATTGGCTAATGTGGCCATTCTGGGCGTTTTTGTGGGGGTGGGGAGAGAAACGTACACAAATTTTAAGAAAATCAGTTCAGCCAATTATCATGTAGTCATAATGGGTCTAATGGCGTTTTTGAGGGGTGGCGTGACCCCCTATACTACGATCTGAT
Source organism: Stomoxys calcitrans (assembly GCF_963082655.1). Classification (NCBI taxonomy): domain Eukaryota; kingdom Metazoa; phylum Arthropoda; class Insecta; order Diptera; family Muscidae; genus Stomoxys; species Stomoxys calcitrans. Next base: position 17,477,111 of record NC_081552.1, on the reverse strand, counting down.
TTTGTATGGCAGATTTGAAATCTACTCCCGAATACCTTTCATTTGAGCCCCATACTGAAATGAACGTCCAATATGTCTTTTTGGGGAGTTTTGTGTTTGGGGCGGCCCGATGGATACTTAGACTCAAATTTTAATGCCATATTCGTATTGTACTCTCCAATACCTTTCATTTGATACCTATATTGTCCTGAACGGTCCACTTTTGATTTTGGGTTGTGCTTTTGGCATATGGGGGAGGGTCAGTCACTCTTCTGATAGAAAAATTATATAGCCTATGTTTCCTTCCATACACAACATGCGAAAATTTTGAGAAAATCGGTTCTGCCGTTTTTCAGTCTATACGAATCAAATAAACTGAGTTCCACATATCCGTGATTGGCTAATGTGGCCATTCTGGGCGTTTTTATGGGCGTCGGGTGATCCCTTATACTTCGACATGAATTAGTATGCCAGATTCGTTATCTACTTCCACATACTTTTCATTTGATACCCATATTGTCCTTATCGGTCCACTTTTGACTTTGGTTGATGTTTTTGTCATAGTCCTTTCGTTAAATTCCCATATTATCCCAAACGAACTATTGAAAGGAATTTAGTGGAAATATCAAGTTCCTACTGTACTCTTAAATACCTTTCGTTCGATACCCATATTGTCCCAATCGGTAAACATGTCCGTGCGGGAGAGTTTTGGGGGGTGGGGAGACCAAGGGATAAATTTTTATGTCAGATTTGTGCTCTGCTTTTAAATACCTTTCCTTCGATACCCATATTGCCCAAAGCGTTGATAGAGTCCTGTTGGGGTTTTTTTTGGGTGGGGGACCCCCCAGAACACTTTGGCGAAATTCAAGTTCGTACTCTATTCTTAAATACCTTTTATTTGATACCCATATTATCCCAATCGGTAAACATATCCGGCCGGGTCGGTTTTGGAATGGGGCGTCCCCCCAAATTATTTGACCCCATTTTTTACCCAATTTTTTACAAATTTGGTGTTTTTGAGATACCATAAGGTAGTATAAAAAATTTGGCTTAAATCGGTGCATCCATCTCCGAGATCTGGCGATTTTGAACAAGTAAAAGCGTGCTAAGTTCGGCCGGGCCGAATCTTATATACCCTCCACCATGGATCGCATTTGTCGAGTTCTTTTCCCGGCATATCTTCTTAGGCAAAAAAAAAGGATATAAGAAAAGATTTGCTCTGCTGTTAGAGCGATATCAAGATATGGTCCGGTTTGGACCACAATTAAATTATATGTTGGAGATTGCGACCTTTGTGGGCTCAAGAAGTAAAATAGAGAGATCGATTTATATGGGAGCTGTATCGGCCTATAGACCGATTCAGACCATAATAAACACGTATGTTAATGGTAATTGTAATGGTAATGAGAATCCGTCGTGAAAAATTTCAGGCAAATCGGATAATAATTGCGACCTCTAGAGGCTAAGGAAGTCAAGATCCCAGATCGGTTTATATGGCAGCTATATCAGGTTATGAACCGACTTGTGCTTTATTTGACATAGTTGTTGAAAGTAACAATAAAAAACGTCTTGCGAAATTTCAGCCAAATCGTATAGAAATTAAGCCCTCTAGAAGCTCAAGAAGTCAAGTCCCCAGATCTGTGTATATATGACAGCTATATCAGGTTATGAACCGATTTGAACCATATTTGGCATAGTTGTTGGATATCATAACAAAATACTACGTGCCAAAATTCATTCAAATTGGATAGGAATTGCGCCCTCTAGAGGCTCAAGAAGTCAAGACCCAAGATCGGTTTATATGACAGCTACATCAGGTAATGAACTGATTTGAACCATACTTGGCACAGTTGTTGGATATAATAACAAAACACGTCGTGCACAATTTCATTCCAATCGGATAAGAATTTCGCACTCTAGAGGCTCAAGAAGTCAAGACCCCAGATCGGTTTATATGGCAGCTATATCAGGTTATGAACCGATGTGAACCATACTTGCCACAGTTGTTGGATGTCATAACAAAACACGTCGTGCAAAATTTCATCCCAATCGGATAAGAATTGCGCACTCTAGAGGCTCAAGAAGTCAAGACCCAAGATCGGTTTATATGGCAGTTATATCAAAACATGGACCGATATGGCCCATTTACAATACCAACCGACCTACACTAATAAGAAGTATTTGTGCAAAATTTCAAGCGGCTAGGTTTACTCCTTCGGAAGTTAGCGTGCTTTCGACAGACAGACAGACGGACGGACGGACGGACGGACATGGCTAGATCGACATAAAATTTCACGACGATCAAGAATATATATACTTTATGGGGTCTCAGACGAATATTTCGAGTAGTTACAATCAAAATGACGAAATTAGTATACCCCCCATCTTATGGTGGAGGGTAAAAAAACGATAGATCTCCAAGATTTGAAGTTTTTCAAAATTGGCGCTCCTTCTTTTTACATCAATAGATGCGTTTACTCTACATCCATCGGGGGTCAAACTCCACCATCTGTGAAAACCTCATTAAAATCGGTTCAGCCGTTTTTGAGTCTATAGGTTACATACAAACAAACAAGGCACTGTGTCACAGGGTATTCTAACGTTGTGCATTTGTTTGCAATGCTAAGAAGGAGAATAGCTTTACCCATTGATAAGTACACCGATCGGCTTAGAATCACTTCCCGAATCAATTTAGCTATGTCCGTTTGTCTGTCAAAGTAATCGGGAAACAGGTTGCATTATGTTATCCGATTTGCACAAGTCAAGTTACTGGTCCAAGGACGAACTCTATTAATTTTGAAAAAATCGGTTCAGATTTAGCTATAGCTCCCATGTATATCCGTCATCCGACATGGCAAAAATGTAAACCACCTTTCTTAATAATCCGATGAAAAATGCATTATTTATAGACCCATAGCAGGTATCTACATATGTTCCGATTTGGACCAAACTCGACACCGAAATTGAGTGGTATAATAAATACAAGTCACTGTTAAATTTTGGTTCAATATTGGTCTTTTTGGCAGCTATATCCAAATATAGACCGATCTAAACCATAAGGACACTGATGTCTAAAAGCCTAACATAAGTCACTGTGTCAAATTTCAACGAAGTGGGATAATAAATGCGCCTTTTATCTTAAATCGAGAGATCGGTCTATATGGCAGCTATATCCAGCTTTGGACTGATCTGGGCCAAACTAACGAAAGATCTAAAAGGATCAACCACAACATACTGTCCCCTTTTTTTGGGCTAAAATGAAAAAATGTGTTGAAGGGCCAAACACAACTCACCGTTCCGAATTTCAGCAAAATCGGACAATATATGTGCCTTTAATGGGCCTTTAAATCGAGAGATCGGTCTATATGGCAGCTATATGCAAATCTGGACCGATCTAGGCCCAACTAAAAAAGATATAGAAGGGCCCAATACAACTCACTCTCCCAAAATTTCATCGACATCGAGCAATAAATTCTGTGTAAATGTGTACTTGGCTCATGTATCTCATGCTGGAATATAAAGTTCTCAACTGGTTTCCTTAGAAAGTATTAAATTAAAGTTTGGACCTTGCGTCGGCATGGGCTAGCGTAAACCGATCACCATTATATTTCATATCATAAAGAAAAAGGAAACATGTATTAATTTCGGCCGTGTCCATTTCGATGCTACCATGGGTTTACTGATCATCCTACTTTATTAAAACTTCATTACCAAATCCATTTTTAATTCAAGCGACGAGAACTTTTATAAAAGTCACAGTTACAGCGAATTCGGGCTAACAAATCGATTTTAATTGTATTAAGACCCAAAACTGGGACTTAAAAAAAAATGTTCAACTCGGATATTAAAAAGGTCCCTTACCTTGGCACCTCAGACATTTCGGCTCAAATATGGATATCAAGTTTGAGCTGTACTTCCAAATCGTTTTAATTTGAGGCCCATATTGCCATGGCCGGTAAATATGAACCGTTTGGTGGGTGTTTTAGGGCCGGGGCGGCCACCGGCACTTTGCACTGAAATTAGATATCAAATTTTTCTAGGTGTTACAAACGGAATGACGAATTTAGTATACCCCCATTTGTTGGAGGGTACAGAAATAGTCCTTTATAGTGTTGGAGCATATTCATTTAGTTTCTAACACATCTGAATCGGTCCATTACCTCATATAGCTCTCATACAAACCGATCCCCCGATTACTCAAATTTGACACAATGACCTCTGCTGTGGTCTCCAACATGCAAACTACTTATGATCCGAATCGGTCCATATACTGATATAGCACTAATAGTATAGCATTTGTAATCCATTATCATTTGTGTACCTATGCAGAGATACCGGGCAAAGAGCTTGACAAATGCGAAGCATGGTGGAGGGTATATAGGATTCGGTCCAACCTAACATAGCACGCTTGTGCTTCTTACCATTACTGGTGGACTCATGAACTCTTTCCTTTCCTTATATTTATATTCACTTCACAAAGGTCTTAATAAACTTTATCGCTCACGACGATGTTGTCAAAAACTTTATGAGGTTTTATCTGATGAACCGCTTTAGAATAGCAATATTCTTAATTTTCGCCATTATTGTTGGTTTTAGTGAGTGTCATCCTTTTCAAAACCGAAGTGAATTTCTGACTACGAGGGTTAATTATTATTATTATTATTAATAATTAATAGCGTATCTTCGACAAACAGACGGACGGCTAAATGGACTAAAAATGACAAGACGATCAATAATGTATATACTTTATGGGGACGCAGATCAATATTTAAATGAGTTACAAACGAAATGACTAAGGGTATATAACCCCCGTCCTTTGGTAGTTGGTATAAAAATCACATAACTACCCAAAATATATACAAAAGGAATGATATTGAAAATCAGACAGTTGCTAAGTATTTTCATCTCTGTGTCTTGTTGCAATTGTTTATAGGCACTGAAGCATAACGAATGCATAACAATGTTTATTTCATACACTTTTCTTCGCCATTGTCCTTTCAATTGTCCATGTGAATGTCCTTCGTCATGACTGGAGATCCTCTAAAGACCATCTCTCCTACATTTCTGTTTCACTGTTTTTCTACTTTAGTTCCCTTTGAGCCGTTATAATATTTCTTTTTAAACTTTATACTACAAGGGGTTTATTAAACCATCCTATAGCATCTCTTACTCGCTAGATGTGTGTTATATATGTATGTTCTTAAGGGAACAACCAACAGTGACCATGGTAAAAGTTTGTACCAAACCTAATAATATTTGTTTGGTTTTGTTATATCAAAGTCACACTTATTTTTAGAGGAGCGAGTTGGTATAACAAGAAGAAATAAAACGACATAAAGATGTAGAAATAGAAATTGGTAACGATGTGGTATGCATGAGAAAAACTCTTTAAAGAGTTAATCTCCAGTGTATGAATATTAAGAGAAAAATTTATTTAAGGTTGCGGTTTAAAGCAATTTTTTATTCCCACCACCGAAGGATGGGTATACAATTAAATATTCGAATTGTCCATTTCCGACTCTATAAAGTATATATATTCTTGGTCGTCGTAAACGATCAAAACGAGACGATCAAGCCACATCCGCAGGTTGAACAGTGACTTGTATTTATTAGACCACTCAATGTCCGTGCCTAATTCAGTCCAAATCGGAGCATATTGGATTAAATTTTTCACCGAACTATGACGAAAGGCTTAGGGAAATATACTCTGCTTGTATCAGCATATCATATATGCCTGTGGGATGGAGGGACACGAAGTTCATTTTCATCCCAAAAGCTGGAAAACCTTACTACACGAAGGCGAAAGATTTTCGTCCTATTAGTCCGTCATCCTTTATGGTGAAGACTCTTGAGAGGTTTATAGAAACCTATCCAAGGGCAAAGATCCCTGGAGATCTCCTAACGCGGCAGCAGCATGCATATAGTAAAGGCAAAGTGACTGAAACAGCCCTTCACGACCTAGTCAGCTACATAGAGGGTTATCTGTCTAGGAATATACAATGGTAGGATTTCTTTACATTGAAGGTCAATCATGAAGGAGTTGGAGTTTCAAGGCATCCACTCTACCGCAAGAAAGTTTATTAATAACTTACTACTAAAGTGCATTACGGCAGGCTTGGGATCTGTGGATCTAACAAGTAAAAAGGCGTTAAGTTCGGCCGGGCCGAACTTTGGATACCCACCACCTCGGGAATATACGTAAACCACCTTTCATCAAAATCCGGTGAAAATTGTATACCTGAATTTCGGCGACATCGGATAATAAATGCACCTTTAATGGGCCCAAAACCTTAAAAAGAGAGATCGGTCTATATGACAGCAATATCCAAATCTTAACCGATCTGTGCCATATTGCAGAATTATGTCGAGGGGCTTAACTTAACTCACTGTTCCAAATTTCGGCGACATCGGACAATAAAAGAGCATTTTAATGGGCCCAAAACCTGAAATCGAGAAATCGGTCTATATGGCAGCTACATCCAAAATTGGTCCGATCTGCACCAAATTGATGAGGGATATCAAAGGGCTTAACACAATTTACTGTCCCAAATTTCAGCAAAATCGGATAATAAACGTGGCTTTCATGGGCCTAAGACCTCAAATCTGAGGATCGGTCTATATGGCAGCTATATCCAAATCTGGACCGATCTGGGCCAAATTGACGAAGAATGTCGAAGGGCCTAACACAACTCCCTGTCCCAAATTTCAGCAAAATAGGATAATAAATGTGGCTTTTATGGGACTAAGACCCTAAATCGCAGGATCGGTCTATATGGCAGCTATATCCAAATCTGAACCGATCAGAGCCAAATTGACGAAGGGTGTCGGGGGGCCTAACACAACTCACTGTCACGAATTTCATCAAAATCGGATAATAAATATGGCTTTTATGGGCCTAAGACCCTAAATCGACGGACCGGTCTATATGGCAGCTATATCCAAATCTGAACCGATCAGAGCCAAATTGACGAGGGTTGTCGAGGGGCCTAACACAACTCACTGTCCCAAATTTCAGCAAAATCGGATAATAAATGTGGCTTTTATATGCCTAAGACCCTAAATCGGAGGATCGGTCTATATGGCAGCTATATCCAAATCTGGACTGATCTGAACCAAATTGACGAAGGATATTGGGGGGTCTAACATTACTCAATGTCCCGAATTTCATCAAAATCGGATAATAAATGTGGCTTTTATGGGCCTAAGACCCGAAATCGGAGGATCGGTCTATATGGCAGCTATATCCAAATCTGAACCGATCTGAACAAAATTGACGAAGGATGTCGATGGGCCTTACACAATTCATTGCCCCGAATTTCATCAAAATCGGATAATAAATGTGGCTTTTATGGGCCTAGGACCCTAAATCGGCGGATCGGTCTATATGGCAGCTATATCCAAATCTGAACCGATCAGAGCCAAATTGACGAGGGGTGTCGAAGGGCCCAACACAACTCACTGTCCCAAATTTCAGCAAAATCGGATAATAAATGTGGCTTTTATGGGCCTAAGACCCTAAATCGGCGGATCGGTCTATATGAGGGCTATATGAAGATATAGTCCGATATTGCCCATCTTCGAACTTAACCTGCTCATGGACGAAAAAAGAAGCTGTGCAAAATTTCAGCTCAATATCTCTATTTTTAAAGACTGTAGCGTGATTTCAACAGACAGACGGACGGACATGTCTAGATCGTCTTAGATTTTTACGCTGATCAAGAATATATATACTTTATAGGGTCGGAAATGGATATTTCGATGTGTTGCAAACGGAATGACAAAATGAATATACCCCCATCCTTCGGTGGTGGGTATAAAAAGAGGGGTCAGCAGAAGAACACCTCAAGGAGATGTACTGTCTCCTCTACTATGGAATATAGCCATTAATAACATATTGTATTATCGGCTCTGGAAGAGAAAGGTGTAAAAGTGGTCCCGTATGCTGATGATGTGGCATTGCGGTTGGGGAAAGTTTTCCAGCACTCTAAGAGATATACTTGAGGAAGCTCTACGTGCAACATCGAAGTGGGCTACCGAAAGTGGTCTAGGCGTAAATCCGTGCAAGACAGAAGTAGTTATTTTCAGCAGGAGTTACAAGTTACCTACAATGTCACCTGACGTCTTGGGAGTAGAGAATGTTCCATTTACAGAAAGCGCAAAGTACCTGGATGTTTTGCTGGACAGGAAATTGAACTACACTTTGGAAAGGGCAAGAAAGATAACTCTTGCCCTATACACCAGCAAGAAGGCCATTGGCTATATGGTGTTGTGGTCTGGTGGACGGCGCTTCAAAAGTCCACCTAATGCTCAACACTTAATCGGTTCCAAAGGATGGCTTGTTTGTGCATCACATCCGCACTGAGGACAACACCATCTGATGCACGGAATTTAATGATACATCTAATGCCTCTGGACATTGCGGCTAGACTAATTGCTGCTAAGGGAAATTTCTCTCTAGTCATGTGGCGGCTACGGACTCTGTGTATCCTTGATACAACAGCCGATGTTCCATGCAGTGTCGATTAAACCATACCTGAACCACTTTTTGATAAAAAGTACTGTACCATTATTACTGATAGAACCGATTGGAACTAAGATATCCCTGGTAATAGAAGTTACATAGCCTTCTACACAGATGGTTCCAAACTAGACGACCAGGTGGGCTTTGGGGTGTACTCTATAGATCTAGAGCTGGTCATATCGAAGAGGTTACACGACCACTGCAGTGTGTATCAAGCGGAGATCCTTGCAAATTAGGAAGTGGTGGAATGGCTAATATATAATCTCATAACGACGATTGGCATAAAATATCTTCTTAGACAGCCAGGCAGCCATCAAATCACTGCAAAACTTATTTCTGAATACAAAAACTTCCTTCAACTGTCGCGGATCTCTTAACGAGATGACTGAGCAGTTCAAAATTCACCTGATCTGGGTGCCGGGCGACACATTCCAGGGAAACTGGAATCTGTGGGTATGCCTCTAGCGACATGTAATCTAAATTTTCACGACCAGGCCTGAAGAAAAACGAATGGTAGATATTTGCGAAGAGGGGGCTGTGAGCATTCCAAAACTATGTGGCCTAATCCAGACTTAAAGAGGTCTACCACCTTGCTGGCGCTGGCCAGAACAGACGTCTCAGTCGTTGTGTCCGTCATGACAGGTCACAGTCTAATCGGAAAACATACTGACAGACTGAAGGTTGCCAACAACGGCTTTTGCGGAAGCTGTGAGTACATCGAAGAAGAAGATACATTAGAACACCTTCTGTGTGTGTGTCAGAAGGAGTTCCACTTTAGGTTCTCATTTCATTGAAAAACTTGTCTGATTTAGCGGATGTGAACATTCGTTGATGGGCTTTTAACAGTGTTGTCCTCATTGAGCCGTCAAAAATATAATGGATTGCAGTATTAGTTTAAACTTGCATCTATCTAATATTAAATGAAATTTTTATCACTTATTAAACCATACCAAAAGTTTTTCACTATCTCACTGCTTTCAACACTTTTTCCAATTCCTATTCATCCTTCACTACAACACTCCCTAACTCCATATGTCCATCACTCCATTCGTCTCCCAATCTATTCGTTCCTAAATCCATTCGTCCGTCATTCCATTCGTCCATCAAACCAAAAACATTCGTCCCTCATTTCAATTTGCCTTCGTTACTCGCTCAATTCGTATCTCATTTGCTACATTCGTCTCACAGTTCATGGGTTCCTCAGTTCATAGGTTACTCAGTTCATTCGTCCTTCACATCATTCGCTCCTCAATTCATTCGTACCCCACTCCATTCGTCCCTCGTTCCATACGTACCTCATTCCAATCGTTCCTCGCTCCCTTCAAGCTCACTTTATTTGTCCCCAGCTCCATTTGTGCCTTTATTTATTCGTCCCCCATTCCATTAATCCTTTTCTCCATATGTCCCTCATTCCATTCGGTCAACAATTCATTCGTCATTCATTTCGACCTACATTCCATTCATTCTTTCCTCACACCATTTGTTCCTCACTCCATTCGTCCCTCACTTTATTCATCCATTACTTCATTCGTCCCTCAATCAATTCATTCGACCATCAGTCCATTCGTTCCTCACTCCATTCGTCTCACTTTCCATTCATCCTTCATTCGAATCGTCCTTCACTACATTAGTCCCTAACTTCATTCCTCGATCTCACCATTCAACCCTCATTTATTCTATTCTTCCCTCATTCCATTCGTCCCTCCTTCAATTCGTGCCTAATTCCATTCGTTTCTCATTTACTACATTCGTCTCTCGCTTCATGCGTGCCTCAGTTCATTCGTTCTTCACTCCTTTCGTACCTTACTCGATGGCCACTCTATTTGCGAATCATTCATTTGCTTCTCACTTCATTTCTACTCACTATATTCTTTTCTCATTCCATTCCTTCCTCACTACATTCTAACTCACTCCATTCATATCTCACTTTATTCGTACCTCGAATCATTCACCCATCAGTCCATTCGTCCCTTACTCCATTCATCCCTCATTCAAAACGTCCTTCACCCCGTTCCTTCATCTCTGCTTTCGTCCCTACATCTATTTGTGCCTCACTCCATTTGTTCCTTAATTCATTCGTTCCTCACTCCATTCGTCTCACTTTCCATTCATCCTTCATTCGAATCGTCCTTCACTACATTAGTCCCTAACTTCATTCCTCGATCTCACCATTCAACCCTCATTTATTCTATTCTTCCCTCATTCCATTCGTCCCTCCTTTAATTCGTGCCTAATTCCATTCGTTTCTCATTTACTACATTCGTCTCTCGCTTCATGCGTGCCTCAGTTCATTCGTTCTTCACTCCTATCGTACCTTACTCGATTCGATGCCCACTCTATTTGCTCGATTCGATGCCCACTCACTTCATTTCTACTCACTACATTCGTTTCTCATTCCATTCCTTCCTCACTACATTCAAACAAACTCCATTCATATCTCACTTCATTCGTACCTCGAATCATTCACCCATCAGTCCATTCGTCCCTTACTCCATTCATCCCTCATTCAAAACGTCCTTCACCCCGTTCCTTCATCTCTGCTTTCGCCCCCACATCTATTTGTGCCTCACTCCATTTGTTCCTTAACTCATTCGTACCTCACTCTAATCATTCCTCGTTCCATTTATTAGTCACACACTCCATTCGTCATTCACTACGTTTGTTCCTCGCTCCAGTCATCACTTATTCCATTCGTCCCTTACACCATTAGGCACTCACTCCATATGTCCTTCACACCATTGGTCCCTCATTAATTTTTTTCATATCATTTTATTCAGATAATGCAACTTGAAGCCATGCAGTGGCCAATTTAAACAAATTACAATGAACTACTACTCATTCCATTCGTATCTCGCTCCATTCGTACCTCACTCCATTCAATCTCACTTCATTAGTACCTCACTTCGTCCCTTGCAACATTCGCCCATCAGTCCATTCGTCCCTTACCTTATTCGTCTCACTTACCATTTATCCCTCATTTGAATCGTCATTCACTATATTCTTCCCTCATTCCATTCCTCCATCTCTCAATTCGTCTCTAACTCTATTCGTACCTCACTCCATTTGTCTCTCATTCCATTCGTCCCTCACTCTATTCATTCCTCGTTTCATACATTAGTCACGCATTCTATTTGTCCATCACTCCATTCGTCCCTCTTTCCATTCGTTCCTATCTTCATTCGTGCCTTCGTCAATTCATTTTTTTTCCATTCGTCCCCCACTCCATTTGTTCCTCTCTTCAATTGCCCTTCTCTCGATTTGTTCCTCAATCCACTGGTCCTCATATTCCTTCATCATTATTCATATTTGTGCGTGCAAAAATTGTTTTTAACAGTATTTTCACCGCCAAAGATATTAAAGTGTCTTTGCCGCTCTCCACTCGTTACTTGGGGGGCAAAGTGAGTACTACGAGTTTTTAATCAATTTAGACGTGCCACCCTTTATTTCATGCATACTAAGCAACAACAAGGACACCAACAATGTGGATGTCTTTTAAAAATGGATTAACACGCACTTTCTAAATCGCTGACGCGATAAACGAGAAAGTTAACCCTAATGTCTCACGGAATTCCCGCACAACTTTATCGAGACAAAACAATCGCAAAAGTTTTTTTTTATAGTCTCAGCGCTTGGAGTTAATTTACTGCCCCTAAACCATGATGTGTAGCAAGAGGAAATACTGAGGAGTGAACACAAGTTGGCTTTATGCCGTACACTAAGTGTGAAAACTTTTCTAGGGGACAAGTTTATTGACCCCGGAACAGTTATGGGTTGTTTACCTTTCGAGTCAGTCTGAGGTGTGTCCAACAATGTCCATCAATGTTGGTGGTGATTCGATAATGTTTGGTTAACTTCATAGTCCTCTAATCGTTTGTTAGCTTCAGATAAAAAAAATTGATTGACTTGATTGCAGACAAAGGAATGCAATGCAGGCTTGTCATTAATTAGGGGGTTCAGAGGGTGAAGCAAGGGACTAGGAGCTGGAGGAGGAAAGGTTTTTTAAGAGTGTAGATAGAAACATGTAAATGTCTGCTAAGTTCGGCCGGGCCAAATCTTATATTCCCTAAACCATGGATCGCATTTGTCAAGTCCTTTGTCTGGCATCTCATTAAGGTAAAATAAGTTAAGTAGAACAAGTTCTTTGCCCGGTATCTCTTTATAGGCAAACAGAGGATAATGATAAGAATTGCGTCGTATATCTGCTCAAGAAGTAAAATCAGGAGATGGGTTTGTAAGGGAGCTATATCTGGTTATGAAACGATTTGGACCATATTTAGCACAGTTGTTGAAAATCATAACAAAACACCTAATACAAAAATTTTAGCCAAATCGTATAAGAATTGAGCCTTCTAGAGGCTCAAGATTTCAAAATCCCAGATCGTTTAATATGGCAGGTATATATCAGGTTATGAACGGATTTTGACTATACTTAGAAGTCATAACTGTTGTTGGAAGTCATAAAAAAAATTTTGTCAAATCGGATAAGAATTGCGGCTTCCAGGGGCTCAAGAAGTCAATTCAGGTTATCCAAATCTGAACCAAATTGGCCCATTTGCATCCCCAACGACTGACATCAATATTAAGTATCTGTGCAAGTGGCTAGCTTTACGAGTTGGACCGTTATCGTGATTTGGGCTAGCGGACGGACGGGCGGACATGGATAGATCGACTCATAACGTCAAGACGATCAAGAATAAGTGTTCGAGCTGTTACAAACGGAATGACTAGATTAGGAAGAAATGGGTAAAGGAACAACAGAAGGGAATGGAAACAATAAATAGACTGAAAGGTAGGAAGAAATGGGAGCATGGAAGAGAATGACAGAGAGAAATGCAATTAATGAAATGAAGAATTAGATGGAGCAAATAGAAGAAAGGATGGAATAAAAGAAAGAAAGAAAAATAAAGGGCAGGAGGAATGAAAGACAAGAAATATTTAAAGGAATGGCAGAGAGTATGGCATGACAGTATAGAGTTCAACAATGGAACCGGTGAATGGAATGGAAAGAAGGAATGCATGAAAGAAATGTGAGAAAAAGTGAAAGAAATGGAAGAATCAATGCAGGAAAGAAGCGGAAGGAAAGAATGAAAGAAAGGAATGCCCGACATGAGTTGAGTAAATGGATGGAATAATTTGAAGGATGAGTTGAGAAGATGGCATTGATGGAATTAATAGAGGAAAATGCTATTGAAAAATTGATAGGAAGAAATCGAAGGAAAGGAAGAAGGAAAAAATGCAAGGAAGAAATTGGAAAAAGGAATGGAAAGAATGCAAAGGAGGTATTGAAGGAAGGAAGAATTGAAAGAAATAAATAGAAGTAAACTAGGCATGGAAGGAAAGCATGAAACGTGAAATGGAGGAGTGGAGAGAAGGAATGGAAAAAAGGAATAAATGAAAGGCGTGGAATCAAACATTGAGGTTAATGATAATGAGAGGAGTTGAGAATGGAAGGAAGGTGGAAATATAATGTTAAATTGGTAGGTGGGAATGGAAGGTAGGAAGAAATCTACGGAAAGGAGAAATGGAAGGAAATGAAAAATGGAAAGAAACAGGAACGGATTGGAGGACAAATGGAAAGAAGAAATGAATTTATTTATTTATTTGCTAATTATGCAATTATAAGCCAATATTCAGCATGTATAACAACTACTCATTAAAAAAAAAAAAAATAAATTAAAATAAATATTATTTCCCAGCATCAGGATACTACAAAAAAACGCCATAAGAATTAGGCATATGAAAGTGTGAAGTTAACAACAAATATATCAAGTCTGTGTGTTAATAACAAAATATTCAAGAAGCTTTTTCCGGTAGATAGGCAAAGACATATTAAAAGACTTCAGTGCATCCGCCAGCGTATTAAAAAGGCGTGCCACTTCACTTGAAATAATTCATCCATGTGTTGTGACAATCTGGCAATATTTAAATGTGTTGAACGGGTAGAGAGTGAGAAATGAAACAACCGAAGAAGAAAGAAAGAATTTAAGGAGGGAATCGAACGAAAAATTGGAATTCGAGGTGGATGAGATAGAACGGTATGATGGAAAGGAATGATGGAACAAACGAAAGGAATGGGCATGGAAGAAGAAGTGGTATTGAACGAGGGATAGAATAAAGAACTCGAAGAAAAGAATGGGAGAGCGAAATGAAAAAGGAAAGCAAGGAATTGAAGGTGTGAATGGAGATATCAAAGGGTGTGTATATGGAAAGAAAGAAGGAAAGGAAGAAATAAAAGGATTGAAAGAAGGTATTAGAAGTAAAATTGGTAAAATTGGAAGGGTGGGAAGGGACGAAAGAATGAATGGAGAAAAAAATAGAAAGATCGAAATAAGGAAGAAATGAGAAGATGGAATGGTTGGAAATAGTATTGGAGTGAGGGAACATAAGGAAATAAAAGGATAGATATGGAAGGAAGGGAGGAATTGGATGAAACGACTGGAGGAAATGAATAGAAATAAGGTAGGGATGAAAGGGATGAATGAAACTTGGAAGGGAGGAATGGAGAGAAAGATTGGAAGGAAGAAATTAAAAGAAGTTATAAATGGATGCAATGGAGTCTATGAAGGGAGGGAAAATTAAAGGAGGGAATTAAAGAAACAAATGGATTTTAAGGTGTAAGGAGATGGAATGGTATTATGTAAAGAAAAGAAGGAAAAAAAGAAATTAATGGAAGGAAGGAATGGAATCGAAGGAAGAAGAGGTATTGCACAAGGAACAGAATAAAGGATTGGAAGAGAAGGATAGAAGGTAGACATGGAAGGAAGAGAGAAATGGAATGAATGGGAGTGAAATGGAGGGCAAATGGAAGGAAGGAATTGAAGAAGAAGTGGAATTGAAGGTGTGGAGAGGGGGAATTGTAGTATGGAAAGAAGGAAGGACTGGACGAAATGGATTCGAATGAAGAAAAGGTACTGAATGTAGGAACAGAAGAAAGTAATGGAAGAAAAGAACTAAAATCTCAAATGGAAGAAAGGAATAGTAGGAACGTGTACAAGGAAGAATTAAAAGAAAGGATCGATTGGAAGGAATGAATGGTAGGAAGAAAGAAATTAATGGAGGAAAGAAAAGGAAGGGAGGAATGAAACGTAGGAGGGGAAGGGGCTAGTTAAGAGAAGGAATGGCAGAAAGGAATGGAACCGAAATAATGAATAGAAAGATGGGAACGAAGCAAGGAATGGAAGAAAGGAATGGAATGTTGGAATGAAAGTAAGGAATAGTGTATGGAATGAATGAAAAGAATAAGTGGAATAAAAGGAAGGAAAGAAAACAAGTAAAAAGGCGTTCAGGCCGAACTTTGGATACCAACCACCTCGGGTATATATGTAAACCACCTTTCATCAAAATTCGGTGAAAATTTCATACCTTATACTCATATACCTCATACCGATCTGAACTATATACGACACGGATGTCGAAAAGCCGAACATAAGTCACTGTGTCAAATTTCAGTGAAATCGGATTATAAATGCGAATTTTATGGGGCAAAGACTTTAAATCGAGATATCGGTCTACATGGCAGCTATATCCAAATCTGGACCGATTTGGGCCGAGTTGCATAAACATGTCGAGGAGCCTAACACTAAGCACTGTCCCAAATTTCGGCGAAATCGGACAATAAATGCCTCTTTTATGGGCCCTAAACCTTAAATCCAGAGATCGGTCTATATGGCAGCTATATTCAAATCTGGACCGATCAGGGCAAAATTGAAGAAGGACGTCGAAGAGCCTAACCAAACTCACTGTCTCAAATTTCACCGACATCGGACAATAAATGCGTCTTTTATGGCCCCAAAACCTAAAACCTAGATATCGGTCTATATGGCAGCTATATCCAAATCTGGACCGATCTGTGCGATATTGAAGAAGTATGTCAAGGGGCTTAACTTAACTCACTGTTCCAAATTTCGGGGACATCGGGCAATAAATGAGCATTTTATGGGCCCAAAACCATAAATTAAGAAATCGGTCTATATGGTAGCTATATCCAAATTTGAACCGATCTGAACCAAATTGAAGAAATATGCCAAAGGGCCTAACGCATCTCACTGTCCCAAATTTCAGCAAAATCGGATAATGAATGTGGCTATTATGGGCCTTACACCATAAATCGGAGGATCGATCTATATGGCAGCTATATCCAAATCTGGACCGATCTGAGCCAAATTAACGAAGGATGTCAAAGGGCCTAAGACAACTCACTGTCCCAAATTTCAGCGAAATCGGACCATAAATGTGGCTTTTATGGGCCTTAGACCCTAAATCGGAGGATCGGTCTATATGGCAGCTATATCCAAATCTGAACCGATCTGGACCAAATTAAAGAAACATGTCAAAGGGCCTAAGACAACTCACTGTCTCAAATTTCAGCGAAATCGGACCATAAATGTGGCTTTTATGGGCCTTAGACCCTAAATCGGAGGATCGGTCTATATGGCAGCTATATCCAAATCTGAACCGATCTGAGCCAAATTGACAAAGGATGTCGAAGGGCCTAACACAACTCACTGTCTCAAATTTCAACAAAATCGGATAATAAATGTGGCTTTTATGGGCTTAAGACCCTAAATCGGCGGATCGGTCTATATGGGGGCTATATCAAGATATAGTCCGATATGGCCCGAACTTAACCTGCTTATGGACAAAAAGAGAACCTGTGCAAAATTTCAGCTCAATATCTCTATTTTTAAAGACTGTAGCGTGATTTCAACAGACAGACGGACAGACGGACGGACATGGCTAGATCGTCTTAGATTTTTACGCTGATCAAGAATATATATACTTTATAGGGTCGGAAATGGATCAATATCTCTATTTTTAAAGACTGTAGCGTGATTTCAACAGACAGACGGATAGACGGACGGACATGGCTAGATCGTCTTAGATTTTTACGCTGATCAAGAATATATATACTTTATAGGGTCGGAAATGGATATTTCGATGTGTTGCAAACGGAATGACAAAATGAATATACCCCCATCCGTCGGTGGTGGGTATAAAAAAATGAATGACGGGAATGTATGGAAGGGACACAGAATTGGAAGCAGGAAATGGAGAAAGGAATGTAAAGAAGGAATAGATGAAAAGAGGAAGAAAATGTTAGGGATGAACGGAATCACGAAAGGTAGGAAGAAAAAAGTATCGAAGGTAGAAATGAAAGAAAGGGAAGAAGGGCTTACAATGGAAAGAATCGAAGGAAAGAGTGGATGGATATAGGGTGAGGAAGGAAGAAATGGATAAACGAATAAATGGAAGGAATAACTGAATTTAATGAAAGAAATCGACCGGAGGAAAAAAATCGAAAGAATGAAAGGAAGTACTGAATGAAATTATTGAAAGGAACAAAAAAAATTAAAAAATTAAAAAATGCTGATCTGATCTTATTGATAAAAACGAGATAGCCGTGATTTTAACGCATAGTCGAGGAGAGAGGTTAGCGTGTTGTAGCATTCTCAACACTTAACTGCAACCCAAAGTGCAGAGAGAAGTTCAACGAATTTGTGCCATTTCATAACTTGGTGCCAAAAAGGATCCGAGGGCGGTGGTGGATGCATACATCCACACCCACAGTTTAGAGCCCCGCAGCAAAAGAGCATTATGAAATTCGCCAGCTTTAAAAACACCTGTCTTCAAAGGATGGGTGGCATCACTTAAAAACTGTTTGGGCTTAAGATCAGACCAGATTGTTTCAAATCGACAACAAGGAAGTTAAGAAATCCCTTGAACGTCGAACTATTTATTAGTGACAATGCTTTTGGGGGAAAAGTGGCAGATGTGGGAGAGAGTAAGTATAATGTTTCAAGAGGAGGGGTGGATGCAATTTCCTGCAAAAATTTGCATCCTTGTAGGTCCTTGCATTAAACACATCATCACATTATGTTGTTAAACAACTGCCTTCTCTAAGTGATTTCAGAAGGTTTTAACTTAGCCCAATTTTTTACAGCTAATGAATCATGTGCTACATTTACAAACATTAACGGCCAATTTCATTAAGAATTTATTAAACTTAACAAAAAAGGACTGGAAAAGTATACAATACATACCCAACCCTTCAGGCCTTTGGATAACTTTTAAAATTTAATTACTCCAAAGTATTTCAACATTTTGCCCATTAGCAATGAGGCAGAAACATGCAACAACCACCTGAGGTTTACATACATATGCAATTGCATGTAGCATTGCAGAGCTGCCCCCAGTCAATGTTCTTTTGTGCGTTGTACCTTTGTTGGTCCCTCTGCACTCAACACTAAAACTCGCGGTGTCCTGTTAAATGTTAATAAATTGTTAATGTGCACTTTTAGGCTCGTGGCCATAAAAACGCAAATTTGCACATGTAGTACGTTTTGTTAAATAATTATAAACATACATTTTGTGTTTGTTTAATGCGCTGGTGCCCCAAAACAAAATTTTGCTGACATTTTTGGTTAACCTAAGCCCAGTGCTATTCGCCCCTCAAGGATGCTTTTAACAACCGCTTGGCATGCAACATATTTGATGCATTAATAATAAAACTTCATAGCGCAATTTTATGTTTTAGTACCAAAGGCTATAACAGGTATTTGCGGAAATGCAGTAAGTGCAGTGTTGAGATTTTAAGAACTTTTGGAAAATTTTGAGACAACATATTAACTGAGATTCCATTGCAGGATATTGTCCGGCCATTATGTTCAATGCTATCTATTCAAAGAATGGCACAGGAAAGAACTCTCAAAAGGAAGGCAAACTGCGTGATGTTCCTGAAAGGCATTTGAACGGCTCTCCGTATTCCGATTTCTGATTCGCCATGACTCTTCATCTGCAGGGTTCGTAAATGTACCCTTTGGAAACCACCACCATGGATATAAAAATCATAGGAGGGGGGTATAGGAATCTAGTCATTCCCTTTGTAACACCTCGAAATATTGATCTGCGACTCCATAAAGTAAATACATACGGGATCGTCTCGACATTCTGAGTCCATCTATCCATGTCCGTCCGTCCGTCTGTCGAAATCACGATAGCGGTCGAACGCGTAAAGCTAGCCGCTTGAAATTTTGCACAGATACTTACTATAGATATCGATCATTGGGGATTGCCAATGGGCCAAATTGGTTCAGATCTGGATATAGCTGTCATATAAACCGATCTCCCGATTTGACTTCTTAAGACCTTGGAAGCCACAATTTTCAACCGATTTGGGTAAAATTTTGCACATCGTGTTCTGTTATGACTTCCAATAACTGTGCCAAGTACGGTCCAAATCGTTATATAACCTGATAAAGCTCCCATATAAACCGATCTCTAGATTATTCTTGTTCGGTTTCGGGAAGCTTTAATTTTTGCTGGTTTGACAGAAGTTTGGTATGTAGAATAAAATTATGCCATTGGAGGCCATCGTAGCGCAGAGTTTAGCATGTCCGCCTATGACGATGAACGCC
This sequence comes from Stomoxys calcitrans, assembly GCF_963082655.1. NCBI lineage: Eukaryota > Metazoa > Arthropoda > Insecta > Diptera > Muscidae > Stomoxys > Stomoxys calcitrans. Next base: position 17,457,197 of record NC_081552.1, on the reverse strand, counting down.
TGGATTCGAATCCTGGCGAGACCATCAGAAAAAATTTTCAGTGGTGGTTTTCCCCTCCTAATGCTAGCAACACTGGTACTATGCTTCAATGGTACTATATAAAACTTCGCTCCAAAGAGGTGTCGCACAGCGGCACGCCGTTCGGACTCGGCTAAAAAACTTGAATCGGACTGCACTCATTGATCTGTGAGAAGTTTCCTTAGTGGTATGTGCATGGACAAAATTTTCGATTAGCATTCAACTCAATTTAGTTTATAAGAATTTTTAGCGGAATCCATGGTGGTGGGTTCCCAAGATTCGGCACGATCGAACTTAGCACGCTTTTACTTGTTTTTACTCCACTACCATATTCATAGTTGTATCTAAATAGGGGTTGATCTGATTCATATTTGAATCAAGTCTCCAGAACTCTTATACAAGTCACAATTTTAACATAATCAGACAATAAACCCGCTTTTAATGGGATAATACCTAAATTGGAAGATATGTCTATATGGCAGCTATATCTAAAAGTGGTCCAATTTGAACCATATTTAGGTCGGATGTCGGGAAGCTTAAAAGAACTCACTATTACGTTTTCACCGAAATCGCGATTTTATGGGCTCAGACCCTTAGTAGGCAGATCGGTTTACATGATGTCGGAAGGCTTAAGAAAACTCACTATATTAAATTATGGCGAAATCGGGTGATAAATGAGGCTTTTAAGGGCTTCATGACGCTTCAGCGGCCGATCGGTCCACATGGCAGCTATATCTTTATAAATTGCGATCTGAACCATATATACGTCGGATGTCGGGAGGCTTAAAACAAATCTTTTTTGCAAATTTCGAGGAAATTGGGTAATAAGGGTAATAAGTTTTTATGGGCTTCAAACCCTTTATCAGCAGATCGCCATATATGATAGCTGTTTCTAAATACTGACCGATCTGAACCATATTTCAAAAACTTAACCTGCGTGCAGCAAAAAGACCGATGTGTGCCAAACTTCAGCTCAATATCTCAATTCTTGAAGGCTGTAGCGTGATTGCAATAGACGGACGGACATACGCACGGACATCGTTAAATCGGCTTAGAATTTTCCGATCCGAATCCAATCCGAAACATACATACTTTGAAGATTTGGAAATCGATATTTCATACGAAATAACTGAAGGTGTATATAAAAAACCGGGCCGAATCTTGGGTACCCTTCACCATGGATTTCCCAATGAATTTGTTTTTGTTAACTCAGTTCGTAATTGAATTATTTTACAACAATCAAATCGGGAATTGGTTGCGTTTGCTTTAGTCTTATGTACTCATATCGGGGAATCAGTTTTTAAGGTGTCTATATCATATATATAGACCGATTCGAATCATACTTGGCACGGTCATCGGAAGTCATAACAAAAGCATCTGTGTCGGACTTCAGCCAAATCAGATAAACATTGAGACCCATAGGAGCTCAAGAAGTCAAATTCGGGGATCGATTTATATTAGGGCTATATCAGTATATAGACCGATTTGGATCATAGTTGGCATGGAAGTTGAAAGTCAGAAGACACTCAGTCAAATTTGATGAAAATTGAGGCTCCTAAGAGCTTAAGAAGTCAAAACCAGGAATCGATTTCTAAGGGGGTATATAAACGATTCGAATTATGCTCAGCAATGATGGCAGTCAAAACGGAAGTCCTTGTACAAAATTCCATGTGAACATAGCCAAATCGGATGAAAACTGAGGCTTTTAAGGTCTCAAAAATCAATGATTTATATGGGGGCTATATCCACATCTGAACCCAGGGACCTACATTGATAAGAAGTAGATCGACTCAGAATGTCAAGATGACGAAGAATATATACACTTTATTGGGTCTCAGTTCAATAATTCGAGGTGTTGCAAACGGAATGACTACATAAGTACACCCCCATTCTATGGTATTCGGTATACAAATCCCACTTTTACAACAAATGTACAACAACATTTACAACAATTAGATCAAATTTCCCATAGGATGGGGGTATACTAACATGATTCTTTCGATTGTAACACATCGAAATATTTGTGTAAGCCCCTATTAATTGTTGATTGCCATGACACTTTAAGTCGATCTATTCTCTCCGTCTGTCTGTTTGTCTGTGGGAAGCACGCTCACATATGAAGGAGTAAAGCTAGGTGCTTGAAATTTTGCACACATGCTTCCCACTCGTGTAGGACTGTTGGGATTGTAAATGGGCCATATCGGTCAATGTTTTGATATAGCTGTCATGTAAACCGATCTGGGATCTTCAATTCTTGAGCCTCTAGACGGCGCAATTCTTAACCGATTTGGCTGAAATTTTATACGAGGTGTTTCGTTATGACTTCCAACAACTGTGCTAAGTATGGTCTAAATCTATTTCCTGATTATACTTCTTGGGCCTCTAGAGGGCGCAATTTATCCATTTTGTACAACGACTTCCCCTATGACCTTGAACATACGTGCCAAATTTGTTCGAACCGGTCCGTTACCTGATATAGCTCCCATATAAACCTACCTCCTTATTTCACTTCTTAAGCCCATATAAGACGAAATTCTTATCATTATCCTCTGTGTGCCTATAAAAAGATGCCGGGCAAAAAACCTGTCTTACTTGCCGGACAAAGAACTTGTAAAATGCGATCCATGGTGGAGGGTATATAAGATTCGGACCGGCCGAATTTAGCACGCTTTTACTTGTTTCCAATATTTTGTTAATATTTTGACTAACATTTTCTTGATTTGAAAATTTTCGCTAATCTTGTTAACATTGTTAGGTTTGCCTTTCCATATCAAGGCATTATGGTCGAACATAATCACCATCCAGTTTTCAAAAACGTTTTGTCATTAAACTTGGTAAAGTTATGAGCCGAAAGTAATTAAAATCTGCTTAGCCAGAAATTAACTTTAAATTTGTAGCACAAAAGTTGCAGTCCAGGATTGTGAGATTTTTTTTTTTTTTGTTGCAAATATCGTTTTTGTTGTCTCCAAATGGCCTCACATACAAAACTTGACTTAACAATATTGCTTAGCAAGTCATAGGGCTGGGCTTGGCTGAATTGCTTTGACATAGACGTCTTTGTGTTTTTGGACTATCTATTTTGGTGGCAACATTCTGCGGCTCGCACTCATAAGAACACGCACAAAATACAAAACAAATTGCAACAATTTTAAGTCCATTTAGATGGCGTGCCTAGATTAATACCAAACGGCGCGACCTCAGCTAAACTGTGTTTAGTTCGTTTTTTTTTTGTCGCCTTGCCATGGAAGAAAATGCAGCGGTACGGACCACAAGTGTAAATTTTTCATCAAAAGGCACAGTGTTTAAAGAGGGACATAGGAAAGGAAATTTAATTCATCATAAAATTAAAGTCGGGCTAGGTTGTCCTTTTGATATCCTTCACTACATTGGGTATTTACGTTAAGTCGCCGGAGTTAAAATTTGCTAAAACATGAATAGAATAATTTCTACCAAAATCTGAACATATTGGTGGAGTCATATAGGAAATCGCTGTGCAAAGAACATCGTTTGATAAATGCGCTTGGATAGGCCATATATGTGAAAATCGGGAGATGTATGTACACTTTAACCGATTGATATGCAATCCACCAGTGAAAATATATATGGGAGCTATAATTAAATCTGAACCGATTCCGATGAAAATCCGTTTTGCACAATTTTGACAAGATTAGTTGATAAAAGTGTTCGCAAAAGCTGTAGAAGTGAATATTGGGCTAAACATATATAAGAGAGACATATTTAAATCTGAACCGATTTGTGTCAAAAACAGAAAAAAGAAGACATTGTGCAAAGTTTTGACCAAATCTGAACCGTTTTTTCCAATTTCAATAGGCTTAGTCTTTGTATACAATTTAAAAAGGATAGACATTTAAACAGGTGGACAGACAAACAGATGGACAGACAGAAAAACGTACTTAAATAAATGACAGACAATATAATACAAAATAAATAAATGGAATGAAATGAAAATACATAATGGCCAAGGCAAAGGCAAATTTGCCCATGAACACTCCATTAGGAATATGGGCAAATTCTCACACATCACTGAATGCTGTCTGATTCAAGTTTAAACTCAATAATCCTCCTTTTTTAGCCGATTCCGAACGGTGTAGCGCAGTGCAACACCTTTTTGAGAACAATTTTTTTCATGGACTGGTACCTAACAAACATCGCCAGCATTAAGAGGGGATTATCACCAATGACAACTTTTTCTAATAATCTCGCCAGGATTCGAACCTAGGCATTCTGCGTCATAGGCGGATATGCACAACGGTGGCCACCAAGTGGACATAGCTAAATCGAAACAGAAAGCGATTCAGTCAATTTGTTTGTTTGTTTGTTTGTACCCCACCCCCATAACACCACCCAAGTAGGAAGTATTTGCTGACTATTGCAATATGAGGCTCAAATAAAAGGGTTTTTAGAATAGAACGCGAATCCCATATATATTTTCAAGGCCAACTCACTGAGTGTGTCCCGCAAATAGGACGTATTTGCTCATCAAGACAATTTGGGTCTTAAAGAGAGTGGAACTAAACATTTATAGTTTTTAGGGCCAATACCCAAAACGGGATATATTTGCTGACTTTTGCAATAATGAGTTTAAATGAGATTAGAAAACGAATTTGATATCCAATTTCGAGGCCAATGGCAAGATGGGGTTCAAATAAATGATATATAGATTTATGAGAATAGAGCGCGTTGCTGATTTATTTTCCAGGCTTTGTGTTTGGGGGAACACACCAATTCCCAAAACATCCCTAAATCGGGCATATTTACCGACCATGTCAATGTGGAGCTTAAATGAAAGGAATTGGGCGGTAGAGCAAAAATTGATACCCACTTTCGGGACCAATTTTCTGCGGTCTACCCCTTTTCCAAAATACCCCACAAACAGCATTTTTTTACTGGCCATCGCAATATGGGTTCAAAGAAAGGTATTTTAGGGTAGAATACGAATTTGATATCCATATGTAGGACCATGTATTTAGGGCATAACCTCCTCCCCAGAACATCCCCCAAAGGGTAAAAAATTTTCGACCATGCCAATATGTGGATCAAATGAAAGGTATTTGAGATTAGAACACGAATTTGATAACCTTTTTTGGGGCCATGTGTTTGAGGGACGCCTCATCGTGTAAACTCCCCTAAACCAATGGCAATATGGGGTTTAAGTAAATGGTATTTGAAAGAAGAGCAGATAATTTGAACCGATCTGGGCCAAACTGAACAAAAATGTCGAGGAGCACAACGCAATAAATGCGCTTATTATGGGCCCATGACCTTAAATCGAGAAATCAGTCTTCACGGATCGATCCGGTCCGTATTGAATAGGGATGTTGATGGGCCTAACACAACTCACTGTCACAAATTTTTGGCGAAATAGGATCAAGATATAGTCAGCTATAGCCCATTTTCGAACTTAACCTGCCAATATAAAAACAAGTAAAAAGGCGTTAACTTCGGCCGGGCCGAACTTTGGATACCCACCACCTCGGCTATATATGTAAACCACCTTTCGTCAAAATCCGGTGCAAAACTCATAACTTATGTCCCATAGCAGAAATATGTGGAGGGGCTTAACTTAACTCTTTGTCCCAAATTTCGGCAACATCGGACAATAAATGCGCTTTTTATGGCCCCAAAACCTAAAACCGAGAGATCGGTCTATATGGCAGCAATATCCAAATCTGAGATATTCTGCCCATAAAATACTTATTTATTTTCCGACAGTGAGTTGTGTTAGGTCCTTCGACATTCCTAGCTGCATATAGCTGCAAAGCCATCTTTCACTTCTGCCTTCATCCCGGTGCCCTCATCTCTCGATTCGGCTGCGACGTCTGTTTCATTGACACCGTCGCTGTCTGAATCCGAGCCGGAAATACCACCTTTACTTAAAGGCTGGGGACGAACTGTGCATCCTTCTGGTTTATCCATCTCTACCTCATTAGTTAGTCTGACCACTAGTAGGGTGCTTGAAGCATTACTCCTGACTACAGATGCCCAAGCACCCACACCTATAGGAGGGGAGGACAACATGCTACAGTCTGACGGCACCACCGCAGCTTTTAGGTCTTTGCAGTCCATTTCTAGCCTACTCCAAAAAGGCATAAAAATTCTTCGTAATAGGTAGAATTTATTCCGAGATTTGGATATTTTTCTTTGAGGACCGAAATGAAAACACGTCCGCTCCTCTCAACGGCTACTATAATCGGCTCAGATTTACATATAGCTCCTTATATACCTTTTAGCCGATATACGCTTTTAACACTCCAGCAGCCACAAATTAGGTCCCATTGTGAGAAAATTTTGAAAGGTTCTTTTCTTTTCGATTTATACATAGATTCTGCGTATTAAAAGTAATGCGTAGATTCTATGGTGTAGGGTATTAAATAGTCGGCTCTTCACGACTTTAGCCTTTCCTTACTGGTTTTTCTTAGAATTAATTCTTTCTTTTTTGGTCCACCGTCCACTACACATATGTACTGTTAGTGCCTTTACCACACAAACTATCCCCATCAAAAAAATGTTTTTCCTACCGCCGTCCCCCATTTCACCCCCTCTCTAAACGAAGTTAAAGTTTATAAATAACAAACGCAAGTAGCCAGCGACATTTTGCCGTACAGAAAGTTTTCGGTTGCAACACCATTCAGCTCTCTGTTATACAATCGCCTGCCAGAAAAGACCCCCAAAACCTCATCGTTGACTAGCGAAACTACAGCGCTCGACATGCACATCATTTACTTTTAATCTCCACCATGTTCAAGGTTTTTCGCTATTTTTCCAATGTTTATGTGAGCTTTCAAAACCGTGGCAATAAAAAAGAGGGCCCCTACATAGACCAAATTTATCACATATTTTGTGGGTAAGACACCAACAACATTAAGATTAACACAAGAAAATCGAGATTGTACTTTCAAATAGGGTGGATTAGAGTGAAAACTTTAAGATATGGCCTTCAAGCATGAAAATGGAAGCATACCACAAGGGGATGGCGAATAAAACAACAATGGAAAAGTGTGCAGCAAGGATATGTGATATTTGGAAAAAACAAAAAAAAAAACTGAATATCTTTTAGCAAAAAATTAGCTTAATATGCAAAAAGGGAGTTTGCTAAAATGTTTGGAGGAACATATAAAGAAATAACAAGTAAAAAAGTTTAGCTGGGCTACATCTTGGGATCTCAGCAAAAAATTAAAGCTTCTTGGAGCTGTGGAAGACTTATCAGTAAATTGATGTGTAAGGGATTTATATCAGTATAAAGACCGATTTGGACTGTAACATGCCTGGTAAGATCGGATAACAATTGCGGCTTCCAAGACAATCAAGAATATATATTCTTCATAGAGTCGCAGGTCAATATCTCGAGTTATTATAAACGGAATGACTAGATTAGTCTACCCCCATCCTATGATGGTGGGTATAACAAGTCAGAACGTGCTAAGGTCGGCAAGGCCGAATCTTTGAAATGCACCACTTTGGATTCTAGGTAAAATTGACCAAAAACAAGTAAAAAGGCGTTAAGTTCGGCCGGGCCGAACTTTGGATACCCACCACCTCGGGTATATATGTAAACTACCTTTCGTGAAAATCCGGTGAAAAATGCATACCTTATGCCCCATAGCAGCTATATCGAAAAATGTTCCGATTTGGACCAAATATTTAAAAGTACAAGTCATTGTTCAATTGTGTATAACAAAATATTGGTCCTTTAAGTAGCTATATCTAAAAATTAACCGATTTGAACCACGTACTACACGGATGTCGAAATGCTTAGCATAAGTCACTGTGTAAAATTTCAGTGAAATCGTATTATAAATGCGACTTTTATGGGATCAAAACTATAAATCGAGATATCGGTCTATATGGCGGATCTGGACGGATCTGGGTCAAATTTGAAGAGGATGTCGAAGGGCCTAACACAACTCACCGTCCCAAATTTCGGCGTCATCGGACAATAAACGCACCTTTTATGACCCCAAAACCTTAGATCGAGAGATCGGGCTATATGGCAGCTATATCCAAATCTGAACCGATCTTTGCCATATTACAGAAGTATGTCGAGGTGCTTAATTTAACCCACTGTCCCCAATTTCGGCCACATCGGACAATAAATGCGCGTTTTAGGGGCCCAAAACCTTTAATCGAGAGATCGGTCTAAATGGCAGCTATATCCAAATCTGGACCGATCTGAGCCAAATTGACATAGGATGTCGAAGGATCTAACACTACTCACTGTCCAAAATTTCAACAAAATCGTGTAAAAAATGTGGCTTTTATGGACCTAAAACCCTAAATCAGGGGATCGGTCTATATGGCAGCTATATCAAAATCTGGACCGATCTAGACCAAATTGACGAAGGATGTCGAAGGGCTTATCACAACTCACTGTATCAAATTTCAGCAAAATCGGATAATAAATGTGGCTTTTATGGGCCTAAGACCCTAAATTGGCGGATCGGTCTATATGGGGGCTATATCAAGATATAGTCCGATATAGCCCATCTTAGAACTTAACCTGCTTATGGACAAAAAAAGAATCTGTGCAAAGTTTCAGCTCAATATCTCTATTTTTTAAGACTGTAGCGTGATTTCAACAGATAGACGGACGGACATGTCTAGATCATCTTAGATTTTCACGCTGATCAAGAATATATATACTTTATAGGGTCGGAAATAGATATTTCGATGTGTTGCAAACGGAATGACAAAATGAATATACCCCCATCCTTCGGTGGTGGGTATAATAAAATTAGTTAAAAGTCATTATTTTACTCTACGTACACAACTTCCTCCAAAGCAAACAAAAACAAGTAAAAGCGTGCTAAGTTCGGCGGGCCGATCTTATATACCCTCCACCATGGATCGCGTTTGTCGAGTTCTTTTCCCTGCATCTCTTTTTAGGCTAAAAAATGGTATAAGAAAAGATTTGCTCTGCTATTAGAGCGATATCAAGATATGGTCCGGTTTGGACCACAATTAAATTTATAGGTTGGATACCTTGTGTAAAATGTCAGCCAATTCGAATAAGAATTGGGCCTTTTGTGGCCTCAAGAAGTAATATAGAGAGATTGATTTATATGGGAGCTGTATCGGGCTATAGACCGATTCAGACCATAATAAAAACGTATGTTAATGATCCGTCGTACAAAATTTCAGGCAAATCGGATAATAATTACGATCTCTAGAGGCTCAAGAAGTCAAGATCCCAGATCGGTTTATATGGCAGCTATATCAGGTTATGAACCGACTTGTACTTTATTTGACACAGTAGTTGAAAGTAACAATAAAAATAAAAAACGTCTTGCAAAATTTCAGCCAAATCGGATAGGAATTGCGCCCTCTAGAAGCTCAAGAATTCAAGTCTCCAGCTCTGTTTATATCACAGCTATATCAGGTTATGAACCGATTTGAACCATACTTGGCACGGTTGTTGGATATCATAGCAAAACACGTTGTGCAAAATTTCATTCCAATCGGATAAGAATTGCGCACTCTAGAGGCTCAATAGTCAAGATCCCAGATCCCAGTTTATATGACAGCTATATCAGGTTATGAACCGATTTGAACCATACTTGGCACAGTTGTTGGATATCATAGCAAAACACATCGTGCCAAAATTCATTCAAATCGGATAAGAATTGCACACTCTAGAGGCTCAAGAAGTCAAGACCCAAGATCGGTTTATATGGCAGCTATATCAGGTTACATACCGATTTGAACCATACTCGGCACAGTTGTTGGATATCATAGCAAAACACGTCGTGCAAAATTTCATTTCAATCGGATAAGAATTGCGCCCTCTAGAGGCTCAAGAAGTCAAGACCCAAGATCGGTTTATATGACAGCTATATCAGGTTATAAACCGATTTGAACCATACTTGGCACAGTTGTTGGATATAATAGCAAAACACGTCGTGCAAAATTTCATTCCAATCGGATAAGAATTGCGGTTTATATGGCAGCTATATCAAAACATGGACCGATATGGCCCATTTACAATACCAACCGACCTACACTAATAAGAAGTATTTGTGCAAAATTTCAAGCAGCTAGCTTTACTCCTTCGGAAGTTACCGTGCTTTCGACAGACAGACGGACGGACGGACATGGCTAGATCGACATAAAATTTCACGACGATCAAGAATATATATACTTTATGGGGTCTCAGACGAATATTTCGAGTAGTTACAATCAGAATGACGAAATTAGTATACCCCCCATCTTATGGTGGAGGGTATAAAAATGAAAGCCCCATCTAAATCTGATGCAAAATCCACCGTTTGTGAATCCAAGAAGTTAATTCGGTACATGGGTCTCTAGACTTCTATATTTGAATGTCGTCCGATTTGTAATAACTTCTACAGGGATATAAAAGGGTGTTAAAAAACTTACAATGCCAAATGTCAGCCTACAGCCTTTGCCATGACTAAATGAATTTACCCCCCTCGTCCTTCCTGGTGGGCAGAAACAGAAAGCAAAAAGGACATTTTTCAAAAAATATTTTAATAAAAACAAATTCCACAAAATTCGATTTTTGTTTTCCTAAATAGAATCTCAGCGTGCTATCATGTTGTTTGTAGTAGATAACTTTTTATACCCTCCACCATAAGATGGGGGGTATACTAATTTCGTCATTCCGTTTGTAACTACTCGAAATATTCGTCTGAGACCCCATAAAGTATATATATTCTTGATCGTCGCGACATTTTATGTCGATCTAGCCATGTCCGTCCGTCTGTCCGTCCGTCCGTCTGTCTGTCGAAAGCACGCTAACTTCCGAAGGAGTAAAGCTAGCCGCTTGAAATTTTGCACAAATACTTCATATTAGTATAGGTCGGTTGGTATTGTAAATGGGCCATATCGGTCCATGTTTTGATATAGCTGCCATATAAACCGATCTTGGGTCTTGACTTCTTGAGCCTCTAGAGTGCGCAATTCTTATCCAATTGGGACGAAATTTTGCACGACGTGTTTTGTTATGATATCCAACAACTGTACCAAGTATGGTTCAAATCGGTCCATAACCTGATATAGCTGCCATATAAACCGACCTTGGGTCTTGACTTCTTGAGCCTCTAGAGTGCGCAATTCTTATCCGATTGGAATGGAATTTTGCACGACGTGTTTTGTTATGATACTTAACAACTGTGCCAAATATGGTTCAAATCGGTCTATAACCTGATATAGCTGCCATATAAACCGATCTTGGGTCTTGACTTTTTGAGCCTCTAGAGGGCACAATTCTTATCCGATTTTGCATGAAGTATTTCGTTATGATATCCAACAACTGTGCCAAGTATGGTTGAAATCGGTTCATAACCTGATATAGCTGTCATATAAACAGATCTGGGGATTTGACTTCTTGAGCTTCTAGAGGGCGCAATTTCTATCCGATTTGGCTGAAATTTTGCATGACGTATTTTATTTTTACTTTCAACAACTGTGTCAAATAAGGTTCAAATCGGTTCATAACCTGATATAGCTGCCATATAAACCGATCTGGGATCTTGACTTCTTGACCCCTAGAGATCGCAATTATTATCCCATATGCCTGAAATTTTGTACGACGGATCCTCTCATGACCATCAACAAACGTGTTTATTATGGTATGAATCGGTCTATAACCCGATACAGATCCCATATAAATCGTTCTCTCTATTTTACTTCGTGAGCCCCAATGGGCGCAATTCTTATACGAATTGGCTGAAATTTTACACAGGTCTCCAACATATAATTTAATTGTGGTCCGAACCGGACCATATCTTGATATCGTTTTAATAGCAGAGCAATTTTTTTCTTATATCCTTTTTTGTCTAAAAAGAGATGCCGGGAAAAGAACTCGACAAATGCGATCCATGGTGGAGGGTATATAAGATTCGGCCCGGCCGAACTTAGCACGCTTTTACTTGTTTTTTTTTTTAAATAACAATTAAAAGGCATTAAGATACCCACCACCTAGGGCATATACGTAAACCCCCTTTCGTCACAATCCGGTGAAAACTGGATAACTTATGCACTCAAAGTCAGCATGGACATTGAGTGGTCTATCTTGACCGATCTGGACCATATTAAACAAGGATATAGTCGTCATCCTATTTTATTACAACTTCACTGCTATATCCGTAGTTATATGTTAATAGGGGCTGGCTTTGATCATATTCTATTCAGGTCCGGAGAACTCATACACAAGTCACATTTTCAGACAACAACTCTTCTGTTTATGGAAGATCGGTCTATATGGCAGCTGATGTTGGTGGGTTTAAAACAACTCACAAAAAAAAAAACTACAACGGATAAAAAATACAGCTTTTATGGGCTTCAGACCCTTCATCGGCAGATCGGTCTATATGAAATATGTCGGGAGGTCTCAAATTACTTACTGTTTAAAATTTCAGCAAAATCGGATAAAAATAAAGCATTTATGGGCATTAAAGGGTCTAATGCCCATAAATGCTTTATTTTTTAGCAGATCGATCTATAGAGCAGCTATACCCAAATATAATCCGATTTGGCCCGTTCAAGAACTTAACCAGCGTGCATAAAAAAAACGTATCTTTGCCAAATTTTAGCTCAATATATCATTTTTTGAAGGCTGTAGAGTGAGACGGATAGACGGACATCGTTAAATCGTTTTAGAATTTTGCGACGATCCGAAATATATATATTTTGTAGGGTGGGAAATTGATATTTCGATGTGTTGCAAACGGAATGACTAAATGAATATACCCCCTATCCTATGGTGGTGGGTAGAAATAAAATAAACACGAAAGCCTCACCATCCACAATTCTACTGTAACATTAAATGGCGAAGCCATTCGCAACAGCAAACACCAAATTTAATTTTAGTTTTTTTCCTTGGGGGTTACGTACACATAACACTGATGCTTCACAATGAAATTACACGCAACGACATAGAGAACATCCAAAGCAAACAATTATGCTACAACATGGCTGTAGTTAGGCATCCAGAGAAGCTAGTTACAAAGGAATAAAGTCAAACAAGTGGAGAGGAGAAATACAAGCAGTATGGATGTTAATCTTCCCTATATTGGAAGAGAACAAGTAAAAGCATGCTAATTTCGGCCGGGCTGAATCTATCATGGATTCCGTTTTATAAATTTAGATAAAATACATTCAGTTGAAGGGCATAGTTTTATTCCAAATCCCAAACTTCTGTCAAGCTATCAAAAATCAAAGCTTTTAGGAAGCGAGCAAGGATGATGGAGAGACCGGCTTATATGGGAGCTATATCTGGTTATAGGCCAATGGATCGTACTTGGTGCAGTTGTTGAACATCATAACAAAACACTATATCCAAAATTTGCCGAATCGGATAAAAATCGCTGCTTGTAAGGGCTCAAGAAGTTAATTCGGGAGATTGGTTTTAATGGGAGCTATATCATGTTAATGACCGATGTGGACCGTGCTTGGCACAATTACCCTATGGGCAAATCGGATGAAAATTTACGCTTCCAGGGGCTCAAGAAGTCAAATTGATTGATCGGCTTACATGGGAGCTCTATCAGTTTCTTGACGGACTTAAACCGTACTTGGCACAGTTGCAGAATTGCAGCCTAATTGGATAAAAACTGCGGCTTCCAGTGGCTCAAGAATTCAAATCGTTAGATCAGTTTATATGTCAGCTATATCCAAATCTGAATCAATATGGCCCATTTGCAATCCCCAAGGACCATCAATGTAAAGTATTTGTGCAAAATTTCAAGCGGCTAGCTTTAGGCGTTCGACCGCTATCGTGATATCGACAGACGGACGGACATGGCTAGATCAACTCAGGATGTCGCGACGATCAAGGATATATATACATTGTGGGGTCCTAGATCAATATTTCGAGGTGTTACAAACCGAATGACTAGATTTGTATACCCCGATCCTATAAAGGTGGGTATAGGAAGTAAAAGCGCCTTAGTTCGGCCTGGTAGAATTTATTTATATACCAACAATCATTGATCGCATCTGTCGAGTACTGTGATAATTTTTGCTAATAGCGCGTTATATTGGCTCAAAAAGTCTTATCCAAAGATCGGTTTGGAACCGAACTTGGCATGGTTGTTGGGAGTCATTACTAAACATTTAAAATTTTGAAGTAGGGATGATCCGTCCGATTCTTTCGAAAGAAAGCAGGAAAGCATAAACGGGTGTATAAGGGATGGACGGGAAGTCGAAAGAGGAGATGAAAGAGGCACATATGGATGCATAAACGGTTTTAACGACGGAGGGACGAAAGGATGAAAGGAAATGTGGGGAAAATTGGACCAAACAAAAGACGGTCGGATAGGTGGACAAAGGTTGGAGGAAGGACAAAGGGAGGGACGGAATCAAGGACGAAAGGATGGACGGACAGAAGGAGGCAAGAAATGTTGTGGTACCTTGTACATTATATAGTCGGCTCCGCCTGACTTTTGCCTTTCCTTAATGTTTCAATGAAAAACACTAATTTTCGTTAGTTGACACGATTGCAAATGTATAACCTGTTTGATATTGCAAATAAACACATGGTAATGCGAAGTATGCACCTGCCGAAGCATATGTTGGATTTGACAGCTTACAGCTGTTCTACTGGACCGAGTAAATCAATGTAGAATCGATTTTTAAGATCTATGGAATGCTTGTTTGATCGACTAGTGTTCAATCTTGCCGATTTGAAACAAATTGAAAATTGAGTTTTGCGGCGCTAAATCGGTCATTTCGCCCATAGTGCGAAAGTGTCAGATGGTATTACTCCAACTTCTCAGATACAATATATGCACTTTTGTAGACCTGTGTTGCTTGTAACAACGATCTCTTTCAGTCTTTTGTGAACTATCGTTATATACGCGTCTATCGCGTTCGAATTCTCCTCCGATTCTAGCATGACGGTTACTATATTGTCCGCCATTAACTACTTGGCTACAACATGCTCCGACCTATGGTGAATCTGGGACATGTGATTAATACAAGTCCTGCGTCGTCCTCTATTGTAGGACAATTCGGCACCATGGAGAGGAGTCATAGGGGTCATGTCAAAGGGGATCATTCCTGCTACCACGTGTACTACGTCATTTGAGAAGGGATCGTCGCCCCGGTTCCAAACAGGGGCTCCAGGCAGTAGACAATTGCGAGTAGTATTCTTTGATTTTGTCTAGGGCCGCCTATGTTAGGTATCATTCGGAAGGTGCGCTGTTCACATTCGATGCATTGTTAAAAGCGTATTCCATATCTTGCAGATATGTTAAGATCAGTGACAAAACAGTCCGTACCAAATTTTGTGCAGATAGGTTAAAATTGTAGCTTCTACGGCCATATAAGCGCAAATCGGGCGACACATATATATGGGAGCTATTTCTAAATCTGAACCGATTTTTACCAAAATCAATAGCGTTCGTCCTTGGAAAGTGACTTGTGTAAAATTTTGTTATGATTGGACAACAAATGCGACCTGCACTTTAAATACACCAATACATGGACTCACAGACGGACATGGCTAAATCGAATTATAAAGTGATTCTGAGTGAATCGGTATACCTATCAATGGGTCTAGCTATTCTCCTTCTTAGCGTTGCAAATAAATGCACTGCACCTGTACCACAGTGGTGGTGTAGGGTATAAAAGTGGGGACAGATGTAAGGAAGATCAGAAGGAAAGAAAGAGTGACGAAAGGATGAATGGAATGACTTTCAGTGTTATCCTATCATAATTTTATGATCCTTTATATATGGGATGGCCCCATTTCATATTTCTCCGCTTCTGGAAGCCACGAAAATTTGAGCTCTATAACAAGTAAAATCGTGCTAAGTTCGATCTGGCAAATTTTGGAAACCCATGTCAGAGACAATATTAGATCCCATTGTGCAAAATTTTAACCATATCGGATAAGAATTGCGAAATAGAGGGACTTTGTAAGTAAAATGAGGAGATCGGTTTGCATGGGAGCTATATCTGGTCATAGCCCGATTCATACCATGTTTTAAACGATTGTTTGATGTCATGGCCAAATTTTCCAACCAATTTTTAATAAAATCGGATAAAATAACGTCATCTAGAGGTTCGAGACGTCAAATTGAGAGATCGGTTTATATGGAAGCTATATCTGGTTATGAACCGATTCAAACCATACTTGGTACATCCATTTACTGTTATAGAAGTCGTCATATTACATCCCCATTTTGCTTCTAAATTCCCTCTATTTCGCAATTCTTATCCAATATGGTTGAAATTTTTTATCCAATATGGTTAAAAACGGGATCTACTATTGCCTTTAATATCGAAGCTAAGTATGACCTAAATATTGGGTTGCCCAAAAAGTAATTGCGGATTTTTTAAAAGAAAGTAAATGCATTTTTAATAGAACTTAGAATGAACTTTAATCAAATATACTTTTTTTACACTTTTTTTCTAAAGCAAGCTAAAAGTAACAGCTGATAACTGACAGAAGATAGAATGCAATTACAGAGTCACAAGCTGTGAAAAAATTTGATATATATATGAAAAATCAATTACTTTTTGGGCAACCCAATACCAATTATTATCCATTATATTTTGTTTGCCTATAAAGAGATACCGGGCAAAGAACTTGATAAATGGGATCCATGGCGGAGGGTATACAAGATTCGGCCCGGCTGAACTTAGTGCGCTTTTACTTGTTAGAATTCAAAATAGTAAACCAACACAAAGACCAAACAGCAAATGACAACTCTCCGGCATCTACCGGACATCGTTTGTCCTCATGAAGATGTTTGTATTTGTGCAACTGATTGCTGAATGAGTTGGACATGTTCTAATTTCTTTTACGAAAAAAAAACTCAACAAAAAATATAAATTATGCATCTTGCATACGAAATTGTCTTCTTCGTATATACAGAAGAAAGAATTTGTAAAGGACATTTTTTTTTGGTATTTCTATATCAAATAAAAGAAGACCAAAAGAACACAAGGGAAATAAAGAAAAATGTAATATCGGTTGAACAACCGAGCCGAATATAGAATACCCTCAGAATGTTTCATCAAGTCAAATGTTGTAGGGTGGCTAAATCCAAATATGGCCAGATAGGTACACTAAAAGCATCGATATCTACTGGTATTCTCAAAGAAACTTTGTCATACTATGTGGCTCAATTTTAATGCAGCTTAATGGACCAAAATATAGGTCAAAAATGTTCCTGCGAAGAATATCAGAAAAAACAAGTAAAAGCGTGCTAAGTTCGGCCGGGCCAAATCTTATATACCCTCCACCATGGATCGCATTTGTCGAGTTCTTTTCCCGGCATCTCTTCTTAGGCAAAAAAGGATATAAGAAAAGATTTGCTCTGCTATTAGAGCGATATCAAGATATGGTCCGGTTTAGACCACAATTAAATTATATGTTGGAAACCTGTGTAAAATGTCAGCCAATTCGAATAAGAATTGCGCCCTTCTGGGGCTCAAGAAGTAAAATAGAGAGATCGATTTATATGGGAGATGTATCGGGCTATAGACCGATTCAGACCATAATAAACACGTATGTTGATGGTCATGAGAGAATCCGTCGTACAAAATTTCAGGCAAATCGGATAAGAATTGCGCCCTCTAGAGGCTCAAGAAGTCAAGACCCAAGATCGGTTTATATGACACCTATATCAGGTAATAGACCGATTTGAACCATTCTTGGCACAGTTGTTGGATATCATAACAAAACACGTCGTGCGAAATTTCCTTCCAATCGGATAAGAATTGCGCACTCTAGAGGCTCTAGAAGTCAAGACCCAAGATCGGATTATATGGCAGCTATATCAGGTTATGAACCGATATGGCCCATTTACAATACCCACCGACCTACTCTAATAAAAAGTAATTTTGCAAAATTTCAAGCGGCTAGCTTTACTCCTTCGGAAGTTAGCGTGCTTTCGACAGACAGACGGACGGACGGACGGACATGGCTAGATCGACATAAAATGTCACGACGATCAAGAATATATTTACTTTATGAGGTCTCAGACGAATATTTCGAGTAGTTACAAACAGAATGACGAAATTAGTATACCCCTCATCTTATGGTGGAGGGTATAAAAACAAGTAAAAGTGTGTTAAGTTCAGTCGTGCCAAATCTTAAATACCCTCCACCATGGATCGCATTTGTCAGGTTCTATGCCCTGTAACTGTTTATAGGCAAACAAAAGATAATGGATAAAAATGGATATTGGAGCCATATCAGGTTAGGGACCGATTCGGACCTTATTTGGTTAGAACGTTGGAGACTATAGTAGAAGTCATTGTGAAAATTTCAGCCGAATTGGATAAGAATTACGCCCTGTAGAAGCTCAAGAAGTAATATCGGAAGATCGGTTTATATGAACGCTATATCAGATTTTTGACCGATTCCAACCAAATTTGACATGAATGTGAGGGTCATAGGAGAAGTCGATGTACAAAGTTTCAGCCAAATCGGGTAAGAATTGCGTCCTCTAAAGACTCAATAATTGATATCGTGGTATCGGTTCATATGGAAGCTGTATAAGGTTATGAACCGATTTTAACCACACTTGCCACAGTTGTTGGAAGTCCATACAAAAGACTTCATGCAAGATTTCAGCCAAATCGGATAAAAATTGCACTCTCTAGAGGCTCAACAAGTCCAGATCCGAAATCGGTTTATATGGCAGAAACATTCGATTACTAACCGATTTGGATTATACTTGACACAGTTATTGGAAGTCAACACAAAACCGGTTATACAAATTACGAGCCAATTTGGTTAAGAATTGCACCAAAATCCTAGATCGGTTTATATGGCAGCTATATCAAACCATGGCTTGATATATCCCATTTACAATCCTAACCAACCTTCACCGTTGGGAAGTATTTGTGCAAAAGTCCAAGCGCCTCGCTTTGCTCCTTCGAAAGTTAGCTTGCTTTCCACAGAAAAACAGGCGGACTTTGTAGGTTCTTAGACCAATATTTCGAAGTGATACAAAAGGAATGGCGAAGTTGGTGTACCCCCATCCTATGATGGAGGGTACAATAAAGGCCCTCCACCATGGATCGCATTTTTAAGTTCCTTGCCCGGTATCTCTTTATAGGGAAACAAAGGATAATGGATAAATGGAAAAGAATTGCTATTTTATTGGAGCTATGTCTGGTTATAAACCTATTCGGGCCATACTTGGCTTGGATTTTAAAGGCTATAGTAGATCTCATTATGAAAAATTTCAACAAAATCGATTGAGAGTTGCGCTATAGAGGGACTTAAGAAGTAAAATGGGGAGATCGGTTTGGATGGGAGTTATATCAGGGAAATCAAATCGGAAGGTCCGTTTTTATGGGAATTATATCAGGTTTTCGGCCGATTTGAACCAAACTTGGCACCTAAGTTAAAGGTATTTGGAGAAGTCATTGTGCAAAATTCGATAATTGGCCGATATGGCCAATTTACAATCCCAACCAAAGTATTTGCGTAAAATTTCAAGCGCAAGTTTCGAAAATTAGCGTAATTTCCACAGACAGACGGACGGACATGGCAAGATCGACTTAAAAAGTCAAGACTATAAAGTGGAAAGTACAAAAAACTTCCATGAACAAGTTAAGTCCCTTACAACAGCATTTGTTGTAATGACAACAATGTTGTCGTTGCTCCCCAATAATATGTTCCCAGGAAAATTCCAATCAATTCTATGGTGGTGGTTATACATATTACATAACTATATAACACCACCTTTTATATGCATCCCCCTTTTCCTCTACGAAAAACTACGATTATATTTCTTTTTTTTTACACATGAATCCCCATATGGTAATAAAAACAAATGCATATTAATTGACAATTACAATATTTAAAAATGGCTGAGTAATTTTAATTTGTTAATTCATGATATTCAACAAATATTTAATGCTTTTTTAAGCCTCCAATATGCAGTCTGGCAAGTTGACCGGATGACACTCCAAAACAGATGTGCCAAGGTACTCGTATCAACTATTCGAATACCCAACATCTTGTCCTTATTGCATTGTGTATATTTATCCTGATCTTATATAACAACTTTACGCAATTATTTTCCATTCGTTTATAATTGTTTTCACCTTAACTGTTGCCAATGGCAATGTAAACCAAACGCAATGAGGCATATTCCCTTTACTCACAATCTGCCCCATGAACAAGCTATGCTCGAGTTAGTAAATGTAGCAGAGGATGTATGTAAAAGTTCAAAAAAAAAACGCAAGGATAACATCAGAAGCATTTGCTTTTAATTGTCAACGACCTTATGAGAATGTCGAAGGCAACAGAGATACCAAGGTAAAAATAAGTTGCAACATATTGCTATGAAATATTTATAACCCTTAGGAAAATTTAAAAAAATATAATTTTTATAAATAAAATATTTCGGATAAAAAATTTAATTTTAAAAGAAAGTTTTTTCTTTAATTATTTTTTTTTTGCCAACATTTTATATTGAAGAAAATTTTGTCAAAATTTTATTTTTATAGAAAACTAGATGGAGCGAGCCAGCTCCGCTGCGCCTTCTTTTACTTTGTATGGAACAAAAGTTACCTTGGGATATTTATTTTCGACAATTAAGAAGCTTTTAATGAAATACCATGCTACGAAAATATTTAGTATATCGCTTGACAAACAGTTTAACAATATAAGTGCCTTTATATGAATCCCATATGATCTTCATTGGTCTAATACTTTATTTCAGCCTGATATTCTCATGATGTCTGATTTAGGGGTGTTTTCGGGGGTGACGTGGTCCCCCAGACACTTGGCCCTGAAAAAATATCAGCATCGTGCTCTTCTCTCAAATACCATTTTTATACCCACCACCGACGGATGGGGGTATATTCATTTTGTCATTCCGTTTGCAACACATCGAAATATCCATTTCCGACCCTATAAAGTATATATATTCTTGATCAGCGTAAAAATCTAAGACGATCTAGACATGTCCGTCCGTCTGTCCGTCTGTCCGTCTGTCTGTTGAAATCACGCTACAGTCTTCAAAAATAGAGATATTGATCTGAAGCTTTGCACAGATTCTTTTTTTGTCCATAAGCAGGTTAAGTTCGAAGATGGGCTATATCATACTATATCTTGATATAGCCCCCATATAGACCGATCCGCCGATTTAGGGTCTTAGGCCAATAAAAGCCACATTTATTATCCGATTTTGCTGAAATTTGGGACAGTGAGTTGTGTTAGGCCCTTCGACATCCTCCGCCAATTTGGCTCAGATCGGTCCAGATTTGGATATAGCTGCCATATAGACCGATCCTCCGATTTAGGGTCATAGGCCCATAACAGCTTTATTCCACATTAGGATATCAGATTCGTATTCTACCTTTTTTTTGAGCCCCATATTGCAATGGCCAGTAAATAAGTCCTATTTGGGTGTGTTTTGGGGAAGAAGAGAACACCCCAAGCTTGGACCCACATTTGGATATCTGATTCGTACTCTACTCGCAAATATCTTTCATTTGAGTCCCATATTGCCATGATCGGTAAATATGTCCGATATGGTGGTTGGGGTGGTCCCCCAAACACTTAGTCCGACAATTGGATATCAGATAATTTGTACCCCACCCAAAATTTGTACCCCATCCAAAATTTATATACCAAGTTTTTGTTTCTAGGTTACTTTAAGACGGCACACACAATTTCGCTTAAATCGCACCACCCATCTCCGAGATCTGGCGTTTTTGAAAAAAAAGGTAAGGGGGAGGGTCCGATCCGCCGATTTAGGGTCTTAGTCCCATAACAGCCACATTTATTATTCTGAAATTTGGGACAGTGAGTTGTGTTAGGTCAATTCGGCCCAGATCAGTTCGCATTTGGATATTGCTGCCATATGACCGATCTTTCGATTTAAGGTTTTGCGCCCATAAAAGGCGTATTTATTGTCCAATTTCGCCAAAATTTGAGACAGTGAGTTGCGTTAGCCCCTTCGACATCCGTTTTCAATTTGGCCCAGATCGGTAAAGATTTGGATATAGTTGCCATATAGACCGATCTCTCGCTTTAAGGTTTTGGGCCCATAAAAGGTGCATTTATTGTTCCATGTCCCCAAAATTTGGGACAGTGAGTTAATTTAGGCCCCTCGACATTTTTCTCCAAAATGGCACAGATCGCTCCAGAGTTTGATATAGTTGCCATATAGACCGATCTCTCGATTTAAAGTCTTGCGCCTTTTATAGGCCCAGAGGGTACACAAAATTTCGCTTAAATCGCAGACACAAGTCTTTGTTCCAAAGTTTAACCAAATCGGATGAAAATTGAGGCTTCTAGAAACTCAGGAAGTCAAATCTAGGGATCGGTTTATATGGGGGCTAAATCAGTTTAAAGACCGTCTAAGATTGTACTTGTCATGGATGTTGGAAGTCATAACAAAAGTTTTTGTTCCAAATTTCAGGCAAATCGGGGAAGAAACTTGAGGCTTCTAGGAGCTCAAGAAGTTAAATTCGGGGATGGGTTTATATGGGGGCTTTATCTGTTTATACGGATCATACTTGGCATGGATGTTGGAAGTCAAAACACAAGTCTTTGTTTGAAATTTCAGCCAAATCGGATAAAAATTAATGGTCCTAGGGGTTCAAGAAATCAAATCAAGGTTTCGGTTTATATGGCAACTTTATTCAAATCTGAATTGATATTTGCAATCCCCAACAAGCTACATCACTAAAAAGTATCTGTGCAAAATTTCAAACGGCTAGCTTTGCGGTGGGAATAAAATTTAGTTTTATACTTTTTTTGTTCAGAAGATTGCAATTTTTCCCTTATTATACCCACCAACATAGGATAGGGGGTATATTCATTCCGTGGGCAAAACGATCGAAATATTCATTTCTGACCCTACAAAGTATATATATTTCGGATCGTCGTAAAATTTTAAGACGATTTAACGATATCCGTGTGTCTGTCTATCCGTCTGTTGTTTTCACGCTACACCCTTCAAAAATTGAGATATTGAGCTGAAATCTGGCACAGTATGTTATGTTAGACATCTCGACATCCTTGTTTAATTTGGTCCTGATCGGTCTAGATTTGGATACAGCTGTCATACCCATGACCCATAAAAGTTGAATTAATTAACTGATTTTTGTTGAAATTAGGCACGATGATTTGCGTTAGGCCCCTTGAAAATCGTCCGAATTATGGTTAAGATCGATTTTTATTGCGACATAAATGCCATATATGCCGATCCCTCGAGTTATGGTCTTGAACCCATAATAGCCGCAT
This sequence comes from Stomoxys calcitrans, assembly GCF_963082655.1. Lineage (NCBI taxonomy): Eukaryota > Metazoa > Arthropoda > Insecta > Diptera > Muscidae > Stomoxys > Stomoxys calcitrans. The sequence continues at coordinate 17,433,973 of NC_081552.1, read as the reverse complement.
TTATCGTCCGATTTCGCATAAATTTGGTATAGCAGATTGTGTTAGGCTCCTCGTCATCACTGTTCAATACGGCTCAGATCGGTCTACCGATTTAAGGTCTTAGACCCGTAAAATGTGAATGTATTAACCGATTTAGCTGAAATTTGGCACAATGAGTGCCGTTAGGACCCTCCACACTCGTACCGAGTAAGGTCATATGCACCTATCTACCGATTTAAGTTCTTCGGACACTAAAGCATGTTTATTGCTCGATTTTGCTTAAATTGTGTAATGAATGTGGTACAATAAGTTGTTAAGACCCTTACATAGCCTTCTTTAATATGGTGGAGATGGGACTATATTTAGATATAGCTGTTTGGGTTAATAATTGATGATTTTTATACCCACCACCAAAGGATGGGGGTATATTCATTTTGTCATTCCGTTTGCAACACATCGAAATATCCATTTCCGACCCTATAAAGTATATATATTCTTGATCAGCGTAAAAATCTAAGACGATCTAGACATGTCCGTCCGTCTGTCTGTTGAAATCACGCTACAGTCTTCAAAAATAGAGATATTGAGCTGAAATTTTGCACAGATTCCACAGATGTCCATAAGCAGGTTAAGTTCGAAGATGGGCTATATCGGACTATATCTTGATATAGCCCCCATATAGACCGATCCGCCGATTCAGGGTCTTAGGCCAATAAAAGCCACATTTATTATCCGATTTTGCTGAAATTTGGGACAGTGAGTTGCGTTAGGCCCTTCGACATCATTCGTCAGTTTTGCCCAGATCGGTAGAGATTTGGATATAGCTGCCATATAGACCGATCCTCCGATTTAGGGTCTAAGGCCTATAAAAGCCACATTTACTATCCGATTTCGCTGAAATTTTGGACAGTGAGTTCTGTTAGGCCTTTCGACTTCCTTCGTTAATTTGACCCAGATCGGTTCAGATTTGGATATAGCTGCCATGTAGACCGATCCCCCGGTTTAGTGTCTTAGGCCCACAAAAGCCACATTTATTATCCGATTTTGATGAAATTTGGGACAATGAGTTGTGTTAGGCCCTTCGACATCCTTCATCAATTTGGTCCAGATCGGTTCAGATTTGGATATAGCTGCCATATAGACCGATTTCTTGATTTATGGTTTTGGACCCATAAAATGCTCATTTATTGTCCGATGTCACCGAAATTTGGGACAGCAAGTTAAGTTAAGCTCCTTGACATACTTCTGTAATATCGCACAGATCGGTCCAGATTTGAATATAGCTGCCATATAGACCGATCTCTCGATTTAAGGTTTTGGGACCATAAAAGAGGTATTTATTGTCCGATTTCGCTGAAATTCGGGACATTGCTTTGTGTTAGGCTCTTCGACATTTTTGTGCAACTTGGCCCAAATCGGTCCAGATTTGGATATAGCTGCCATGTAGACCGATATCTCCATATAAACCGTTCTTGGGTCTTGACTTCTTGAGCTTCTATAGGGCGCAATACTAATCCGATTTGGCTGAAATTTTGCACATATCGTTGAAGATTAACTCAACTGTGTCAAGTATGGTATCATCAGTTAATAACTTGAAAAGCCGCCATATAAACGAACTCCCGATTGGACTTCTTGATCTTCTATTTAGGTTCTTATCTAGTTTGGTTGAAAATTTGCATAGGTCGGTCGTTTTGGTATAACATGACCAACAATTATGCCAAGCATAGTCTAAATCGGTGATACCTTGATATAGCGCCATATAAACCAATTTTACACTCTGAGCCACTAGGGGGGGCAACTTTTACTCGATTTACCCGAAATTTTGGAGGTAATATTTGTCTATGACTTCTAACAGCCATGACAAGTACGGTCCATATCGGTTAATAACTTGGTCAATATATTGAAAATGTATGAATATATTACTTGACAAATGCGGTCCATGGTAGAGGGTATATAAAATACGGCCCGGCTGAATTTAGCCCGTTTTTACATGTTATGTATATATCCGAGGTGGTGAGTATCCAAAGTTCTGCCCAGCCGAATTTAATGCCTGTTTTAATTGCTGCTATTTCTAGCGCAAAACAAGCCGATTACTAGCTTAGGTGCATGTCTATAGTGACATATAGAGACACATATATTCTTGATCGTTTCGACATTTTGAGTCGAACTAGCCATGTCCGCCCGTCTGTCGAAATTACGAAAGCGGTCGAACGCGTAAGGCTAACCGCATGCAATTTTGAACAGATACCTGCTATTAAAGTAGGTTGCCGGGTATTGAAAATGGACCATATCGGTTCTGATTTAGATATAGCTCCCATATAAACCCATCAGCCGATTTGATTTCTTGAGCTATTACAAGCCGCAATTTTTGTACGATTTAACTGAAACTATGTATATAGTGTTCTGTGATGACTTTCAATAACTTTGCCAAGTTGGGTTCAAATTGGTCTTTAACCTGATATAGTTCCCATATAAACCGATCTCCCGATTTGATTTATTGACCCCTTACATGCCGCAATTTTTGTCCGATTGGGCTGAAATTTTGTTCTGTTATGACTTTAAAAATCTGTGCCAAGTACTTTCCAAATCGGTCTATAACTTGATATAGCATATAGTATAACAAAAGTAATTCAACTTAATTTATTGTATGTATAAATTTTTAGCAGATTCCATGGTGGTGGGTTCCCAAGATTCGTCCCGTCCCAACTTAGCATGCTTTTACTTGTTTGATTTTTTTTTTTTTTTTTTTTTGGCACAGATGGCATCTCTGTCCTCTTATATTCTGCTACCTTTGCTGTTGCTTGCATCCCACAGGTTGAATGGTTTTTGTTTGTTTTTAATGATTTTTCATTTTCCCTTCTGAAAATGACAATTAATGTGACAATATTTGAGCTCCATTGCATGACTTACTGCTCGACTCACACCACCTTCATTGACCCAACAAGGGTTAAGGATGAGCTGAGCTGCCATAGCACATTGCTCCATTGCATTTATTGGCATCCAAGCGATGGGCATTATCGCCATTGACAATATTTACCAATTATGATTGTGGTTTAATGAATAAATAAATTAAGAATGTATGATGCTGATGATGACAATGATATTATTGTTGTTAGCATTATTATTGCTTGTTACCTCTCTCAATTAATAATAATGGGCGCAAGGCAATATCAAACAATAATTGAAGTGCAACAGACGTCTCAACAAGCACGATTATGCAAAGGTTTGCAAGATTGTGGTTGCTTGAATATATCAATTAAAATTGTTATATTTAATTTAATTTCTTTATTTATCGCTGATTATTCATAAATTCACTTTCATAGCATATTCAATTGCAAAGAGGAATGCTAGGCTAAAGAGCTATGGGTCTGAATTGAAAATCAAGATTATGAGTCCGGTACATTAGATCTTTTAATTAGTAATGGAGCAAGTAAAAGGGTGCTAAGTTCGGCCGGATTGAAACTACACGCAAAAAAAAAATTCGTTTGACAAGGAGGAATTTTTCGCCAAGTAAACTACTTTTCTGAAAAACATTGGACTTTGTTTACGATAAAAGTACATTTTATTATACCCTCCACCATAAGATGGGGGGTATACTAATTTCGTCATTCTGATTGTAACTACTCGAAATATTCGTCTGAGACCCCATAAAATATATATATTCTTGATTGTCGTGAAATTTTATGTCGATCTAGCCATGTCCGTCCGTCTGTCCGTCCATCCGTCCGTCCGTCTGTCTGTCGAAAGCACGCTAACTTCCGAAGGAGTAAAGCTAGCCGCTTCAAATTTTGCACAAATACTTCTTATTAGTGTAGGTCGGTTGGTATTGTAAATGGGCCATATCGGTCCATGTTTTGATATAGCTGCCATATAAACCGATATTGGGTCTTGACTTCTTGAGCCTCTAGAGAGCGCAATTCTTATCCGATTGGAATGAAATTTTGCACGACGTGTTTTGTTATGATATTCAACCACTGTGCCAAGTATGGGTCAAATCGGTTCATAACCTGATATTGCTGCCATATAAACCGATCTGGGGTCTTGACTTCTTGAGCCTCTAGAGTGCACAATTCTTATCCGATTGGAATGAAATTTTGCACGACGTGGTTTGTTATGATATCCAACAACTGTGCCAAGTATGGTTCAAATCCGTCCATAACCTTATATAGCTGTCATATAAAACTATCTTGGGTCTTGACTTCTTGAGCTTCTAGAGGGCGGAATTCTTATCCAATTTGAATGAATTTTGGCACGTAGTATTTTGTTATGATATCCAACAACTGTGCCAAATATGGTTCAAATCGGTTCATAACCTGACATAGCTGTCATATAAACAGATCTGGGGACTTGACTTCTTGAGCTTTTAGAGGGCGCAATTCCTATCCGATTTGGCTGAAATTTCGCAAGACGTTTTTTATTGTTACTTTCAACAACTATGTCAAATAAAGTACAAGTCGGTTCACAACCTGATTTAGCTGCCATATAAACCGATCTGGTATCTTGACTTCTTGAGCCTCTAGAGATCGCAATTATTATCCGATTTGCCTGAAATTTTGTACGACGTATTCTCTCATGACCGTTAACATACGTGTTTATTATGGTCTGAATCGGTCTATAGCCCGATACAGCTCCCATATAAATCGATCTCTCTATTTTACTTCTTGAGCCCAAAAAGAGCGCAATTCTTATTCAAATTGGCTGACATTTTACACAGGTCTCCAACATAGATATAATTTAATTGTGGTCCAAACCGGACCATATCTTAATATCGCTCTAATAGCAGAGCAAATCTTTTCTTATATCCTTTTTATACCCACCACCGAAGGATGGGGGTATATTCATTTTGTCATTCCGTTTGCAACAGATCGAAATATCCATTTCCGACCCTATAAAGTATATATATTCTTGATCAGCGTAAAAATCTAAGACGATCTAGACATGTCCGTCCGTCTGTCCGTCTGTCTGTTGAAATCACGCTACAGTCTTTAACAATTGAGATATTGAGCTGACATTTTGCACAGATTCTTTTTTTGTCCATAAGCAGGTTAAGTTCGAAGATGGGCTATATCGGACTATATCTTGATATAGCCCCCATATAGACCGATCCGCCGATTTAGGGTCTTAGGTCCATAAAAGCCACATTTATTATCCGATTTTGCTGAAATTTGGGGCAATGAGTTATGTTAGGCCCTTCGACATCCTTCGTCAATTTGGCTCAGATCGGTCCAAATTTGGATATAGCTGGCATATAGACCGATCCTCAGATTTAGGGTCTTAGGCCCATAAAAGCCACATTTTATATCCGATTTGGATGAAATTTTGCACAGTGAGTTTTGTTAGGCCCTTCAACATTCTTCGTCAATTTGGCCCAGATCGGTCTAGATTTGGATATAGCTGCCATATAGACCGATCCTCCGATTTATGGTCTTAGGCCCATAAAAGCCACATTTATTATCCGATTTTGCTGAAATTTGGGACAGTGAGTTGCGTTGAGCCCTTCGACATTCTTTGTCAATTTGGTCTAGATCGGTCCAAATTTGGATATAGCTGCCATATAGACCGATCTTCCGATTTATGGTCTTAGGCCCATAAAAGCCACATTTATTATCCGATTTTGCTGAAATTTGGGACAGTGAGTTGCGTTGAGCCCTTCGACATCCTTCGTAAATTTGGCCGAGATCGGTCCAAATTTGGATATAGCTGCCATATAGACCGATCCTCCGATTTATGGTCTTAGGCCCATAAAAGCCACATATATTATCCGATTTTGCTGAAATTTGGGACAGTGATTTTCCTTAGGCCCTTCGACATCTTTCTTCTATTTGACCCAGATCGGTTCAGATTTGGATATAGCTGCCATATAGACCGATCTCTCGATTTAAGGGTTTGGGCCCATAAAAAGCGCATTTATTGACCGATGTCGCCGAAATTTGGGACAATGACTTGTTTTGGGCTCTTCGATATTTGTCTTCAATTTGGCTCAGATCGGTCCAGATTTGGATATAGCTGCCATATAGACCGATCTCTCGGTTGAACAATGACATGTACTTATTAGCATTTGGTCTAAATCGGATGATATCTATAGAGCTGCTATGGGGCATAAGGTATGCATTTTTCACTGGATTTTGTCGAAATGTGGTTCACATATATACCCGAGGTGGTGGGTATCCAAAGTTCGGCCCGGCCGAACTTAACGCCTTCTTACTTGTTTTTGCCTAAGAAGAGATGCCGGGAAAAGAACTCGACAAATGCGATCCATGGTGGAGGGTATATAAGATTCGGCCCGCCCGAACTTAGCACGCTTTTACTTGTTCTCTTTAGAGACGAGTTCAATGGTATGAGATTTCCTTTTGCAAGTGGAAAAGGCGAGCTAGAAAGCCAACCACTGCGTGTTTCGTCTTTGGTTACTTTTCTTTTCAACCATATTAAGTGTGATGGCTTTTCAACCATATTAAGTGCGATGGCTTCAAGGGCCGCACGTTGAGATATTGCATTTGTATCGCATTTGTTGCGAAAACGCCTCTATGATACAAATACCCCAGTTCCCACGCTCGACAACCCTATCTGTAAGCTATACTTTTCTCAATGCATGTGTTCGTGCAACAACTACACGCGAAAGGCGTCCCATAGTGGTTGGTGTGTGTTGCTATCTCTAGCTTTCCTTTTCCACTTGCAAAAGGAAATCTCCAATCATTGAAGTCGTCTCGAATGAGAAAGAAACGAAAATAAAGTTTTTTGTTTACCCTGACAATACCATTCATTCTTGATATATGGGAAATGTTATTCGGGGTTTCAACCAGTTTAAAATGGATTGATATATTGAAAACGATACCAAGTTCAATTTAACCCTAGAACCGTAATGTACATATAATTATACCCTACACCACTACTGTGGTACAGGGTATTATAACTTTGTGCATTTCTTTGTAACACCCAAAAGGAAGAGAGATAGACCCATTGATACTTATACCGATCGACTCAGAATCTCTTTCTGAATGGATTTAGCTATGTCTGTCCATGTTAATTTGTGTACAAAGTACAGGTCGCAATTTTTATCCGATCATCTTACAAATTTGGTGTGGGCATGTTTTTTGGCCTAGAGTTTAAAGTCTAAATATATATGTTCATCCGATTTGCAGTAATAATGCAATAAAATGGTCATTTGTTAATCGATTCTCTCGAAATTCGACAATTTCCTTGATTCAATGATTTCCTTATGACTCTCGATATTACTGGTGAATTTCATAGAAATCGGTTCAGATTTACATAAAGGTTTCATTTATATCGCCCGATTTTCCCTCCTAGACCCACTGCAAGCGCATTTATTGACCAATATTCCCAAAATTTTGTACAACGCTTTCGTTGAGTCGAAATCGGTTCAGATTTAGATATAGCTCCCATGTATATGTTTGGGTATTCTGTTGTCATTTGTCAACCGCGGTTATTACATTTTTAACATTTTTGCTTTGCTCAAAATTTGATACAGGAATTTTAATTAACTATCTGGATACATCCACCGAGGTCCATCAAAATTGGTTCAGAATTAGATGAAACCCCATTCTGTTTTTATAGGGTAAGTGTAGAGTATTATAAAGTCGGCACCGCCCGACTTTTGCCCTTCCTTACTGGTTTTAACGTAGTTTAAAATAACGTTATGGTTCTAGGGTTGATATTGTAGCATAATTCAAACTCAAATTTTTACCAATTATACGCAGACCTCAGTTGGAAATTAAAGCTCTTTCAGGGTATATTGGGATTAATTGCAATGTAATGATACAGAATTACGAGTGTATTAAAACCTTTTATTTCCGCACAACTTCATTGTGGTTTTTTTTATGATCTGCTGTAGTCGTTATTTTATAAATAAAACAAAAATATATTTATAGGAGTTGTTGTTTTCGCACATTTAAATACCTACTTTTGATGAATATTTCTCTATTGGAAAAAGTTATCTAAGAATGTATGTGTCTTAGAAATTCTTGTTGTGGTTTCTTGTACCTGACAGCCATTTGTATGTTGCTCTAATGAATTTTATCGTTGGATTACCAGCAGTTTTGTACCGAAACTTTTAAAATTGTCACTTTCCGAGTACTCATCCGAGCTGCTTAATATACTGACTTCTCTGTGCTTAATCCAAATCTAAAAGGAAAAAATTTTGTGTCTAAGAATATGTCTACACCAGTGACGAGCACAGAATTGCAATTATTTGCAAGCCTATGGGACTGCTTGGGACTATTTTCTTGTGTACATAATAAGTAATGTGCACAGAGTGAGTATTTTTGCCAGCCACTGGTCTATACACTCCAATAATCACCCTTTCGGTCTAATATGAGAGACACTAGAGAATAAGTATTGGTCCGGTACACGAATAATAGAGCATTTTTGGTTTTACAACAAAACGAAGGCGCTTTTACCGTAGACGAACTTTTACAATAAATAAAATAAGTTACGTACAATAATAGTACGTTCATGGCTAACGTTTGATATGTTGAAGCGAAACTTTACACGGTTACAATAAAATAACTACTACGTGACAAAAGTATTTTGACTCACCACCACGGATTCCGCTAAAAAATTTGTACAAAATAAATAAAGCACATAACTTTATTCTAAATACCAAACTTCTGTCAAACCAGCAAAAATTAATAAAACCGGGTTACATGGGAGCTATATCAGGATTTGGACCGTATTTAGCACAGTTGTTGAAAGTCGAAACAGAATACCTCATGCAAAATTTCAGCCAAATCGGACAACAATTGCGGCTTGTATGGGCTCAAAAAGTCAAATCGAGCGATCGGTTTATATGGGAGCTATATCTGAATCTGAACCGTTATGGCCCATTTGCAAATCCAAACGACCTACATCAATAGTAAGTATTTGAACAAATATTCAAGCGGCTAGCTTTATGCGTTCGACCGCTATCGTGATTTCGACAGACGGACGGACATGGTAGATCGATTCAGAACGTCGAGACGATCAAGAATATATATGCTTTATAGGGTCTTAGACGAATATTTCGAGGTGTTACAAACGGAATGACTAGATTAGTAAATCTCCATCCTATTTTGGTGGGTATAACAACATAGACGATTTCTAGGTGATACCACTGCAGAGCCTAAAGTAAAGCCAATGTGCCTAATTCGTTAAGTAAGGTGGTAGAGGCAATGCCTTATGTACTCAATTAGATCATTTTTGTTTGTTTCTCTTTCGAGACGAGCTCAATGACCGAAGATGCAAATGGAAAAGGAAAGCCAGCGATAGCAACACACACCAACCACTATGGGACGCGTTTCGTCTTTGGTTAGAAGACTTTTCAACCATATTAGGTGTGATGGCTTCAATTACGAAAACGCATCTATGATACAATCACCACATTAACCAAGCTCGACAACCCTGCTTTTTAGCTGTACTTTTTCCAATGCATTTATTATACCCACCACCGAAGGATGGGGGTATATTCATTTTGTCATTCTGTTTGTAACTACTCGAAATATTCGTCTGAGACCCCATAAAGTATATATATTCTTGATCGTCGTGACATTTTATGTCGATCTAGCCATGTCCGTCCGTCTGTCAGTCCGTCCGTCTGTCCGTTCGTCCGTCTGTCGAAAGCACGCTAACTTCCGAAGGAGTAAAGCTAGCCGCTTGAAATTTTGCACAAACACTTCTTATTAGTGTAGGTCGGTTGGTATTGTAAATGGGCCATATCGGTCCATGTTTTGATATAGCTGTCATATAAACCGATTTTGGGTCTTGACTTCTTGAGCCTCTAGAGGGCGCAATTCCTATCCGATTTGAATGAATTTTGCACGACGTGTTTTGTTATGATATCCAACAACTGTGCTAAATATGGTTCAAATCGGTCCATTACCTGATATAGCTGCCATATAAACCGATCTGGGATCTTGACTTCTTGAGCCACTAGAGGTCGCAATTCTTATCCGATTTGACTGAAATTTTGTACGACGAATTCTCTCATGACCATTAACATACGTGTTTATTATGGTCTGAATCGGTATATAGCCCGATACAGCTCCCATATAAATCGATCCCTCTATTTTACTTCTTGAGCCCCCAAAGGGCGCAATTCTTATTCGAATTGGCTGACATTTTACACAGGCCTCCAACATATAATTTAATTGTGGTCCAAACCGGACCATATCTTGATATCGCTCTAATAGCAGAGGAAATCTTTTCTTATACCCTTTTTTCCCAAAGAAGAGTTGCCCGGAAAAGAACTCGACAAATGCGATCCATGGTGGAGGGTATATAAGATTCGGCCCGGCCGAACTTAGCACGCTTTTACTTGTTTTTTTTTTTTTTTGTGTAATGGCTTATTGTTGTAGTGGTGGGAATTGATCATTGGAAATATGTTCACCATTATCGGCTGGTATATAAGAAAATGTCCTCTGCCTAACATAAACGTTTCAAAATTTTCTTGTTGACTCATTCCTTAAAGAACCAACTATGAACTTTTTCATAGCCTTATATATATAACTCAGCAGTGTCTTATTTCCTGGAAAGAAATCAACTTTGGACAATTATTTGCTCACGTTTTTACTATTTAACACTAATTAAGCTCATTAACGATCGTAAAATAAATGTTGCCACACTTGCAACATCCAACTTAAAAAAATTTTTCACATTCGTAGCAGACTATGGGGAAAATAAATAAAAAACCACATCAAGTCTTAATGGAAGGAAGATATTACAAAAGTTAGTTTTTTTTTTGTTTTTGTTACCTAGGAAACGTGCAAAGGAAAGTGAGTGGCCTACATACACACACACACATACATAGCAATGATTTTGGCTTATTCCCCAAATATTAGCCAACAAAAAATATGTGCAACATTCCTTTTGTTTCCTAATGAATCCTTTTTTACCTCGACTTGATTTTTTTCTGGTAGCAGATGGCTGGAGTTTTATGTTCGCGCCAGGATTCCAAGAGATTTTTTTTTTTTTATAAAAAATTGCGATTGCTGCTTGACTTCTTTTTGGCAACGCATGCAGAATACTCAATTAATTTTAATTTCAAAGTCAACACCTTTTGGCAACTCGCTTGCCAACAGCGACATCAGAGCCAGTAGTATCGGACCACCAGGCTGTAATTATAACGTGACTTTTCTCGGGGACATGAGTAGCTTAACAAATTTTCACACACATACACTCAAACAGAATAATGACTGAGCAGATAATTGCATAAGTATGTTTGCTGCTTCTACTCCGAGGTGGCTTCAAAGGGTTTCCAATTTACACACACACACACACACACACACTCATTCACACATCATTCTCTGGAGCTTTGCTTCTATTTGACCACAATTAAAAGTTAATAGCCACTGCAAGTCAAACAGATAGCCAACCGCACCAGAGTTCCACAATTTGGTCACTGAATTCAAAGAACTGACAAAGAATAAGGTGAGAGGGTTAAGCGAGGTTCTGTGGTACGATGCAATCATTGGTGCTGCAAGCAGCATAAAGTAGAGACACGTTTTTCAAATGTTCAAACGTGACATTATAGTGAGAAATTAAGACAAATTCCTCTCTTGGCTGCCCAACAAACAAACGGTTATAAATGAAGCGCACGACTGCTTTGGAAGCTAGGACTTGAAATGCATAAAAAACCTCTATACTATTTGAAGTGGAAATGTGTGAAATAATCCTTTGTTTGCAAAGGATATCTAGCACCTGCTATCTTCTTGTGCGCTTGCTTAAGGCAATTGACTGCATTTAAGGCTGCGTAAGACATAGTGGTGTAAAAAACTCCTTTGAGAACCCACCAAATATTCTTTGGCAATCTAATTGAAACAACATTTTTAATAAACATACGAAAGCTGCTACATGAATTCCTGTCCTTAGAATGAAAACGAAAATTATTATCATAAAAATGGGTTTTACTGTTTTTCAAAGTATCCTCCAGCAAGATTTACACCATTATGCGTGCGCTCAAACCAAATATTGAAGCACTTTTTCCATTCCGTTTAAGACATTTCCAAAATTTTCTTATTGAAGGCTTTAACAGCATTATCTGGCTACGAAAATCATTGACCACGCTTTTCCTACCCTACACCATAGTATAGGGGTATACTAATTATACCCAACACTACTACTACGGTTCAGGGTATTATAACTTAGCAAATTTGTTTGTAACACCCAAAAGGAAGAGAGATAGACTCAATTTCTCCGAATCACTTTCTGATTCAATTTAGCTATGTCCGTCTGTCTGTCTGCCCATGTTAATTTATATACAAAGTATAGGTCGCTATTTTCAACCGATCGTCTTCAAATTTGGCACAAGCATTTTGTTGGGCCTATAGACGAAGCCTATTGAAATTGGAAACAAGTAAAAAGGCATTAAGTACGGCCGTGCCGAACTTTGGATACCCACCACTTCAGGTATATATGTAAACCCACTTTCGTCACAATCCGGGGAACATTGGTTAACTAATGCACTCAAATTCGGCACGGACATTGAGTAGTCCAATAAAAATAAGTCACTGTTGACTTTTGTATTTCAAATTTCATTAAAAACGGGTAATAAATACAGCTTTATGAGCTTCAGAACCTTAATCGCCATATCGGTATATGACAGCCATATCTAAATACAGATGGCGGGTGGCCTAAAGTACTTACTGTTTCAAATTTCAGCGAAATCGGATGAAAAATAAAGCTTTTAGGTGCTTCATACTCTTTGTCAGCAGATCGGTCTATATGGCTGTTATATTTAAATATAATCCGAACCGAACCATATTTAGAACGGATGTCGGGAGACCTAAAACTACAAACTGTTTGAAATTTCAGCGAAATCGATTAAAAAATAAAGCTTTTATGGGCTTCAGACCCTTTATCGGCATATCGGTCTATATGTCAACTATATCCATATATAGTGCGACCTCAACCATATTAAGCTCGGACATCGGGAGCTTCAAAACAACTCACTGTTTCAAATTTCCGCGAAGTCGGGTAATAAAGCGTTTATGGGCTTCAGTCCCTTTACCCTTTTATGGGCTTCAGACCCTTTATTCGCAGATCGGTCTATATGGCAGCTATATCTAAACATAGTCTGATATTAGCCATATTTGGGGCCTATGTTGGGAGGATTAAAACTACTCACTGATTCACATTTCAGCGAAATCGGATAAAAAATAATGCTTTTATGGGCTTCAGACCCATTATTTGGAATCGGTCTATATGGCAGCTAAATCTAAATATAGGCCGATGTAATCCATATTTTGGTCAGATGTCGGGAGGCCTGAAACTACTCACTGTTTCAAATTTCAGCGAAATCAGTTAAAACAAGTAAAAGCGTGCTAAGTTCGGCCGGGCCGAATCTTATATACCCTCCACCATGGATCGCATTTGTCGAGTTCTTTTCCCGGCATCTCTTCTTAGGCAAAAAAAAAGGATATAAGAAAAGATTTGCTTTGCTATTAGAGCGATATCAAGATATGGTCCGGTTTGGACCACAATTAAATTATATGTTGGAGACCTGTGTTAAATGTCAGCCAATTCGAATAAGAATTGCGCTCTTTGTGAGCTCAAAAAGTAAAATAGAGAGATCGATTTATATGGGAGCTGTATCGGGCTATGGACCGATTCAGACCATAATAAACACGTATGTTGATGGTCATGAAAGAATCCGTCGTACAAAATTTCAGGCAAATCGGATAATAATTGCGACCTTCAGAGGCTCAAGAAGTAAAGATCCCAGTTCGGTTTATATGGCAGCTATATCAGGTTATGAACCGACTTGTACTTTATTTGACATAGTTGTTGAAAGTAACAATAAAAAACGTCTTGCGAAATTTCAGCCAAATCGGATAGGAATTGCGTCCTCTAGAAGCTCAAGAAGTCAAGTCCCCAGATCTGTTTATATGACAGCTATATCAGTATATCAGGTTTTGAACCGATTTGAACCATATTTGGCACAGTTGTTGGATATCATAACAAAATACCACGTGCCAAAATTCATTCAAATCTGATAGGAATTGCGCCCTCTAGAGGCTCAAGAAGTCAAGAGCCCAGATCGGTTTATATGGCAGCTATATCAGGTTATGGACCGATTTGAACCATACATGTTATAGTTGTTGGATATAATAACGAAACACGTCGTGCAAAATTTCATTCCAATCGGATAAGAATTGCGCACTCTAGAGGCTTAAGAAGTCAAGACCCAAGATCGGTTCATATGACAGCTATATCAGGTTATAGACCGATTTGAACCATACTTGACACAATTGTTGGATATCGTAACAAAACAAGTCGTGCAAAATTTTATTCCAATTGGATAAGAAATGCGCACTCTAGAGGCTCAAGAAGTCAAGACCCAAGATCGGTTTATATGGCAGCTATATCAAAACATGGACCGATATGGCCCATTTACAATACCAACCGACCTACACTAATAAGAAGTATTTGTGCAAAATTTCATGCGGCTAGCTTTACTCCTTCGGAAGTTAGCGTGCTTTCGACAGACAGACGGACAGGCGGACGGACATGGCTTAATCGACATAAAATTTCACGACGATCAAGAATATATATACTTTATGGGGTCTCAGACGAATATTTCGAGTAGTTACAATCAGAATGACTAAATTATGAAATTATGAAATTTTTTACACAAATCTAGATGTCGAATAAAACACCCCATGCCAATTTTTGTAAAGATCGGAGAAAAATTGTTGCTTCTACAGACTTAATAGGCCATATCGGATGAAAGATATATGGGATCTATATCTAAATCTGAAACGATTTTCATGAAATTTTTTACACACTTTAGGACGTCAAATAAAACACATCGCACAAAATCTTTTAAATATCGGACTAAAATTGTGGCTTCTAGAGCCTAAAAGTCCATATCGGATGAAAGATATATATGAGAGCTATATATAAATTTGGACCGATTTTCACAAAATTTTGCACACATATGTACACCTTAAATAAAACACTCCGTGCCAAATTTTTTTAAGATCGGAACAAAATTGTGGATTCTACAGCCTTAAAAAGCCATATCGGATGAAAGATATATGGGAGCTAAATCTAAATCTGAACCGACTTTTTTCAAAATCAGCAGCGTTCGTCCTTGGGCCAAAGAAGTGGCATGTGCAAAATTTCAAGACAATCAGACAATAAATGCAACCTTTACCTTGATCACAAGAATACATGGACAGACAGACAGACAAACGGACAGACGGACATAGCTAAATCGAATTAGGAAGTGATTCTAAGCCGATCGGCATACTTATCAATGAGTCTAGCTTTTCTCCTTCTTAGCGTTGCAAAAAAGGCATAAACTTTTAATACCCTGTACCACAGTGGTGGAGTAATGTATAATATATGGCTGTATGGCAGCTATATCTAGATATAGTCCGATCTGATCCATATTCAGGTCTGACATGGGGAGCCTTAAGTTAACCCACAGTTTCAAATTTCAGCGAAATCGTGTAACAAATAAAGCTTTTATGAGCTTCAGACCCTTCTTTGGCAGATCGGTCTATATGGCAGCTATATCTAAATATAGTCCGATCTGGAACTTATTTGGGTCGGATGTCACTGATTCAAATTTCAGCGAAATCGAATAAAAAACAACTATACCCACTACCTCGGGTATATAAGTAAACCTACTTTCGTCACAATCCGGTGAAAAATGCATACCTTATGTCCCATAGCAGCTATATCTTAATATGTTCCGATTTGGACCAAATACTAATAAGTACAAGTCATTGTTCAATTGTGTATAATAAAATATTGATCTTTTTAGTAGCTATATCTAATTGAACCAATTTGAACCATATACGACACGGATGTCCTTAAGCTTAACATAAGTCGGATTATGAATGCGCCTTTTATGGGGCCTAGACTTCAAATCAAAATATCGGTATATATGGCAGCTATATCCAAATATGGAAAGATCTGAGCCAAATTGAAGAAGAATGTCGCAGGGCCTAACATAACTCAATGTCCTAAATTTCGGCGACATCG
The DNA here is from genome assembly GCF_963082655.1 of Stomoxys calcitrans. NCBI lineage: Eukaryota > Metazoa > Arthropoda > Insecta > Diptera > Muscidae > Stomoxys > Stomoxys calcitrans. The sequence goes on along the minus strand of NC_081552.1, from coordinate 17,418,013 downwards.
GACAATAAATGTGCCTTTTATAGGCCCAAAATCTTAAATCGAGAGATCGGTCTATATAGCAGCTATATAGTAATCTGGACCGATCTGTGCCATATTCCAGAAAGATATCGAAGTTCTTAACCTAACTCACTGTCCCAAATTTCGGCGAAATCGGACAATACATACGCCTTCTATGGGCCCGGTTCAAAAAGTCGGTTCAGATTTAGATATAGCTCTTATACACATATAACAATTGTCGGAATTTATAATTTTGGGGTAGGTGTAGGATATTATACAGTCGGTTTTAAATTATTACAATTTGTCTTTATTGGTGTGGGGTTTTGCAACTCATTGGCGGTTGCGCAATGTCAACGGTGCGCAATGTCAGCGGTATTAGACTTAAATAGCGAGTGTTTTAGGAAAATGGTTTAAAGTTGCTGCGTGGCGAGGGTTTCATATTGGAAATCCTGTCTACATCTGACCTAGGCGAACAAGCTCCTAAGAGATGTGTAGAAGGGAAAAATGCTCCTGAGAAATCTTACCACGATCCGGCTGAGCGAACAAGGCGAAGGGGAGGTTGTGGGAAAATTTCCGAGAATGGAAAGAATCTCCCTGAGACCCGAGCTAGTGAATAAGCACATTGGCAGGTTGAAGGAAAACCTAAAGAGCGAATTCCTTTACATCCAGCCATGTGAACAAGCTCGTAGGAGAAGAAAAAGAAACACGTAAAAAGGCGTTAAGTTCGGCCGGGCCGAACTTTGGATACTTACCACCTCGAGTATATATGTAAACCGCCTTTCGTCAAAGTCTGGTGAAGAATATTTACCTTATGACCCATAGCAGCTATTGTATATCTAAATATGTTCCGATTTGGGCCAAATTCGTCACGGAAATTGAGTGGTTTAATAAGTCATTGTTCAATTTTGAAAAAACTAAATAATTGTCTTTTTGGTAGCTATATCTAAAAATAAACCGATCTGAACCATATACGAAAAATGTCGAAGGGCCTAACAAAACTCACTGTCCCAAATTTCGGCGACATCGGACAATAAATGCACCTTTGATGGGCCAAAAACCTTAAATCGAGAGATCGGTCTATATGGCAGCTATATCCAAATCTAGACCGACCTGTGCCATATTGCAAAAGTATATCGAGGGGCTTAACCTAACTCACTGTCCCAAATTTCGGCCACATCGGACAATAAATGCACCTTTGATGAGCCCAAAACCTTAAATCGAGAGATCGGTCTATATGGCAGCTATATCTAAATCTAGACCGATCTGAACCATATTTAGGTCAGATGTGGGGATGCTTAAAATAACCCACTGTTCTAAATTTCTGTGTAATCGGGTAATAAATAAAGCAGGTTGGTCTATATGGCAGTTATATCTAAATATAGTCCGATCTGAACCATATTTTCGTCCTATGTCGGGATGCGTAAAACTACTCACTATTTCAAATTTCAGCAACATTGTATTTAACATAAAGCTTTTATGGGCTTCGGACTCTTTATCGGCAGATCGGTCTATATGGCAGCTATATCCAAATACAGTGCAATCTAAACCATAGTTAGGTCAATAACTCACTGTTTCAAATTTCAGCGAAATCGGATAAAAAATAAAACATTAATGGACATCAGACCCTTTATCGAGAGATCGGTCTATATGGCAGCTATATATAAATATAGTGCGATTTGAACCATATTGAAGTGAGATGTCGGGAGGCTTAAAATAACCCACTGATTTAAATTTCAGCAAAATCGGGTAAAAAATAAAGCATTTATGGGTATTCGACCCTTTATCGGCAGATCGGTCTATATAGCAGCCATATCCAAATATGGCCCGTTCAAGAACTTAACCAGCGTGCATCAAAAAGACGTATATGCGTCAAATTTCAGCTCAATATCTCAATTTTAAGGCTGTAGAGTGATAACAACAGACGGACGGACAAACACACACACATCGTTAAATCGTCTTAGAACTTTACGACTAGGGTCAAAAATTTATATTTCGATGTGTTGTTATCGGATTGACTAAAGGAATATACCCTCTCTCCTACGGTGGTTGGTATAACAAATAAAAGCGTGCTAAGTTCGGTCTGGCCGAATCTTAGGAACCCACAACCATGGGTTCTGCTAAAATATGGGAGCTAAATCTGGTTATAGACCGTTTAGGATCGTACTTGGCACAGTTATTGAGATGCATAACATAAAGCAAAACAGATAAAAATCGCGGCTTGTAGGGCTTAAGAAGTTAAATCGGGCCGTTGGTTTATATGGGAGCTATATTAGGTTATATACCGCTTTGACCGTACTTGGCACAGTTGTTGGGAGTCAATACTATGTGCAAAATGTCAGCTAAATTGGATGAAAATTGAGGCTTCCAGGGGCACAAGAAGTCAAAACGGGAGATCGGTTTATAATATGGGAGCTATATCAGGTTCTTGACCGATTTGAACCGTATTTGGCACATTTGTTAGAAGTCACAACAAAACACTATTTCAGCCATATCGGACGAAAATTGAGGCTTCCAGAGGCTCAGGACATCAAATAGGGAGATTGGTTTATATGGGATCTATATCCAAATCTGAACCGATATTACCCATATGCAATCTTCAACGACCTACATCAATACTAAGTGTCTGTGCAAAACAAAACAAGCTGCTAGCTTTACGTGTTCGACCGCTATCGTGATTTCGACTGACGGACATGGCTAGTTCGACTCAGAATGTTGAGACGGTCAAGAATATATAGTTTATAGGGTTTTGGACCAAGATTGGCGAGAAAAGCGTGCTAAGTTCGACCGGGCCGAATCTTAGGAACTCACCACCATGGATTCTGCTACAAATGTTTATACAAAATAAATTTAGTTGAAGGGTATTATTGGGTTGCCCAAAAAGTAATTGCGGATTTTTTAACAGAAAGTAAATGCATAAAAGCTGTGAAAAAATTTGTCAACGCCGACTATATGAAAAATCCGCAATTACTTTTTGGGCAACCCAATATTTTATTCTACATACCAAACTTTGTCAAAGCAGCAAAAGTTAAAGCTTCTAGGAACCGAACAAGGATGATCGAGAGAACGGTTTACATGGGAACTATATCAGATTATAGACTGATTTGGACGTATCAGTCTATAATCTGACGTATCAGTATTTGGACGTATCAGTATTTGGCTCAGTTAATGGAAGTCGTGACAGAACACCGCATACAATAAAATTTCAGCGAAAATGGAAGAAAATTGCGACTTGTAAGGACTCAAGAAGTCGAATCGGGAGATCGGATTATTGGGGTGCAATATCAGCTTATAGACCGTACTTAGCACAGTTGTAACAAGTTATAACAGAACACTACGTGCACAATTTCAGCCAAATCGTACGAAATTTGAAACTTGTAAGGGCTCATGAAATCAAATCGGGAGATTGACTTATATGGGAGCTATGTCAGGTTATAGACCGATTTGGACTGTACTAAGCGCAGTCGTTGGAAGTCATAACAGAACACTACGAGCAAAATTTTAGCCAAATCGGACTAAATTTGAAGCATGTAAGGGCTCAAGAAATCAAATCGGGAGATCAGTTTACATGAGAGCTCTATCAGGTTAAAGACCGATTCGGACCGTAGTTATCGCAGTTATTGAAAGTCATAACAGAACACTACATGCAAAATTTCAACCAAATCGGACAAACTTTTCGGCTTCCTGAGGCTCAACAAGTCAAATCGGGATATCGGTTTATATGGGAGTCATATCAGGTTTTAGACGGATTCGGACCTTACTTGGAACAGTTGTTGAAATTCATAACAGAACTCTACATGTTGTTGTTAGAAGTCATAACAGAACACTACATGCAAAACTTCAACCAAATCGGACAAAAATTGCAGCTTCCAGGGGCTCAAGAAGTCTAATCGGGAGATCGGTTTAAATGGGAGCTATATCTAAAACTGAACCGAAATGACCCATTTGCAAACCCCAACACCCTACATCAATATTTTATATCTGTCCAAAATTTCAAGCGGTTTGCTTCACGCGTTCGACCACTATCGTGATATCGACAGACGGACGGTCGGACGAAGGGACGAACAATAACTTTATGGGGTCTAAGGCAAATATGTCGAGGCGTTGCAAATGGAATGACTATAGAAGTGGGTATCGTATATATAAAAATCAATTTGTGTTTGTTGAAGGTTTGTTTGTTTCGAGTTGTTGCAAATGGAATAAATAGATTAGTATACCCCCACCCTATGGTAGTGGGTATCTAATATATAACAAGTAAAAAGGCGTTAAGTTCGGCCGGGACGAACTTTGGATACCCACCACCTTGGGTATATATGTAAACCACCTTTCATCAAAATCCGGTGAAAATTGCATACGTTATGTCCCATGGCAGTTACTTAGAAATATGTTCCGATTTGGACCAAATACTAATAAGTAAAAGTTATTGCTAAATTTTGTATAACAAAATATTGGTCTTTTTAGTAGCTATATCAAAAATAAACCAATCTGAACCATATACTACACGGATGTCAAAAAGCCTAATATAAGTCACTGAGTCAAATTTCAGTGAAATCGGATCATAAATGCGCCTTTAATGGGGCCAAGACTTTAAATCGAGATATCGATCTACATGACAGCTATATCCAAATCGGGACCGATTTTGGTCAAATTGGAGAAAAATGTTGAGGAGCCTCACACAACTCGCTGTCCAAAATTTCAGCGATTTCGGACAATAAACGCGCCTTCTATGACCCCAAAACCTAAAACCGAGAGATCGGACTATATGACATGATATGGCTATATCCAAATCTGGACCGATCTGGCTTTTATGGGCCTAAGACCCTAAATCGGCGGATCGGTATATATGGGGGCTATATCACGGTATAGTCCGATATAGCCCATCTTCGATCTTAACATCCTTATGAACATAAAAAGAATCTGTGCAAAGTTTCAGCTCAATATCTCTATTTTTAAAGACTGTAGCGTGATTTCAACAGACAGACGGACGTTCATGTCTAGATCGTCTTAGATTTTTACGCTGATCAAGAATATATATACTTTATAGGGTCGGAAATGGATATTTCGATGTGTTGCAAACAGAATGAAAAAATTAATATACCCCCATCCTTCGGTGGTGGGTATAAAAATGAAATTATTGCGCTTTGTTTGTTTGTTTATTTATTTGTTTGTTTGTCTGTTCCTTATAGACTCCAAAACGGCTGATACGATTTTCATATATCTGTGAAAATAGAGTACTAAATTTTTTGATATCCGATGGGGGGCGGACCCTCCCCCATACCCCAATTTTAAGATCGATTTAAGCGAAGTTTTGTATGGCACTTTTTGGTTCCCCAAAAACATGAAATTGGTAAAAAATTTTGGGGTCAAATAATCTGGGGGTAGGGCATCGCAAAACCTACCCGAACGGACATGTGTACCGATTGGGACAATATGGGTATCAAATGAAAGGTATTTAAGAGTAGAGTACGAATTTGGTATACAAATTTCACTCTTAATTTTCTGGGGGGTCCCCTACCACCAAAAAAGACCCAAGAGAACACTTTCACCGCTTTGGGAAATATGGGTATCAAATGAAAGGTATTTAAGAGTAAAGTACGAACTTGGCATTAAAATGTTACCCTAAGTTGTGGGGGGCCCCTCATCCCCCAAAACAACCACCCAACATGACACTTTTACCACTTTCGGCAATATGGGTATCAAATGGTACAAAAATTCACCCCACAAAACCCCCCAGCAGGTTATTTTTTTTCTGATTGGGACAATACAGATATTAAATGAAAGCTATTTAAAGGTAAAGTTCAATTCTGATATAAATATTTATTCCTTGTTGTCTGAGAAGCCTCCCCACCCACCAAATCCCTCAACAGGACAAATTTACCGATTGGGACAATGTGGGTATCAAACGAAAGATATTTGGAAGCTGAGTACACATCTGTTATAAGAATTTGGTCCAAGGTGTCTACGGGGCCTCCCCAACCCCAAAACGAGACGGGCGTAAATATCCAACGTCTCAAAATGGGTATCGAATGAAAGGTCTTTGGGAGTTGACTACAAATCTGGTATACACAAGTATTGAGTTGCCCAAAAAGTAATTGCGGATTTTTCATCTAGTCGGCGTTGACAAAGTTTTTCACAGCTTGTGACTCTGTAATTGCATTCTTTCTTCTGTCACTTTTAGCTTGCTTTCGAAAAAAAAGTATATTGGATTAAAGTTCATTCTAAGTTTTATTAAAAAAGCAAAAAAAAATCAGCAATTACTTTTTGGGCAACCCAATAGATCGCGACAATAAAAGTCTCAAGAAAATTGTAGTTTAGTTCTTAGCGTCGGGGGACCGACCCTATCCTCCTAATCAGGATTGAATGGGACAGAAATAAAAGGTCTTTGGTAGTAGAGTACAATGTTTACCCTCAAATTGGGATGGACCCAGGAGGACCTGTTGATATTTATGAATGCGGTATCCCAAGTGGTCGCTTTGAAATATGATTTTGAATGTGGATAACCAATACAAAAAAGTCAATTAGTGCGAATCTGAACGAGATCCGTAGCTCTGAACATCTTCATAGCCACCTTCAAAATGCTTGACATAATGGGGCTCAAACAAAATCGTGCTCTAGCACGATACTGATATTACTGCAGGGTCCGCCTCTAAACTGCCTTCAAACCGGTCATGATTGCCTTTCGTGATAAATAATAGGTATTTGATAGTAGAAACAAGTAAAAAGGCGTTAAGTTCGGCCGGGCCGAACTTTGGATACCCACCACCTCGGGAATATACGTAAACCACCTTTCATCAAAATCCGGTGAAAATTGTATACCTGAATTTCGGCGACATCGGATAATAAATGCACCTTTAATGGGCCCAAAACCTTAAAAAGAGAGATCGGTCTATATGACAGCAATATCCAAATCTTAACCGATCTGTGCCATATTGCAGAATTATGTCGAGGGGCTTAACTTAACTCACTGTTCCAAATTTCGGCGACATCGGACAATAAATGAGCATTTTAATGGGCCCAAAACCTGAAATCGAGAAATCGGTCTATATGGCAGCTACATCCAAAATTGGTCCGATCTGCACCAAATTGATGAGGGATATCAAAGGGCTTAACACAATTTACTGTCCCAAATTTCAGCAAATTCGGATAATAAACGTGGCTTTCATCGGCCTAAGACCTCAAATCTGAGGATCGGTCTATATGGCAGCTATATCCAAATCTGGACCGATCTGGGCCAAACTGACGAAGAATGTCGAAGGGCCTAACACAACTCCCTGTCCCAAATTTCAGCAAAATCGGATAATAAATGTGGCTTTTATGGGACTAAGACCCTAAATCGCAGGATCGGTCTATATGGCAGCTATATCCAAATCTGAACCGATCAGAGCCAAATTGACGAAGGGTGTCGAGGGGCCTAACACAACTCACTGTCACGAATTTCATCAAAATCGGATAATAAATGTGGCTTTTATGGGCCTAAGACCCTAAATCGGATTAACGGTCTATATGGCAGCTATATCCAAATCTGAACCGATCAGAGCCAAATTGACGAGGGTTGTCGAGGGGCCTAACACAACTCACTGTCCCAAATTTCAGCAAAATCGGATAATAAATGTGGCTTTTATGGGCCTAAGACCCTAAATCGGAGGATCGGTCTATATGGCAGCTATATCCAAATCTGGACTGATCTGAACCAAATTGACGAAGGATATTGGGGGGTCTAACATAACTCAATGTTCCGAATTTCATCAAAATCGGATAATAAATGTGGCTTTTATGGGCCTAAGACCCTAAATCGGAGGATCGGTCTATATGGCAGCTATATCCAAATCTGAACCGATCTGAACAAAATTGACGAAGGATGTCGATGGGCCTTACACAATTCACTGCCCCGAATTTCATCAAAATCGGATAATAAATGTGGCTTTTATGGGCCTAGGACCCTAAATCGGCGGATCGGTCTATATGGCAGCTATATCCAAATCTGAACCGATCAGAGCCAAATTGACGAGGAGTGTCGAGGGGCCTAACACAACTCACTGTCCCAAATTTCAGCAAAATCGGATAATAAATGTGGCTTTTATGGGCCTAAGACCCTAAATCGGCGGATCGGTCTATATGGGGGCTATATCAAGATATAGTCCGATATATCCTATCTTTGAACTTAACCTGGTTATGGACAAAAAGGATCTGTACAAAATTTCAGCTCAATATCTCTATTTTTAAAGACTGTAGCGTGATTTCAACAGACAGACGGACAGACGGACAGACATGTCTAGATCGTCTTAGATTTTTACGCTGATCAAGAATATATATACTTTATAGGGTCGGAAATGGATATTTCGATGTGTTGCAAACGGAATGACAAAATGAATATACCCCCATCCTTCGGTGGTGGGTATAAAAAAGGAATTTGATACCCAATTTTCGCCAAGTCGTGTCCCCCCATAATAAATTGCAAATTTTGCCCATGAACATTCCATTAAGGAACAGGGGCAAACTTCTCATATATTAATGAGTGCAGCCCGAATCAAGTTTAAGCTCAATGATAAGGGGCCTCCCTTTTATAGCCGAGTCCGAACGGTGTGCCGCAGTGCGACATCTCTTTGGAGAGAAGTTTTACATGGCATAGCACCTCACAAATGTTGCCAGCATTAGGAGAGGAAAACTACCGCTGAAAATTTTTTCTGATAGTCTCGCCAGGATTCGAACCCCGGTGTTCAGCATCATAGGCGGACATGCTTACCTCTGCGCTATGGTGGCCTTCAGTGTCCCCCCATAAACTCGCCCTAAACCAATGGCACTTGGGGCTCAAATAAAATAAATTTGAGAGTAGAGCATGATGCTGATATTTTTCAGGTCTAAGTACTTGGGTAGCCGGAATTGTGGATTATGGCAAAAATGGGCTCAAATCTGATATCTGTTTCATGGCCAAGTGTTTCAAGGACGCCTCATCTCATAAACTCCCCCTAAATGACACATATATACCGACTATAACAATATGTAGCTCTAATGTGGTTTTTGGAAGTGGAGTATGAATCTGATATCCACTTTCGGGGCAAAGAGTTTGCCTACTACAATCCACCACCAAATCCAAGAGAATGAATTAGAACTAACATCCAAGCTTTAATGGGCGGACCTAACCCCATTTTCAAAAACGCCAGATCTTGGAGATAAAATTACGATGCTGCTCACCCCGAAAACACCCCTAAATCAGACATCATGAGAATATCGGGCCGAAATAAAGTATATTAAGAATAAAGTACATGTAAGGTGTAAATTCGAAGACCAATAAAGATCATATGGGATTAAAATAAAGGCACTAATATTGTTTCTCAAGCGATATTCGATTTTTGTAGCATGGTATTTCACTAAAAGCTCTTTAATTGTGGAAAATAAATATTCCAAGGAAAATTTTGTTCCATATAAAGTAAAAGAAGGCGCAGCGGAGCGGGCCCGGTCCAGCTACTAAGACATATATATCCGAGGTGGTAGGTACCCAAATATCGGCCCGGCCGAACTTAATGCTTATTTTACTTGTTAATTTGATCTAATATCCAATATGAAATATGCAATCTTAAATTTTTATTTGGTTTTTCTTTCTGTCCTTACCTTCCATTCCTATAAATGTCACTAACACAGCCCCTGTTCATTTAATAACGCCTAATTCAATTACATTTCACACGTTTCTTATCTTCTGCCATTTCTATAACATTTTTATTTTTATCAATACTTTGTAGTAGTTGTTGCAATGCCATCAATGTATGAGATTTGTTTGGCGGTTGCATATTGCTATGTGGGTTTCTTGTTTCTGGGTGTGTGTGTTTCCGTGTGTTCTATTTGCACTACAACTAACTAACATGTCACTTTACAAACCGGGACACACGTAGTTATTTTGTAATGGTTGGTTTTTACTTTGGACAACCTCTCATGGATTCGTAAAAATTTCTTTCAAAATAAAACGACATTCAGCCCAGCCGAACAACGGCATAGCTATGCCTAAGTCGATAGCGAGGCACGATCTTGACGGTTTGACAGGCTGACGCGTTAACGTAGAAATGTTGCTGAAATTAAATAAAACAACACAACATTGGAAGAAATCTCCGCAAGAGGTATTGTTGTAAAAATGAAATAAAATCAAACAAAAATCCAAGAAGACTTTTAAAAATAGATTTAAGAAGGAGGAGAAGGGAAAAGTATTACTTTGTTTTAGGGTAACTATCAAATTGCACAGATTTAAGTGCAGTTGTCTGCACTATAGAAAGTTTTGAATTTAAATCCTGTTTGCCTCAACGATCTTGTTATAGGGGAAATATTTATGATTTGGATGTTAATGCAAATTTTCACCATGAACATTCCATTAAGGAACAGGGGCAAACTTCTCACATATCAATGAGAGCTGTCCGTTTTGTAATTACACTCAATGTTAAGGGACCTCCTTTTTATAGCCGAGTCTTAACAGCGTGCCGCAGTGCGACACCTCTCTGGGGAGAACTTTTTACATGACATAGTACCTAACAAATGTCGCAAGCATTAAGAGTGTATAACTACCTTTTAAAATTTGTTCTTATGTTTTAGCCAGGATTCGATCGGCAATGCTTTATTTCTTGACAAACCCCTCTATTTTAATTTTCAAAGCACTTTTTCTACCATTATTGTGTTTGAAATCAATTTTAAATTTTAAGGTGCAATTTATTAACATCAAAAATATTTGCAACCAAAAAAAAAACACAACCAAGAAAACCACAATTTAGTTTTTCCATATAAGTTTAAATCGGTATGCATTCATGTATGCTTACGGCAATAATTTGGTTACAGCAATTTTGTAAACATTTACGTGATTTTCACATAATTCTCTACAAACTTCACACGACTCAATAGGCCAAATTGTATCACCATAAATGAAAAAAAAAAAAAAAACAGGTAAAAGCGTGCAAAGTCGGCCGGGCCGAATCTTATACACCACCATGGATCGCATTTGTCTATTACAGCGATATCAAAATTTCAGCCAAATCGGACAGGAATTGCGCCCTCTAGGGGCTCAAGAAGTCAAGTCCCCAGATCTGTTTATATGACAGATATATCAGGTTATGAACCGATTTGAACCATACTTGGCACAGTTGTTGCATATCATAACAAAACACGTCGTGCAAAATTTCATTCCAATCGGATAAAAATTGTAGAGGCTCAAGAAGTCAAGGCCCAAGATCGGTTTATATGGCAGCTATATCAAAACATGGACCGATATGGCCCATTTACAATACCAACCGACCTACGCCAATAAGAAGTATTTGTGCAAAATTTCAAGCAGCTAGCTTTACTCCTTCGGAAGTTAGCGTGATTCCGACAGACAGACGGACGGACGGACAGACGGACGGACATGGCTAGATCGACATAAAATGTCGCGACGATCAAGATTATATATACTTTATGGGGTCTCAGACGAATATTTCGAGTAGTTACAAACAGAATGACGAAATTAGTATACCCCCCATCCTATGGTTGAGGGTATAAAAACAAGTAAAAAGGCTTTAAGTTCGGCCGGGCCGAACTTTAGATAACCACCACCTATAGGGGTTTATATGTAAACCACCTTTCGCCAAAATCCGGTGAAAAATGCATACCTTATGCCCCATAGCAGCTTTATCGAAATATATTAAGATTTGGACAAAATATTCAAGTACAAGTCATTGTTCAATTTTGTATAACAAAATATTGGTCTTTTAAGCAGCTATGTCTAAAAATAAGCCGATCTGAACCATATACGACGCGGATGTTGAAAGGCTTAACATAAGTCACTGTGTCAAACAGTGAAATCGGATTATAAATGCGCCTTTTATGGGACCAAGATTTTATCGGTCTATATGACAGCTATATCGAAATCAGGACCTATCTGAGCCAAATTGAAAAGGAATGTCGAAGGGCTTAACTTAACTCACTGTCCCAAATTCGACATCGGACAATAAATGCGCCATTTATGAGCCAAAGCCTTAAATCGAGAAATCGGTCTATATGGTAGCTGTATCCAAATCTGGACCGATCTGAGCCAAATTGAAGAAGAACGTCGAAGGGCTTAACCATAGTCACTGTCCCAAATTTCGGCGACATCGGACAAAAAATGCGCCTTTTATGGGCCCAAAGCCTTGAATCGAGAAATCGGTCTATATGGCAGCTATATCCAAATCTGGACCGATCTAGGCCAAATTGAAGAAGGATATCGAAAAGCCTAACAAAACTCACTGTCCCAAATTTCTGCAAGATTGGAAAATAATTGTGGCTTTTTGGGCCTAAGATCCTAAATCGGCGGATCGCTCTATATGGGGGCTATATCAAGACATGGTCCGGCATAGACCATCATCGAACTTAACCTGCTTTTGGATAAAAAATAGAATATGTGCAAAATTTAAGCTTAATATCCCTATTTTTAAATACTGTAGCGTGATTTCAACAGACAGACGAACAGACATGGCTAGATCGTCTTAGATTTTTACACTGATCAAGAATATATATACTTCATAGGATCGGAAATGGATATTTCGAAGTGTAGCAAATGGAATAACAAAATGAAGGTACCCCTATCCTTCGGTGGTGGGTATAAATAACAAGTAAAAGCGTGCTAAGTTCGGTCGAGCCGAATCTTGGATACCCACCACCATGGATTCTGCTAACAATACAAAATATATTAATTTGTAGGGCATAATTTTATTCTACATACCAAACTTCTGTCAAACCAGCAAAAATTAAAGCTTCTAGTAACCGAACAAGAATGGTCGAGATACCGGTTTAATTGGGAGCTATATCAGGTTATAGACTGATTTTGGCTGTACTTAGCACAGTTGTTGGACTACATGCAAAATTTCAGCCAAGCCGGACAAAAATTGCGGCTTGAAAGGGCTCAAAGAGACAAATCGGGCGATCCATTTATATGGGAGCTATATCAGGTTATAGAACGATTTGGACCGTTATTGGCACTGTTGTTGAAAATTATAACGGGACACTACTACGGTTGATATTGGAGCTATATCTATGTCTGAACTGATATGGCCCATTTGCCATTCCCAACGATCTACATCAATATTAAGTATCTGTGCAAAATTTCAAGCGGCTAGCTTTTCGCGTTCGACCTCTATCGTGATTTCGATAGGCGGACAGACATGGCTAGATCGTCTCAGGACGTTGAGACGATCAAGAATATACAGGGTGGCTGATGAAAGCCGCTACCAAAAAAAAATGTAATAACTTTTTTTCTATTTAATAATAATAATTTAATAATTAATTTAATTAATTAATTAATTAATTTAATTAATAATAATTTAATAATTAATTTAATAATTTAATTTAACATGAATAAAAGAAAAATGTATTCCATACACCGAAAAAAAAATGTAGCAATATTCATCATTGTAGCAATATTCATCAGCCACCCTGTATATACTTTAAGGTGTATTAGACAAATATTTCAAGGTGTTAAAAACGTAATGACTAGATTAGTACAAATTGTCACCATAAGTTCTATATAAGCGAAAGTGTCCTCTATTATATCGTCAATGACTTAATAAATAAATTCCCTTTCTAGGCTATCAATAATAGAAAATTGGATCTACAAGAAGTTTTTATTTAGAAAATAAATTTTAAATCGGCTAAAATTTGTTTGTGATCGACAACTTGTTATATCAAAAACTCCTTTATAGTGTCTTCTGTCTTGCAGAAAATGTTCTCTATGAAATACATTTGTAGTGCACAAATTCATTTTTTTTTTTAATTTTTGCGAAAAAGTTCTTTTGGGGGACAAATTCGAAATTAACTTTTACACATTTGTCATCGAACAATTTAAAGGGGACAAAGTCATCAGCATTTTCCTCTGGATTGTAGAAAAAATTCTCTATGCAGAATCAAAAATCTATTTTCGATATTCGCCAACATTCCACAAGGATATCAAAATAATCGAATACCTTAGAAAAACTTTATTGGGGAACAAAGTCCTCAACCATGTGAAAATTTTTTAAAAGTACCACACAGAACATTAAGGATTGGCTCATGAGACAACATAGGGAACTCTAACTACCTATCTAGTAACCGTTGAGTGGAGAGGACGTGTTACCATCTCGCTCCCCGAAGAAAAATATTCGTATCACGGAATAGGAAGCTATTACGAATTTGAAAGCCTTTCAGGAGTAGGCTCCAAATGGACTCCAAAGACCCTGCAGCGGTGGTGGCATCCGACCGTAGCATGTTGTCCGCCCCTCCTATAGATGTGGGCGCCTTGGCGCCTGTAGTTGAGAGTAATGCCTCAAGCGCACAACTAGCCGTCAGACTAAACCCGTCTTCTACGTAGTTTATGTTATAAAGCTTCTAAGAGGTAATGATCCGGATCAGCTATGCAGAAAGGTCGAAAAGGTCATGCATATGGCATATGACTAGGCTAGACCCAGGGGTCTCAGTGTTAACCCAGAGAAGGCTGAAATCTGTCAGCTTATGTGAAAGACGAACATGGGCTAATTTGACGCACCACGTTTCCTCAATAAAAGGTCAAATACTTAGGAGTGATCTTGGACAGGAAACTGAATTGGAAGTGTCACATTAAGGAGAGTAATGAGAAGGCTAACAGATGTTAGGCACTATGTAGATGGACCGTAGGCCTGAATCCGAGAAATGGCTCTACAGGAGCTTGATTAAATCAATATTTTTTTTTACGCCTTAGTAGTTTGGTGGACTGCGATGTTGGAAAAGTGCAACGTAAGGATAATACAATAGTTTCAGACACAGCGGCTATGAGACTAATGCGATGGAGGAATGGATAGAGGGTAGGAGCAGAGTAAAAGACGGAGTAAAAGAGCTTTCCGATCGGATACCCGAGATGACACTTTAGGTCGAGTGCGAGACACTGCTGCCAGTGACACAGTCTTAGATTGATAGAGCCATATTGCCATCTAGGAGATTATGCTACACAGATGGATCAAAGCTATAAGGACTGTGATCTGTTTTCGACTGCCTGAGCATAATACGATCCAGGCGATCACGGAATGCGTGGTGTGGTGTTCACGCCAGGATGTCGAGTATGAACGTCTTTACGGACAGTTAACTAGGAAGATGAGGAGTGTAAGAAGAAGATTAACGCCTTCTCTGAGAATGGCACACTTCGTATCGTTTGGTTGCCGTGTCGTAGTGAAGTAAGGGGGAACGAAAAAGCAGACGATTTGGCAGTGAAGGCCAGAGGACTGCCATAAATAAATTTGGTTAACCCGAAACTTTTGGGTTGACGCAGTCCGATTTAAGGGCGTGGTTGGTAACACTGTGAAGCAGCGAAACCGCCGGTAGTACCTTTGGAAAGATCCGTATCGTGAAAAAAGAGGCTATTACGAAAGGTAACCGAAAGTATAGCTTTCGGTATCATAACGAGACACATAGGACTATGTAAAATCAGTGCGGCGAGTGATAGCATGTGTAGGGCATGTGGGGAAGATGATGAAACGTTCGACCATTTCCTTTGTCATTGCCAGGTTTTCACTGCTAACAGACACCGACACTTAGATGAGGACACCCGATCAGACATGAACCAACTTAGGGGCGTGTTATGGTAAGCAAATAAGGATTTTGTAAGTAGCAAGTGATTCTTTTTCGTGGTTACGATATGGTATTTAGAGCGCACAAGAAGCCGAATACTGGCTTAGATGTATTCACATAGTGGCATGGGGCGGATTTATATCCGTACCCTCTTTTCAAACTATCCTAACCTAACTGCCTAGCCCACTAGGATTGGCAATGGCACAGTTGGCACGGTGCAGACGTTAGTATGTCCGCTTATGACTCTGAACACATGGGTTCAAATCCTGGTGCAATATCGGAAAACAAAATTCATTGATGATTTTCCCCGCACTAATGCTGCTAACATTTGTGCCACCATGTTAAACTTCTCTGTAGAAAGGCGAATAGAAGGTTCCTTATAATTGAGCTTAAACTGAAAGCAAATAACATACTGAGTCATGGTGACTCACCTGGGTTCGAATTCTGACAAGAACATCATAAAAGCAAATGTTCAGAGTTGATTATCCCCTGGTGACACTTGTGTGGTATTCAGTCATTTAAAAAACCTCAACAATGAGTTAATGCCGCGGGGCTTGTCATTTGGACACGTCTATAAAAAGAAAGTACCCTATCATTGAGCTTATATCGTACACCATCAATTGATATGCTATATGTCTCCTTGCTATTCCTAAGCCAAATATTTGTTGGTGACTTTGAAATTTTGCAGCCTACTGGGTATTTTTATTGTATAAAAATGACTTTTTCCACCCCACCTTCCTTCAACTATATTTATAGCAAGTTCATAATACAAAACTATCTCCCATACCCCTACTACGAATGTGAGTGAAATCAGGTGTTAAGGCTCAAAGCAAATTCATTTTTATGTGCTCCACTTCTCTTACTCTTAGGCATGAAATTCCGCCATAACTTATGTTACCTATACAACGATATTTGTTTGGCATTTTGCTCTACGTCAAGGTGCAGTAGAACACTCTATAATGTAGCGGTGATTGTACGAAAGTACTTTTGGGGAATTAAATTTTCGTTTTAAGGTAAAGTCTAGCTTCAAACCTTCCTCCTCCCAACTCACGAATTGTGAGATGGAAATATGTTCCTGCTGCCAATTTCTTTGATTCCCTTACCATTATTCACCCCACACAAATGTAGGCAGCATTGGGCTATTATTGCATATGGAGGAAGGCAAATTGATTGATATTAGAGACCTTTCTCGTAGAAGGCATTTGCGAAATTTCAGTTTTATTTATAACGACATTGACTTGGCTTGTTAGCCTTGTTGTTGTACACCATGATGATGAAGAGAAGCACGATAACGACGACACATACAATTTCGATAAACACGAACTTTTGCGGGAAAACGTCAATTCAAATTTTGTTAGCTTATGAAGCGGAAATTACACAAATATTACTTTTCCATATATTTACATGGGTAGGGGAACAAAATTATGGAGTACTGTGGAAAAATTGCACAAAATTAAAAGCAGAAAAAAAACGAGTAAAAATGCGCTACGGGGGCGAGCCGAATCTTTGAAACCCACCACCATGGATGGTAGAATTGACACAAAACAAATTTCTGCCAAACCAGGTAAAAACAAGTAAAAGCGTGCTAAGTTCGGCCGGGCCGAATCTTATATACCCTCCACCATGGATCGCATTTGTCGAGTTCTTTTCCCGGCATCTCTTCTTAGGCAAAAAAAAGGATATAAGAAAAGATTTGTTCTGCTATTAGAGCGATATCAAGATATGGTCCGGTTTAGACCACAATTAAATTATATGTTGGAGACCTGTGTAAAATGTCAGCCAATTCGAATAAGAATTGCGCCCTTTGTGGGCTCAAGAAGTAAAATAGAGAGAACGATTTATATGGGAGCTGTATCGGGCAATAGACCGATTCAGACCATAATAAACACGTATGTTAATGGTCATGAGAGAATCCGTCGTACAAAATTTCGGATAAAAATTGCGACCTCTAGAGGCTCAAGAAGTCAAGACCCAGATCGGTTTACATGGCAGCTATATCAGGTTATGAACCGACTTGTATTTTATTTGACATATTTGTTGAAAGTAACAATAAAAAACGTCTTGCGAAATTTCAGCCAAATCGGATAGGAATTGCGCCCTCTAGAAGCTCAAGAAGTCAAGTCCCCAGATCTGTTTATATGACAGCTATATCAGGTTATGAACCGATTTAAACCATATTTGCCACAGTTGTTGGATATCATAACAAAATACTACGTGTCAAAATTCATTCAAATCGGATAGGAATTGCGCCCTCTAGAGGCTCAAGAAGTCAAGACCCAAGATCGGTTTATATGACAGCTATATAGGTTATGGACCGATTTGAACCATACTTGACACAGTTGTTGGATATCGTAACAAAACACGTCGTGCAAAATTTCATCTCAATCGGATAAGAATTGCGCACTCTAGAGGCTCAAGAAGTCAAGACCCCAGATCGGTTTATATGACAGCTATATCAGGTTATGGACCGATTTGAACCATACTTGGCACAGTTGTTAGCTATAATAACGAAACACGTCGTGCAAAATTTCATTCAAATCGGATAAGAATTGCGCCTTCTAAAGGCTCAAGAAGTCAAGACCCATGATCGGTTTATATGGCAGCTATATCAGGTTATGAACCGATTTGAACCATACTTGGCACAGTTGTTGGATATCATAGCAAAATACGTCGTGCAAAATTTCATCCAAATCGGATAAGAAATGCGCACTCTAGAGGCTCAAGAATTCAAGACCCAAGATTTTATATGGCAGCTATATCAAAACATGGACCGATATGGCCCATTTACAATACCAACCGACCTACACTAATTTGAAGTATTTGTGCAAAATTTCAAGCGGCTAGCTTTACTCCTTCGGAAGTTAGCGTGCTTTCGACAGACAGACAGACAGACAGACGGACGGACGGACGGACGGAGGGACGGACGGACGGACGGACGGACAGACGGACGGACATGGCTAGATCGACATAAAATTTCACGACGATCAAGAATATATATACTTTATGTGGTCTCAGACGAATATTTCGAGTAGTTACAATCAGAATGACGAAATTAGTATACCCCCCATCTTATGGTGGAGGGTATAATTAAAGTTTCTAGGAACCGAACAAGGATAATAAAGAGATGGGTTTATATGGGAGCTACATCATGTTAAGACTGAATTGGACCGTACTTGCCACGGTTGTTGAAAGTCGTAACAGAACACGACTTTTTAGCCAAAATCGTACCAAAATGGTGGCCCCCCATGGGATCCAGACGTGATATCAAGAGATCTGTTTACATGGGAGTGGGTTAGGTTACAGACTGATTTTAACCGCACTAAGCAGAGTTATTGGACGTCGTAGCAGAACACTACATGCAGCCCAATCGGAAAACAATTGCGGCTTCTAGGGAGATCGGTTTATATGGGCGCTATATCCAAATCAGAACCGATATGCCCATTTGCAAGCCCAAACGACCTACATCAGTAAAATGAACCTGTGCAAAATATCAAACGACTAGCGTTATGCTATCGTGATTGCGTGAAACGGACGGAAGAACGGATATGGCTAGATCGATTAAAAATGTTCAGACGATCAAGTATATATATACTTGATGCGGTCGCATATCAATATTTCGAGGTTTTACAAACGGAGTGACATGGTTATTAAATCCGCATCCTATGGTGGTGGGTATAAAAAATAATAAAAACAAGTAAAAAGGCGTTAAGTTCGGCCGAAATCGGATTATAAATGCGCCTTTTATGTGGCCAAGACTATATGGCAGCTAAATCCAAATCTGCACCGCTTTGGGCCAAGTTGCAGAAAAAACTCGAAGAGCCTAACATAACTCAAATTTCGATGAAATCGGATTATAAATGCGACTTTTTTGGACCCCAAAACCTTAAATCGAGATATCGGTCTATATGACAGCTATATCCAGATCTGGACCGATCTAAGCCAAATTGAAGAAGAACGTCGAAGGGCCCAACACAACTCACTGTCCGAAATTTGGGCGACATCGGACAATCAATGCGCCTTTTATTGAACCAAAACCTTAAATCTAGAGATCGGTCTATATGGCAGCTATATTCAAATCTGGACCGATCTGAGCCAAATTGAAGAAGGATGTCGAAGGTCCTAACACTACTCACTGTCCCTAATTTCGGAGACATGGGATAATAAATGCGCCTTTTATGGCCCCAAAATTTAAAATCGAGAGATCGGTCTATATAGCAGCTATATCCAAATCTGGACCGATCTGTGCGATAGTGCAGAAGTATGTCAAGGGCCTTAACTTAACTCACTGTACCAATTTTCGACGACATTGGACAATAAATGCGCCTTTTATGGGCGCAAGACCTTAAATCGAGAGATCGGTCTCTATGGCAGCTATATCCAAATCTGAACCGATTTGAGCCAAATTGAGGAAGGATGTCGAGTGGCCTAACATAACTCTCTGTCCCAAATTTTAGCAAAATCGGATAATAAATGTGGCTATTATGGGCCTAAGACCCTAAATTGGCGGATCGGTCTATATGGCAGCTATATCGAAATCTGAATCGATCTGGGCCAAATTGAGGAAGGATTTCGAGTGGCCTAACATAACTCTATGTCCTAAATTTCAGCAAAATCGGATAATAAATGTGGCTTTCATGGGCCTTAGACCCCAAATTGGCGGATCAGTCTATATGGCAGCTATATCGAAATCAGAACCGATCTGGGCCAAATTGAGAAAGGATGTTGGGTGGCCTAAGATAACTCTCTGTCCTAAATTTCAGCAAAATCGGATCATAAATGTGGCTTTTATAGGCCTTAGACCCTAAATTGGCGGATCGGTCTATATGGCAGCTATATCAAAATCTGAACCGATCTGGGCCAAATTAAGGAAGGACGTCGAGTGGCCTAACATAACTTTCTGTTCCAAATTTCAGCAAAATCGGATAAAATATGTGGCTTTTATGGACCAAAGACCCTAAATCGTAGGATCGGTCTATATGGGGGCTATATCAAGATATAGTCCGATATAGCCCATCTTCGAACTTATCCTGCTTATGTACAAATAAAGAATCTGTGCAAAATTTCAGCTCAATATCTCTATTTTTAAAGACTGTAGCGTGATTTCAACAGACAGGCGGACAGACGGACAGACGGACGGACATGGCTAGATCGTCTTAGATTTTTACGCTGATCAAGAATATATATACTTTATAGGGTCGGAAATGGATATTTCGATGTGTTGCAAACGGAATGACAAAATGAATATACCCCCATCCTTCGGTGGTGGGTATAACAACATTATACTCTGCTCGGCCCGGGGCGAATCCTATATACCCTCCATCATGGATCGCATTTGTCAAGTTCATTGGGCGATATCTCTTGATAGGCAAACAAAGTCAATTGGATAAGAACTGCTATGTTATTTGAGCTATACCAAGTTATAAAGGGATTTTTTTCATACATTGTTTGGCTGTTGGATTATTAGCTCAAGAAGTCAAGATCTAAGATCGGTTCATATGAGAGCTATATCAGGTTATAAACTTATTTAGACTTTATCGAGCCAAAACAATTCGTGCAAGATTTCAGCCAAATCGAATAATAATTGAGCCCTTTAGCGGTTCAAGAAGTGTCGATCGGAGATCGGTTTATATGTAAGCTATATCAGGTAATGCATCGATTTGAGTCATAAGCGGCACAGTTATTGAAGGTCAAACCAGAACATGCTAAATGTCATCAAAATCGGATGATAATTTGCCTTCTAGAGGTTCACGAAGTCAAGACCCGAAATTGGTTTATAAGCCAGCTACATCAGGTTATAGGCCGATTTGGACCGCACTTAACACATTTGTTGGAAGTCAGTTGTTGGTCTCTCGATTATCATTGTTCGGTTTCAAGAAGCTTTACTTTCTGCTTATTTGACAGAAGTTTGGTATGTGGAACGAAATTCAATTAAATTTAGTTTGTAGAAAGTTTTAGTTTAGTTTCCATGGTAGTGGGTTCCCAAGAATCGGCCTGGCCGAATTTAGGACGCATTTACTTGTTTTAGTTTTCTCAGAATTTCAATATTTCTAAGAAAATTTGCAAAATTTTATTTCACAAAAAAATCTGCAAAATACCCATCACAGGATGGGGGTATAGAAATTTCGTCATTCCATTTTTAACAACTCGAAATATTCGTTTAAGACTCCATAAAATCCTCTCTACGTTCTGATTCGATGTAGCTATGTCCTTCCGTTTGTCGAAATCACGATAGCGGTTGAACGCGTAAAGCCAGCAGCTTGAAATTTTGCACAGATATGCCAATTGGGGTATATCGGATCAGATGAAGAAATAGCTACCATATCTCTCGATTTGACTTCTTGAGATCCTCGAAGCCGAAATTTTTGTCCGATTTGCCAAGTACGGTTTAAATCGGTCTATAACCTGACATAGCTCCCATATGAACCGATCTCCCGATTGGATTTCTTGAGCCGATTCGTGCGATTTGGCTGAAATTGTGCATGTGGTGTTTAATTGTGACTTCCAACAACTGTGCTGTATACGATCCAAATAGGTCTATATAATCTGATATAGCTCCCATATAAACCGATAGTCTGATTTGATTTTTTCAGCCCCTACAAGCCGCAATTTCTGCCCAATTTGGCTGAAATTTTTCATGTAGTGTTTTGTTATGACCTGTGCCAAATTCGTTCCAAATCAGTCTGTAAGCTGATATAGCTCCTATATAATCCGGTCTCGATCATCCAGCTTCCCAGAAGCTTTAATTTTTGTTGGTTTGACAAAAATTTGGTATGTAGAATAGAATTATGCCCCTCAACTAAATATATTTTGTATACATTTTTAGCAGAATCCATCTTGGTGGGTTTCCAAGATTCGGCCCGGCAGAATCTTTTACATTTTTTATACCCTCCACCATAAGATGGGGGGTATACTAATTTCGTCATTCTGTTTGTAACTACTCGAAATATTCGTCTGAGACCCCATAAGGTATATATATTCTTGATCGTCGCGACATTCTATGTCGATCTAGCCATGTCCGTCCGTCTGTCCGTCCGTCCGTCCGTCTGTCTGTCGAAAGCACGCTACCTTCCGAAGGAGTAAAGCTAGCCGCTTGAAATTTTGCACAAATACTCCTTAGTAGTGTAAGTCGGTTGGTATTGTAAATGGGCCATATCGGTCCATGTTTTGATATAGCTGCCATATAAACCGATCTTGGGTCTTGACTTCTTGAGCCTCTAGCGTGCGCAATTCTTATCCGATTGGAATGAAATTTTGCACGACGTGTTTTGTTATAATATCCAACAACTCTGCCAAGTATGGTTCAAATCGGTCCATAACCTGATATAGCTGCCATATAAACCGATCTTGGGTCTTGACTTCTTGAGCCTCTAAAGTGCGCAATTCTTATCCGATTAAAATGAAATTTTGCACGACGTGTTTTGTTATTATATCCAACAAATGTGCCAAGTATGGTTCAAATCGGTCCATAACCTGATATAGCTGCCATATAAACCGATCAGGGGTCTTGACTTCTTGATCCTCTAGAGTGCGCATTTCTTATCCGATTGGGATGAAATTTTGCACGACGTGTTTCGTTATTATATCCAACAACTGTGCCAAGTATGGTTCAAATCGGTCCATAACCTGATATAGCTGTCATATAAACAGATCTGGGGATTTGACTTCTTGAGCTTCTAGAGGGCGCAATTCCTATCCGATTTGGCTAAAATTTTGCATGACGTATTTTATTTTTACTTTCAACAATTGTGTTAAATAAGGTTCAAAACGGTTCATAACCTGATATAGCTGCCATATAAGCCGATCTGGGATCTTGACTTCTTGACCCCTAGAGGTCTCAATTATTATCTGATATGCCTGAAATTTTGTACGATGGATCCTCTCATGACCATCAACAAACGTGTTTATTATGGTCTGAATCGGTCCATAGCCCGATACAGATCCCATATAAATCGTTCTCTCTATTTTACTTCGTGAGCCCCAATGGGCGCAATTCTTATACGAATTGGCTGAAATTTTACACAGGTCTCCAACATATAATTTAATTGTGGTCCGAACCGGACCATATCTTGATATCGTTTTAATAGCAGAGCAACTCTTTTCTTATATCCTTTTTTGCCTAAGAAGAGATGCCGGGAAAAGAACTCGACAAATGCGATCCATGGTGGAGAGTATATAAGACTCGGCCCGGCCGAACTTAGCACGCTTTTACTTGTTATCTCTAACTCTATTGGATAAGGATGTATTCATTTCGTCATTCCGAAATAACCATTTCCGACCCTTCATGTCGTAAAATTATAAGGCTATTTAACGATGTTCGTGTGTCTGTCCTTCTGCTGTAATCACTCAACAGTCATTAAAAATTGAGATATTGAGTTGAAATTTTGCACAGACTCGGCCAAATCGGACTATATTTGGATATAGTTGTATTATAGACCGATCTGGCTATTTAAGGTCTTAAGCACGTAAAAGACGCCCTAAGTCGCAGAAAATTGTACTATACGCCCCAATATTCAAGTCGAATATGGTCCTTATCGGAACATAATTATATATAGGTACCATATAGACCTACAATATATGCCGGTTTAGGGTCTTTAACCCGTAACAGGAGCATGTACTATCCGATTACGATGAAATTAGAAACAGTGAGTTGTTTTAAGCTTCCCGACATCCGGATCATATTTATATATACCTGTCATATAGAAATATCTGCTGATTCAGGGTCTTAAGCCTATAAAAGCGGCAATTATTATCCAATTTCGCTGAAATTTAAAGTAGTGAGTTGATAAAAGCCTCCCGATATCTCACTTAAATATGGGTCAGATTGGTTTATATTCATATATAGCTGCCATATGGAGCGATCTGCCGATTGAGGATCTCAAGCCCATAAAAACCGCCATTATTGTCCGATTTCGCTAAAATTTGAAATAGTGGGTTGTTCTAAGCGTTTTGACATCCAACTCAAATATGGTTCTATATTTAGATATAGCACCCCTATAGAGCGATCTGCCGGCTTAAGGTTTTAGCCCCGTAAAAGCCGCTATTATTATCCGATTTCGCTGAAATTTGAAATAGTGAGTTTATTAAAGCCTCTCCATATCCTACTCAAATATAATCCAGATCAGACTATATTTAGATATAGCTGTCTTATAGAACGATCTTCCACTTAAGGGTATTTATCCCATAAAAAACGGATTTATTGCCCGATTTCGAAACTGTGATTTGCATAAGAGTTCTCGGGACCTTGCATATTTCTATGGATATGGTAGTGGAGTTGTTATAAAAGAGGATGGTTAATTTATCCATGGTGGTGGGTATCCAAAGTTCGGCACTGCCGAACTTAACTTCTTTTTAATTGTTTTTTTTTTGTGAAAAATGTTGTCAAATTGAAATTTTTTAGAAAATTTTGTAAAAATTTAATAAACTTAATCAAAATTTATTTCGTCAAATATTGATTTCTATGAATTAATTTGTCAGCATTTGTTTATGGAAATTTTTGTCGGGCTTTATTCGATTTTTTATTTATACACATTTTATTTATAAGCCCCACTGTTCCATTTCCACCTTTCTGAGCAAATCCTTATCTCACGTCTCACTACAAGAATTTCTTGTGCGGCATTGCCGCTGGTCTAAAGGTATATTTCGTATGCGTATATACATATATGGTTGATGTATTCGGTGTTGTTCAGTCTCGTTAGTTTTGGTTTGAATTAAATTTTTTTTTTTTTGGCACGAGAGAAGAAGATTAGGGGAAGTCGCAAAAAAAATAGACTTTAAACTCAATTTCGTTGCGAAATTGCATAGAACGAGCGAACGTGCGTATCAGATCCAACTAGGCTTGTCGTTGCCTAATAGACGAACCCAATGCAGAATTACAAAATAAAATAAAAAAAATAGTGTATTTGTTTATGGCATCTACACCGATATTTTGAGGCAAATTATAGCAATATGCAATCATGGGAATATGAAATAGTACATCGCTTTTATAGGGCTCGAATTGGCAAACGAAGGATAGACGCATGTACATATGTGTTTGGCAATGGGAAACTCATAATAGACCGCCTTTAATGCACGTAGCGGTGAAATAAACCTAAAATAGAATATGCAATTTGCATAATAAATATTGATGAAATATTTATGACAGGCAATGCAATCATAATTAAGAACAACCCGAAGCATAAAGTTAAAGGTAAAGGATACAGGAGCAATTTTTTTGGGATTTTAATGACTTTTTGGGTAGCCATTGGAGAGCATCCATTTTTGTGGACAAAAAAAAATGCATTTAGAAAACCATTAAAAATAAGTAAAAGAGTGCTAAGTTATGCCGGGCCTAATCTTGGGAACATACCACCAAGAATTCTGCAAAGAATTTATACAAAATAAATTTAGTTGAAAGGCATAAATTTATGCTATTACATACCAATCTTCTGCTGACGCATGAAAAAATAAAGCATTTACGAACGAACAAGGATAATCGAGAGACTGTTTTATATGTGAGCTATATCAGGATATATACTGATTTTAGACCGTACTTGGCACAGTTGTCGGACGTCGTAACAGTACACTGCATGCAAATAGCATGCAAGCGGCTAGCAATACGCGTTCGACCGCTATCGTGATTTCGACAGACGGACGGACGGACATGGCGGATTCGACTCAGAACGTCGAGACGATCAAGAATATATATATACACTTTATGGGGTCTTAGACGAATATTTCAATGAGTTACAAACGGAATGATTAAATTAGTATACCCCTATTCTATGGCGGAGGGTAAAATAAAAAATTACAAATGCCCAAAAATTTCGGTAGTGATGGTTACTCGATTAGGATTTCGAAAGTCCCAACATATCTTACTGTGCTAAATTTTATCAAAATCGGGTACCAATTAATGGACTCTAGACCTTAAATCGGAAACTTGGTTTATATAGCAAACACGATCCAATTCGGATTACAGCTGGCACAGATGTCTTTCGAGCAGGTAAAATAGAACTTTGTACTATGTGGCGATATAAGCTATAATCGCTACTACTAAGAGAGAATATGAATTCTGACACATTGTTTTGACAGCTCTATCCAAATATAAACGGATCTGAACCATAAAGGACACGGATGTCGAAAAGCCTAACATAAGTCACTGCGTCAAATTTCAACGAAATCGGATAGTAAATGCACTCGAGAGTTTCTATGTAGCACCTATATAACGGGAGGTTTAAATTAATTTTCAGTGAAATCGGATAAAAAAATAAAGCTTTTATGGGCTTCAGACCCTTTATCGACAGACCGGTCTATGTGTTAGCTATATTTTAATATAGTCAGATCGGAACCATATTTGGGTCGAATGTTGTGAGGCCTTAAACTACTCACTGTTTGGAATCTCAGCAAAATTTCATAAAACATTAAGCGTTTATGGGCTACAGACTATTTATCGGCAGATCGGTCTATTTGGCAGCTATATCTAAATATAGTCCGATCTGAACCATATTTAAGTGAGATGTTGGGAGGCTTAAAATAACCCACTGATTTAAATTTCAGCAAAATCGGAGCAAATTGGACCGATTAGGCCAAGACTTTAAATCGAGATATCGGTCTATATGGGCAAAAATTTGCAAATTCTATCCATGAACATTCCACTAAGGAACAGGGGCAAACTGCTCACATATCAATGAGTGCAGTACGATTCAAGTTTAAACTCAATGATAAGGGGCATCCTTTTTATAGCTGAGTCCGAACGGCGTGCCGCAGTGCGACACCTCTTTGGAGAGAAATTTTATATGGCATAGTACCTCACAAATGTTGCCAGCATTAGAAGGGGAAAATCACCGCTAAAAATATTTGGTGATGGTTTCACCAGTATTCGAACCCAGGCATTCAGCATCATAAGCGGACATGCTAACCTCTGCGCTACGGAGGCCCCTCAATAGGATGGGTGTATACTAATTTTATCATTTTGTTTGTAACTCCTCGAAATCTAAGACCCCATAAATATTCTTGATCGTTATGATATTTTAAGTCCATCTAGCCATGTCCGTCCGTCTGTCAGTTCGTCTGTCTGTCGATAGCACGCTTACTTCAGAAGGTGTGAAGCTAGGCGCTTGAAATACTTCTTTGCACAAATACTTCTTATTAGTGTAGGTCGGTTGGGATTGTAAATGGGACATATCGGTTCATGTTTTGATATAGCTGCCATACGAACCGATCTTGTATTCTGACTTATTGAACCACTAGAGGGCGCAATTCTTATCCGATTTGACAGAAATTTTGTATGAAGTGTTTTGTTATGATTCCCAACAACTTTGCTAACTATAGTTAAAATCGGTCCATAACCTGATATGGCTGTCATATAAACCGATCTGAGGTCTTGACTTCTTGAGCCTCTAGAGGGCGCAATTCTTATCCGATTGGAATGATATCAAATCAAGTATGATATCCAATCAATGATATCCAATCAACAAGGCGCAACTCTTATTCCATATTCTTTATTTGCTTAAAAAGAGATAGCGCGCATGGAACTCGTCAAATGCGATCCATGGGGGAGGGTATATAAGATTCGGCCCGGCTGAACTTAGCACTCTCTTACTTGTTTTTTATACCCTCCACCATAAGATGGGGGGTATACTAATTTCGTCATTCTGATTGTAACTACTCGAAATATTTGTCTGAGACCCCATAAAATATATATATTCTTGATCGTCGTGAAATTTTATGTCGATATAGCCATGTCCGTCCGTCTGTCCGTCCGTCCGTCTGTCTGTCGAAAGCACGCTAACTTCCGAAGGAGTAAAGCTAGCAGCTTGAAATTTTGCACTAATACTTCTTATTAGTGAAGGTCGGTTGGTATTGTAAATGGGCCATATCGGTCCATGTTTTGATATAGCTGCCATATAAACCGATCTTGGGTCTTGATTTCTTGAGCCTCTAGAGTGCGCAATTCTTATCCGATTGGGATGAAATTTTGCACGACGTGTTTTATTATGATATCCAATAACTGTGCCAAGTATGGTTCAAATCGGTCCATAAACTGATATAGCTGCCGTATAAACCGATCTTGGGTCTTGACTTCTTGAGCCTCTAGAGTGCGCAATTCTTAACCGATTGGAATGAAATTTTGCACGACGTGTTTTGTTACGATATCCAACAACTGTTCCAAGTATGGTTCAAATCGGTCCATAACATTATATAGCTGTCATATAAACCTATCTTGGGTCTTGACTTCTTGAGCCTCTAGAGGGCGCAATTCTTATCCAATTTGGCTGAAATTTCGCAAGACGTTTTTTATTTTTACTTTCAACAACTGTGTCAAATAAAGAACAAGTCGGTTCATAACCTGATATAGCTGCCATATAAACCGATATTGTGTCTTCACTTCTTGAGCCTCTAGAGGTCGCAATTATTATCCGATTTGCCTGCAATTTTGTACGACGGATTCTTTCATGACTGTCAACATTCGTGTTTATTATGGTCTGAATCGGTCCATAGCCCGATACAGCTCCAATATAAATCGATCTCTCTATTTTACTTCTTGAGCCCCCAAAGGGCGCAATTCTTATTCGAATTGGCTGACATTTTACACAGGTCTCCAGGTCTCGCTCTAATAGCAGAGCAAATCTTTTCTTATATCCTTTTTTTGCCTAAGAAGAGATGCCGGGAAAAGAACTCGATAAGTGCGATCCATGGTGGAGGGTATATAAGATTCGGCCCGGCCGACCTTAGCACGCTTTTACTTGTTTTTTTATACCCTCCACCATAAGATGGGGGGTATACTAATTTCGTCATTCTGATTGTAACTACTCGAAATATTCGTCTGAGACCCCATAAAGTATATATATTCTTGATCGTCGTGAAATTTTATGTCGATCTAGCCATGTCCGTCCGTCCGTCTGTCCGTCCGTCTGTCCGTCCGTCTGTCCGTCCGTCCGTCCGTCCGTCTGTCTGTCGAAAGCACGCTAACTTCCGAAGGAGTAAAGCTAGCCGCTTGAAATTTTGCACAAATACTTCTTATTAGTGTAGGTCAGTTGGTATTGTAAATGGGTCATATCGGTCCTTGTTTTGATATAGCTGCCATATAAACCGATCTTGGGTCTTGACTTCTTGAGCCTCTAGAGTGCGCAATTCTTATCCCATTTGAATGAATTTTGGCACGTAGTATTTTGTTACGATATCCAACAACTGTGCCAAATATGGTTCAAATCGGTTCATAACCTGATATAGCTGTCATATAAACAGATCTGGGGTCTTGACTTCTTGAGTTTCTAGAGGGCGCAATTCCTATCCGATTTGGCTGAAATTTCGCAAGACGTTTTTTATTGTTACTTTCAACAACTATGTCAAATAAAGTACAAGTCGGTTCATAACCTGATATATCTGCCATATAAACCGATCTGGGATCTTGACTTCTTGAGCCTCTAGAGGTCGCAATTATTATCCGATTTGCCTGAAATTTTTTACGACGGATTCTCTCATGACCATTAACATATGTGTTTATTATGGTCTGAATCGGTCTATAGGTCGATACAGCTCCCATATAAATCGATCTCTCTATTTTACTTCTTGAGCCCACAAAGGGCGCAATTCTTATTCGAATTGGCTGACATTTTACACAGGTCTCCAACATATAATTTAATTGTGGTCCAAACCGGACCATATCTTGATATCGCTCTAATAGCAGAGCAAATCTTTTCTTATATCCTTTTTTTGCCAAAGAAGAGATGCCGGGAAAAGAACTCGACAAATGCCATCCATGGTGGAGGGTATATAAGATTCGGCCCGGCCGAACTTAGCACGCTTTTACTTGTTTTTTTTTTTTTAATTAAATGAAATTAAATTCTTTTTTAGTTTAAAATTTCTTTATATGTATTCCTGTATATTATTTTCATACCTACCTTGTATTTGGAGTCCTTCACTTGCTTCGGTAAAAAAACTCCTGAATTGTTGTTGAATTGCTATAATTTGGATAAATTTGTTTTTAAACGACAATAATCATTACTACATTGATGTTGTGCAAGTGCAGTTGGGTCGACTGCCAAGGACGAAGGTGACATTGTTGTCAACGTCATGGTAGATGTCGATGTTGTTGTTGTTGTTGTTGATGTTGTTGCTGTTATAGATGTACAAGCAGAAGTTGTTAAGGGATTTCTATTAAAAATAAATTGATGTTGTTCATCTTGATAATGTTTCAAGGGATTCTTAAGATTTAAAATAAACGGCGTAGGCATTGTTGCTGCTGTAGGGGGGCGGTAACAGTAATCCTTAAAAGTATTTTGCCCAGGGCAAGGTTGAAGATGGTGATTATGATGATGATTATAAAAGTGATTATGATGGGACGGTATCCTTTGATGAATAGGTTTTTGCCGATTCACAGGCAAAAAGGGCGAGATCTTAAATAGTTTTGCATTTTCTTCTCCTTCACGCTGTAATCCATAAGGATGCAGTCTTCTATTCAGATTGGTCAATTGTTTTGGTTTCTTTAATATCTGCAAAGAAAATGGAAGGGAATACAACAAAACGAAAACTAAAGAGTTGGCGGTGGAAGGGGGGCAGATCAAAGAGCAAAAAATATTTTTCATTTTATATTAAAAAATTAAAAGGCCAATCCTATCTTTAAGTCTTAGTTGAGGCTCACTTGAAGTTCACATTTTTCAAATTTTTATTATTTTTTCTTAAATAAATTAAACAACATCAAGAGACAACATTTATAAATTCAAAAATTTTTAATACAGTCAACATTAAGTTTTGTTCTTTCTTGCTCAAAACGTATAATAAAATTATTTTCATATATGATAAATATAACTTTTCACTTTCACAAATATATCTTTTCGGTCTTTTTTTACTTTTACCTTATTTTATTTTCGTATAACTATAGATTATAATAAAAAATATAAATACATACATAGTACATTTATTAAAAAAAGATTACACACATACAACATTGAAAAACAACATCAAGAGAACAACATCAATATTTTTTGGTTTCTCAAACATTTCAAAAAGAAAATCCTTATTAGTATTTTTGGTTCTGTTTATTCTCATATATGCTTCATATATAGATCAATTGAAATGTCATGAGACCTCTCTTATTGCCTTTCACTATATACAATTATATGTTATATTCCTGAAGGTCAGAGAATCCTTTCTAGAATACATACACACACATACAACGACAACAACATCGATATAGATAAAAATTTATATATGGATTTGTTTATAAAAAAACTCATGATTTGATACATTTATTCGTTAAATAACCAACAACAACATCAATATTGATATCAAATACGCACTCAAAAAGTCATTGTATCATTGTCTTCCGAGAAAAGCCTTATATTCGAGTAAAAATCCAAAACAAATGATTATTGTTAGAGAGAAGATTTATCCAGATGTTTAAGAAAGAAATTAAAATTGAGTAAGACATCAATAATGAAAACATACTTACCTTTCATTTGGGAAGATTTAGAATATCAACAAAATTAAAATTTACAAAAGCTTAAATAAAAAACAACATGCATATTGTCAACAAAGTTTTTTGGAAATATTTAATTTATTTGAAAATGTGGAAATATTTTTTTGGAAAAATTTTTGTATTTAATAAAGGAGTTAAGCATGCACAAAAATACGTTTAACAAGTAAGGAAAGGCAAAAGTCGGGCGAAACCAACAATGTAATACTCTTAAGCTCCTAGTCTACGTACTACTTTTAATATATGGAACTTATCTCTAAATCTAGTCAGACTTTAATTTTGCATATCTATGTCCAATATATATATATATATATATATATATATATATATATATATATATATATATATACCTCGATCACCAGAACACATGGACAGACAGACGGACGGACATAGCTAAATCGAATCAGGAAGTGATTCCAAAACGATCGGTCTACTTAAATACCTCTTCTCCTTTCTGTCGTTCCAAACAAATGAACAAAGTTCTAACAACCTGTACAACAGTTGCGGTGTAGCCTATAAAACTACTATTGTTGATAACGACTACGAAATAAAAGAAAAATGAAAACAAGTAAATGCGTGCTAAGATCGGACGGGCCAAATCTTAGGAACCCACCAAATCCGTTAAAACTTGCGGCTTATAAGGACTCAAGAAGCCAAATTGTGAGATCGGTTTATATAGTAGCTTTACCAGGTTATAGACTGATTTAGACTTTACAAATTTTAGCTAAATCGGACCAAAATTGCAGAATTCAAATCGGGAGATCGGTATATATGGAAGATATTGGGTTGCCCAAAAAGTAATTGCGTATTTTTCATATAGTCGGCGTTGACAAATTTTTTCACAGCTTGTGACTTTGTAATTGCATTCTTTCTTCTGTCAGTTATCAGCTGTTACTTTTAGCTTGCTTTAGAAAAAAGTGTAAAAAAAGTATATTTGATTAAAGTTCATTCTAAGTTTTATTAAAAATGCATTTACTTTCTTTTAAAAAATCCGCAATTACTTTTTGAGCAACCCAATATATCAGTTTATAGACCGAATTGGACTGTAATTGTCACAGTAATTGAAAGACATGATAAAACACTTTGTGCCAAAATTTAGCTGAATCGGACCAAGCTCGGGGCTTCAAGGGGTTCAAGAACTCAAATCGGCAAATTAATTTATATGGGAGCTAAATCAGGTTATACACCGATTTGGACCGTTCAGTTGTTGTCGTAAGAGAACATTACGTGCAAAATTTCAGCGAATCGGACAAAATTTGCTGCTTTCAGGGGCTCAAGAAGTCAAATCGGTAGATCGGCTTATATGGTAGCTTTAGCTAAATCTAAACATATATAGCTCATTTGCAGTTCCCAACGACCAACATCAAAATTAAGTATCCGGACAAAATTTCAAGCGGCTAGCTTTACGCGTTCGACTGCTATCATGATTTTGACAGGCGGATCAGAGCGTCGAGACGATCAAGAATATATAGTTTATGGGGTCTTAAACGAATCGATGTTACAGACGGAATGACTGAATTGGTGTACCCCCATCGTGTGGTGGATGGGGGTACACCGATCGCGAGATCGGTCTCTACGGCAGCTCTATTCAAATATAAACCGATGTGATCATATTAAACGCGGATGTCGAATTGCCTAACATAGCTCACTGTGCCAAATTTCAGCGAAATTGGTTAATAATTGCTGCTTTTATAAGCCCAAGGACCAATATCAAGAGTTCGGTATATATGGCAGCTATGCCCAAATATAAACTGATCTGAACGGATGTCGAGAAGCCTAATATAGATCATTGTGTCAAATTTCAGCGAACTCGGATAATAAATGCGCCTTTTATAGGCAAAAGGTTTTAAATCGGGAGCCCTATTGAGCATGGTTATTGAAGAGCACAACACACCTCACTGTGTCTAATTTCAACGATATTGGACAATAAATGCTCCTTTTATTTGGGTCCACAACCTTAAACCAAACGCAAATTCTTTAATTTGGAATTGCAACAAAATACACTTGTTCGTTTTTATACCCACCACCAAAGGATGGGGGTATACTATTCTAGTCAAATCCGATTGTTACACCTCCAAATATTAGTCTAAGACCCCATCAAGTATATATATATTTTTGATCGTCTCAACGTTTTGAGTCGATCTAGACATTTCCGTCCGTCCAAATTATAGGGTCATGACCTTAGAAAGAGAATCGGTCTATATGACAGATATATCCAAATCTGAACCGATTTGAGCCAAATTGGAGAAAAATATCGAGAGACCTAACATAACTCTTTGTCCCAAATTTCGGCGACATTGGACAATAAATGCAATTTTTATGGGCCCAGGAACCTAAATCGAGAGATCGGTCTCTTTGGCAGCTATATCCAAATCTGGCCCGACCTGGGCCAAATTGAAAGACGATGTCGAAAGGCCTAACACATCTCACTCTCCCAAACTTCAGCAAAATCGGATAATAAATGTGGTTTTTATGGGCATAAGACCCTAAATTGGGGGATTGGTCTATATGAGGTCTATATCAATATAGTCCGATATAGCCCATCTTCAAACTCAACCTGCTTATGGACGAAAAAAGAATTTGTGCAATGTTTCAGCTCAATATCTCTATTTTTATATAATGCGGGTAATAAATGCGGCTTTTATGGGCCTAAGACCCTAAATCGGAGGATCGGTCTATATGGCAGCTTTAGCCAAATCTGGACCGATCTGGGCAATTTTATCGATTCAAATAAAGATTTAATTAATTATTCTAAATTTTATGTGTTTTGTTTTGAAAAACTTTCCTATAGTTCTTAAAAATTATCATCCTTTTTTTTCACAGATGCTTCTTATTGAGAAGGCTCACAGATGTTAGGCACTATATAGACGGGCCGTAGGCTCGAAATGGGGCCTGAATCCAAGGATAGTCCACTGGCTCTACAGGAGTGTGATTAGACCAATACTTACTTACGCCTCAGTAGTTTGGTGGACTGCTATGGAGAAAAAGTGCAACATAAGGACCATACAACAGGTTCAGAGAACATGTTGTCTTGGCATAGGCGGAGCGATGAGGACCACGCCCACTAGAGAACTGGAGACTATTCTAGATATTGGACCCATTGACATACAGATTAGGTGTGAGGCAGCCACTACGACTATGAGACTTAAGGCGATGGGAGAATGGATTGAGGATGGGAGCTCATACCATCGCGGTATAATCGAGGCGACGATAGGAAACCTGGAAGGAAGTGGAGAGGTTACCGATCGGATACCTGAAATGAACCTTGGATTGACGGAATCCTAGTATTGCCATCTGGAAGATCATGTTATACGGATGGATCAAAGCTAGAGGACAGATTGGGCCGGGGGGTTTACATTGAAAACCCAGGGACTGACATTTTTTTTAGACCCGGCTTTCGCCTGACCATAACACGGTCCTGCTGGCGGAGATCCGGGCGATCACGGAATGCGTGAAGTGGTGTGGTGCTAACGCGAGGACGTTGAGGCTGGACATCTTTGCCGACAGTAAAATTGCCATAAGGGCAATAACAACCAGGACGGTAAGGTCACGAACAGTCTTGCAGTGTAAGAAGGAGATTAACGCCTTCTCTGAGGATGGCAAAATACGTATCGTTTGGGTGCCGGGCCATAACAGGGTAAGGGGAAATGAAAGGGCAGACGATTTGGCGGTAAAGGCCAGAGGACTGCCGTCAATAAACTTGGTTAACCCGAAGCTTTTCGGTTCGACGCAGTCCGAGTTAAGGGAGTGGGCGACAAATGCGTATGCAACATTGTGGAACAGCAAAACAGTCGGTAGGACGGCGAAAATATTATGGGGAGATCTAGATCGTGAGAAGACGAGGCTATTACTGAAAGGAAGCAAGAAGGAGGTCAGTATATCTATTGGTATCATAACGGGACACGTAGGACTATGAGCTCACTTATTGGCATTGAAAACAATTAAGGATTTTGTAAGTAGCACAGAATTCCTAACTTAAAATTTTCTTTTTAGAGGTTACTTTATAGTTTTTAGAGCGCACAACAAGCATATTACTGGCTTAGGTGTATGTCCGTAGTGGCATGGGGCAGATTAATATCTGCACCCTCTTTTCAACCTAACCTAACCTATTTCTTATTTATGTAGGTCTATGGGAATTGCAAATGTAACATATCAATTTAAATTCGTATATAACTCCCATATAAAGTGGTCAATCAATCTAACTTCCTGCAGCCTTAATTTTGGTCCGATCTTTACAAATTTATATGTAGCTTCCATATATATCTTTCATCCGATATGGCCTTTTAAGACTGTAGTAGCCACAATTTAGGTTCGCCCTTTACTAAATTTAGCACGATATGTTTTATTTGACGTACTAATGCGTGTGCAAAACTTCATAGAAATTAGTTCAAATTTAGATATAGCATATAGAATATATCTTTTATCCAATACGTATTATCGTCGCAAAATTCTAAGACGATTTAACGATGTCTATCCGTCTGTCCGTCCGTTTGTAATAATAATTCTACAGCCTTCAAAAATTACGATATCGGGCTGAAATTTAGCACAGATACGTCTTTTAGATGCACGCTGGTTAAGTTCTTGAACGAGCCATATGGGCCGATCTGCCGATAAAAAGTCTAAGGCCCATAAATGCTTAATTTTTTATCCGATTTCGCTGAAATTTAAAACACTGATTAGATATATTTCAGATCGGACTTTATTTGTATACAGCTGGCATAGAAGCTATGAAATGAGCTATGAAGCCCATAAAATCTTTATTTAATGTCCGATTTCGCTGAAATTTAAAACAGTGAGTTATGTTAAAGATCTGGACATCTGACATAAATATATTTCAGATCGGACTTTATTTGTATATAGCTGACATATAGACCGACCTCCCGATAAAGGGTCTGAAGCCCATAAAAGCTTTATTTAATACCCCATTTCGCTGAAATTTGAAACTGGGAGTTGTTTTGATCCTCCTGATAGCCACCCTTAATATGGTTCAGATCCGACTGTGTTTTGATATACTTGTCATATAGACCGCTCTGCCGTTTAAGGGTCTGTTTTTATAAAAAAAAAACAAGTAAAAGCGTGCTAAGTTCGGCCGGGCCGAATCTTATATACCCTCCACCATGGATCGCATTTGTCGAGTTCTTTTCCCGGCATCTCTTCTTAGGCAAAAAAGAATATAAGAAAAGAGTTGCTCTGCTATTAAAACGATATCAAGATATGGTCCGGTTCGGACCACAATTAAATTATATGTTGGAGATCTGTGTAAAATTCAGCCAATTCGTATAAGAATTGCGCCTATTGGGGCTCACGAAGTTAAATAGAGAGAACGATTTATATGGGATCTATATCGGGCTATAGACCGATTCAGACCATAATAAACACGTTTTTTGATGGTAATGAGAGGATCCGTCATACAAAATTTCAGGCATATCGGATAATAATTGCGACCTCTAGGGGTCAAGAAGTCAAGACCCAAGATCGGCTTATATGGCAGCTATATCAGGTTATGGACCGATTTGAACTATACTTGGCACAGTTGTTGGATATAATAGCAAAACACGTCGTGCAAAATTTCATTCTGATCGGATAAGAATTGCGCACTCTAGAGGCTCAAGAAGTCAAGACCCAAGATCGGTTTATATGGCAGCTATATCAAAACATGGAGCGATATGGCCCATATACAGTACCAACCGACCTACACTAATAAGAAGTATTTGTGTAAATTTCAAGCGGCTAGCTTTACTCCTTCGGAAGTTAGCGTGCTTTCGACAGACAGACGGACGGACGGACAGACGGTCGGACATGGCTAGATCGACGTAAAATGTCGCGACGATCAAGAATATATATACTTTATGGGGTCTCAGACGAATATTTCGAGTAGTTACAAACAGAGTGACAAAATTAGTGTACCCCCCATCTTATGGTGGAGGGTATAATATAATGGAGACCAGCCCCTATTAAGGGTTTTAATAAAAGGATGATTATTATATCCTTGTTTAATTTGATCTAGATCGGTCCAGATTTGGTTGCAGGTGCCATATAGAACGCTCTCGATTTAAAGTCTTGGCTTGGTTCAAATTTGACGCAGTGACTTATGTTAGGCTTTTCGACACCCGTGTCCTATATGCTTCAGAACGCTTAATATTTGGATATAGCTGCCAGAAAGACCAACATTTTGTTTTACAAAATTGAGCAATGACTTATATTTATTAGACCACTGAGTGGCCGAGCTGAATTTGGGTGCATTATTTATCCAATTGTCACCGATATCTGACGAAGGCGGTGGGTATCGAAAGTTCGGCCCGGCCGAATTTAATGCCTTTTTACTTGCTTAATGTTTTAAGTACCAATTGATCGTTAGTTTAATCAAATTGTAATTCTTGCTGAATCGGTTTTTTACTGTCTGAGTCTCATGCACCAAAAAAGAGGTAGTAATTTATTTTTATGAAAAATAATATGTACAAAATATTTCACACTTTACATAAAACTGCAGCAAAACAGTTAAAAGTAGTTTTTGTTTGTTTCTGTTTTGTTATGTGGTATAGGCATAATTTTTGCGCAACTCCAATTAATGGACATTTAACTATGAATTTCATAGTGCAGCATATATTAATATTTTAAAGTTATGGTTTCCGCACTTTTTTTGGTTTTGGTC
Source organism: Stomoxys calcitrans (assembly GCF_963082655.1). Taxonomy (NCBI): domain Eukaryota; kingdom Metazoa; phylum Arthropoda; class Insecta; order Diptera; family Muscidae; genus Stomoxys; species Stomoxys calcitrans. The sequence continues at coordinate 17,379,353 of NC_081552.1, read as the reverse complement.
CAAACGAGAATTGTAGCAAATTATTTGACAATAGCAAATAAATGATACGTCAATCAAGAGTAATCGCCAAAATCAATTGAATTGTATTAAATTTGAGAAAAAAAAACAAATATTTCATACAATCTAAAAAAAATTCCATGAACAACATAAAGTCTCGTGTTGCCATATTTGTTTGCTTTTCAATAAAACACTGAGCAAAGAGAATTTTTTACTACGATTTTTTGTTCTGCAACAGGAATAGGTTTTCTTTTTTGACGAATGCTTGCCAATGAATTTAAATAAAATATTTTCATCTAAAGCAAAGGAAAACAAACAAAGGATGCTGCTAAAACAATAGAACAACAATCAAACAATTTAACTTTAAAAATACAAGCCCTCCCAATGGGTATGGGTGATCGGGAAAGAGGTATATCAGTGAAAAGAATGCAAGCAAAGCGATTTTTTTAACATATACAAGTCTATGTTTTATAGTTCTAAAAAACACAAAAGTATTTATGCATATATGTGTGTATGCAGATATTCATTGATAAATATTTTATATAACAATATTGCATTTTGAGTTTGTTGTTATTCGTTACCACATTTTATTTTAATCCATGGCATGCAATGAAAACCAATACAAATACTAAAATTTTTTATACCCACCACCGAAGGATGGGGGTATATTCATTTTGTCATTCCGTTGCAACACATCGAAATATCCATTTCCGACCCTATAAAGTATATATATTCTTGATCAGCGTAAAAATCTAAGACGATCTAGGCATGTCCGTCCGTCTGTCCGTCTGTCTGTTGAAATCACGCTACAGTCTTTAAAAATTGAGATATTGAGCTGAAATTTTGCACAGATTCTTTTTTTGTCCATAAGCAGGTTAAGTTCGAAGATGGGCTATATCAGACTATATCTTCATATAGCCCCCATATAGACCGATCCGCCGATTTAGGGTCTTAGGCCCATAAAAGCCACATTTATTATCCGATTTTGCTGAAATTCGGGACAGTGAGTTTTGTTAGGCCCTTCGACTTCCTTCGTCAATTTGGCTCAGATCGGTCCATATTTGGATATAGCTGCCATATAGACCGACCCTCCGATTTAGGGTCTAAGGGCCATAAAAGCCACATCTTTTATCCGATTCCACTGAAATTCGGGACAGTAAGTTGTGTTAGGCCCTTCGACATCCTTTGTCAATTTGGCCCAGATCGGTTCAGATTTGGATATAGCTGCCATATAGACCGATCCTCCGATTTATGGTGTTAGGCCCATAAAAGCCACATTTATTACCCGATTTTGCTGAAATTTGGGACAGTGAGTTGCGTTAGGCCCCTCGACATCTTTCTTCAATTTGGCTCAGATCGGTTCAGATTTGGATATAGCTGCCATATAGACCAATCCTCCGATTTAGGATCTTTGGCCCATAAAAGCCACATCTTATATCCGATTCCACTGAAATTCGGGACAGTGAGTTGTGTTAGGCCCTTAGACAATCTTTGTCAATTTGGCCCTGATCGGTTCAGATTTTGATATAGCTGCCATATAGACCGATCCTCCGATTTATGGTGTTAGGCCCATAAAAGCCGCATTTATTACCCGATTTTGCTGAAATTTGGGACAGTGAGTTGCGTTAGGCCACTCGACATCTTTCTTCAATTTGGTCCAGATCGGTTCAGATTTGGATATAGCTGCTATATAGACCGATTTCTTGATTTAAGGTTTTGGGCCCATAAAATGCTCATTATTGTCCATGTCGCCGAAATTTGGGACAGTGAGTTAAGTTAAGCTCCTTTACATACATCTGCAATATCGCACAGATCGGTCCAAATTTAGATATAGCTGCCATTTAGACCGATATCTAGGTTTTAGGTTTTGAGGCCATAAAGACGCATTTATTGTCCGATGTCGCTGAAATTTGAGACAGTGAGTTTAGTTAGGCTCTTCGACGTCCTTCTTCAATTTTGCTCAGATCGATCCAGATTTGAATATAGCTGCCATGTAGACCGATCTCTCGATTTAAAGTCTTTGCCCCATCAAAAGCGCATTTATAATCCAATTTCACTGAAATTTTACATAGTAACTTATGTTAGGCTTTTCAACATCCGTGTCGTATATGGTTCAGATCGGTTAATTTTTAGATATAGCTACTGTACTTATTAGTATGTGGTCCAAATTGGAACATGTTTTGATATAACTGATATGGGTCATAAGGTATGAAATTTTCACCGAATTTTGATGATTTTCACCACCGAGGTGGTGGGTATCCAAAGTTCGGCCCGGCCGAACTTAACGCCTTTTTACTTGTTCTCTTTGATGTGAACGCATACAATATTCAGCTACCCCCTAAAGTATGCCATAGTTAAAAAACAGACTGCTACTCTCTTTCTCATATACACACACACACACACACAACGAGTATACGATAAAACAACATATAAACAGTAGCTGCCACAAATTTCATAAACAAAAACTTGGGCAAAAATAAAGCATCCTCCAAATATTACACAACGGCCACAAATTTCTATATGGGAGAGTGATGGAAGCATAGCGCAAAAATTTCCTTTTTAAAATAGTAAACCAATAACAGTTGCTGCTTTTAAGTAAAACAAGTAAGAGAGTGTTAAGTTCGGACGGGTCGAATCTTTGAAACCCACCACCATGGATTCTGCTTAAAATTGACACAAAATAAAATTAGTTGACAGGCATAATTTTACTCTAAGTACCAAATTTCTGTCAAACCAGGCAAAAAAGAAGGCTTGTAAGAACCAAACAAGGATAATCCGAAAGACCGGTTTTTATAGGAGCTATATCAGGTTATATACCGATGTGGACCATACTTGGGACAGTTGTTGGAAGTAATAACAGAACACTATCTGCAAAATGTTAGCTGAATCGGACAAAAATTGCGGCTTGCAAGGCCTCAAGAAGTCAAATTGGCAGATCGGTTTATATGGGAGCTTTATTAAAGTTTTAGCCGATATGGCCCATTGGCAATCCCCAACGACCTACAAAGTATCTGTGCAAAAATTGAAGGGGGTAGATCTTCGCGTTCGACCGCTATCGTGATTTCTACAGACGGCCGGACGGACATGGCTAGATCAGAGGGTCGAGACGATCCAGAATATATATATACCTTATGGGCTCCCATATCAATATTTCGAGGTGTTACAAACGGAATGACTAGATTTGTTACCCCCATCCTATGGTGGTGGGTATGAAAAATTTGTAATTACACAAACACAAAGAATTTTGACAGTACATTCCCAAAGAACAGGCTCACAAAAGAAAATTATTTTTAACCCCATAAAAAATGCATGCAAAAAACAAATAAGTACGGGCCAAAGTCGTGCGAAGCCGACCTTTTCATACCCTACACCACTTTGGATATGCATGCTAAGACGTCGAATTTAAAATTTTTTTAAAATTTGATATGTCAAATTTCGATCAAAATCCGGTTCCGTAAGAATCATGGAGTACATCGTTGTTCAAATTTTGAAAAGCCTTTAAAGTGAAAATCGGGAGATGAATATATATGGGAGGTATATCTAAAATCACCGGAGGGTTCGAATCCTGGCGAGACCATCAGATGGTTTTCGGTGGTTTTCACCTACTAATGCTGGCAACATTTGTGAGGTGCTATGCCATGAAAAACTTGTTTCCAAAGAAGTGTTACACTGCGGTAAGTCGTTCGGACTCGGCTATATCATTGAGCTTAAACTTGAATCCGACTGCACTCACTGATATGTGAGAAGTTTGCCCCTGTTCCTCAGTGGGATGTTCATGGGCAAAATTTGTATTTTTATACCCTCCACCATAAGATGGGGGGTATACTAATTTCGTCATTCTGATTGTAACTACTCGAAATATTCGTCTGAGACCCTATAAAGTATATATATTCTTGATCGTCCTGAAATTTTATGCCGATCTAGCCATGTCCGTACGCCTGTCTGTCCGTCCGTCCGTCTGTCTGTCGAAAGCACGCTAACTTCCGAAGGAGTAAAGATAGCCGCTTGAAATTTTGCACAAATACTTCTTATTAGTGTATATCGGTTGGTATTGTAAATGGGCCATATAAGTTCATGTTTTGATATAGCTGCCATATCAACCGATCTTGGGTCTTGACTTCTTGAGCCTCTAGAGTGCGCAATTCTTAACCGATCGGGATGAAATTTTGCACGACGTGTTTTGTTATAATATCCAACAACTGTGCTAAGTATGGTTCAAATCGGTCCATAACCTGATATAGCTGTCATATAAGCCGATCTTGGGTCTTGACTTCTTGAGTCTCTAGAGGACGCAATTCTTATACGATTTGAATGAATTTTTGCACGAAGTATTTTGTTATGATATCCAGCAACTGTGCCTAGTATGGTTTAAATCGGTCCTTAACCTGATATAGCTGTCATACAAACAGTCTGGGGACTTGACTTCTTGAGCTTCTAGAGGGCGCAATTCCTATCCGATTTGTCTGAAATTTTGCATCACGTATTTTATTCTTACTTTCAATAACTGTGTTAAATAAGGTTTAAATTGGTTCATAAGCTGATATAGCTGCCATATAAACCGATCTGCGATGTTCTGTTACTACTTCCAACCACTAACAACTACAGCCAAAATCAGTCTACAACTTGATATAGCTCCCATGTAAACCGGTGTCTCGATCATCCTTGTTCGGTTTCTAGAAGCTTTTATATTTGGTGGTTTGATAGAAGTTTGGTAAAATGTCAAAATGTCGCGACGATCAAGAATATATATACTTTATGGGGTCTCAGACGAATATTTCGAGTAGTTACAAACAGAATGACGAAATTAGTTTACCCCCCATCTTATTGTGGAGGGTATAAAAATCAATTTGTGTTTGCTTGTAGGTTTGTTTGATTGTTTCTTTGCTTGTGTGTTCCTTATAGTCTCAGAAACGGCTGAACCGATTTTCTTGAAATTTTCACAGATGGTGCATAATGATCCCGTGGTAAAAATAAGGTACTACATTTTTTGATATCTGAAGTGGGGCGGACCTTCCCCCTTACCCTAATTTTCATAAACGCCAGATCTCGGATATGGGTGGTACGATTTAAGCGAAATTTTGTGTGCTCTCTTATAGTAACCTACAAACAAAAATATGGTATTAAAATTTTGGATGGGGTAAAAAAGGGGGCGCCCACCCCAAAACCTACCAAATATATGTATACACCAATAACAACAATATGGGGCTCAAATGTTATTTAAGATTAGAAAACGTACCTAATATCAAATTGTCGAACCAAGCGTTTGGGGAACCACCTCAACCCCCAAAACACCCCTAAATCGGACATATTTACCGACCATGTCAATTTGGGACTCAAATGAAAGGTATTTGCGAGTAAAATACGAATCTGATATCTAAATTTGGGACAAAGTTTCTGGGGGTCCACCCCTTACCCAAAACACCTCCCGAACAGGACTTATTCACTGACCATGGCAGGATGGGGCTTAAATAAAAGGTACTTGAGTGTAGAACACGAATATGATATCCAGATGTGGTACCAAGTGTTTGGGGACCACCCCAACCTCCAAAACACCCCCAAATCGGTCAAATTTACGACCATAACAATATGGGGCTCAAATGAAAGGTCATTGGAAGTTAAGAACGAATCTGATATCAATATTCGGCAAAAGTGTCTATGGTGCCACCCCATCCCCAATACACCACCCAAATAGGAAGTATTTACTGAACATTGTAATATGAAGCTCAAATAATAGGTTTTTTAGAGTAGAAGACGAATCTGATATACCCCCCCATACCCCACACCGGTCATGTTTGCCGACTATGGAAAAACAGGACTCAAATGAAAGGCATTTGTGAGTAGACCACGAATCTGATATCAACATTCGGGACCAACTGTCTAGGGGTCCCGAATACTCAAAAAGGACGTATTTGATCACCAAGAAAATTTGGGTCTTCAAGAGAGTGGAGCTCGATATTCATAGTTTTTAGGGCCCATACCCCAAAACCAAACCTGGCTTTTGCAAATAGGGATTTAAATGATTGGTATTTAAGATTAGAAAACAAATTTGATATTCAATTTTGGGGCAATTGGCAATATGGGGTTCAAATAAATGATATATGTATTTCATCACCCCTTCCCCAAAACAACCCCCAAAGGGTAAAAATTTTTCGACCATGCCAATATGTGGCTCAAATAAACGGGACGCCTCATTGTGTAAACTCCCATTAAACCAATGGCAATATGGGGTTTAAGTAAATGGTCTTTGAGAGATGAGCACGATGCTGATATCTTTTCAGGGCCAAGTGTCTGGGGGACCACCTCACCCCCGAAAACACCCCTAAATCAGACATTATGAGAATTTCGGGCTAAAATAAAGTATTTTAGGAATGGAGTACACCTAACATCCAAACTTTAATTCGTAGACCAATAAAGATCATATGGGATTTAGATAAAGGCACTTATATTGTTAAACTGTTAGTCAACCGATATTCTATTTTCGTAGCATGGTATTTCACTAAAAACTCTTCAATTGTTGAAAAAAATTTTTCAAAGGAAAATTTTGCTACGGTTCAGCTAGTGTATTATAAACGGAAGTTACCATAAGCTCTTATTCTATGGTAAAGGCTTCAGAAAAAATTAAATATGGAAAATAATAAATATAAAATATTTGTTGATACTGACCACATATGTTGCATGTTGTTCAGTTTCCGCAAAAGTTATGTCGCAACAGCAGGCAAAACAAAAAATGCAAATAACGAATGTATAAAAAGGTACAGAGGGAAAGAAATCCAAAAATAAAGACGGCTATGAAACGGCATGAAAAAACGCCAACTCTAGAATACAGTAGGAAATTAAGATGTACATGAAAACAAGTAAAAACGTGCCAAGTTCCAAGTTTCAAACGTGCCAAATTTCAAACGTGTCAACCCACCACCCTGTGTTCTGTTAAAAATGTATACAAAATTAATTTAGTTGCAGAGCATAATTTTATTCTACACTAGCCGAACCGGGCCCGCTCCGCAGCGCCTCCTTTAACTCTCTTATATCTCTTTAGGGTGGGGACACTTCGCCCTGAATGCGGATATTGAATTCATGCCATTGTAGCCTATGACGCCTAACGCATTCGAATCCTGGCGAGAACATCGGACAAAGCGGTGTTTATTCCCTCTTAATGTTGGCGACATTTGCGAGGTGCAATGCCATGCATGGTCATATAAAAAATTTTCCCCAAAGAGGTGTCGCACTGCGGGACCCCGTTCGGACTCGGCTATAAAAAAGTCCCTTGTCGTTGACTTTAAACTTGAATTGGAAATTGGAATTGATGTGTGAGAATTTGCCCCTTCTCGGTTCCTGGTGGTAATGTTCTTCCTTAGGGTAATGTTCTCATTGGGGGAGGGAGGGCACCTCAGACATTTGGACTCAAATATGGATATCAAATTCGTGCTGCACTTCCAAATCCCTTTAATTTGAGCCCCATATTTCCATGGCCGGTAAATATGAACCGTTTGGAGGCTGTTTTGGGGTTGGGCCGGCCACCGACACTTTGCATTGACATTAGATATCAAATTCTTTCTTTATTCCCAACGGAAATGAAGTTCAGTTTAGGGGCTGCTTTAGGGCGTACCCCAAAACACTTGGCTCCAAAATTGGATATCAAATTAGTTTTCTACTCTCAAATACCGTTACAATATTGTCTTAATGGGTCAAATAACCCATTTGACGTATATTTGGGTAAAAAAGCGCCACCTACACTTCGTCGCAAATTTTAGTGCCATGTTCGTAATCTACTCCGTTATAACTGTCATTCCAGTCCCACACAGCCATGATCGGCTAATATGACTATTTGGATGTATTTGTGGATGGACGACCTCTCATTACATGGACCTAATATTTTATGCCATATTTGTAATCTACTGCCTAATACTTTCATTTGAGTCCCATATTGACATGAACTTAGAATATATCTGTTGAGAGAAGTTTCTAGGTTGGGCGGGCAATTAGCTCGCTGGCGACTTGGACCCAAATTTTAATACCATATTCGTTTTCTGGTCTCCAATACATTTCATTGTATACCCTTATTGTGACCATGGGACCACTTTCGGATATGGGTGGCGTTTTTGTGGTAAAAGGGAGGGTCCGCCTCCAACCGATAACTAAAACTTATATAGCCTATGTTTCCTTCCAGACAAACATACACAATCCATGAAAATTAAAAAAAAAAAAAACAAGAAAAAGCGTGCTAAGTTCGGCCGGGCCGAATCTTATATACCCTCCACCATGGATCGCATTTGTCGAGTTCTTTTCCCGGCATCTCTTCTTACGCAAAAAAGGATATAAGAAAAGAGTTGCTCTGCTATTAAAACGATATCAAAATATGGTCCGGTTCGGACCACAATTAACTATATATGTTGGAGACTAGTGTAAAATTTCAGCCAATTCGTATAAGAATTGCGCCTTGTAGGGGCTCACGAAGTCAAATAGAGAGATCGATTTATATGGGAGCTGTATCGGCCTATAGACCCATTCAGACCATAATAAACACGTATGTTGATGGTCATGAGAGAATCCGTCGTACAAAATTTCAGATCAAGATCCCAGATCAGTCAAGATCCCAGATCGGTTTATATGACAGCTATATCAGGTTATGAACCGATTTGAACCATACTTTGCACAGTTGTTGGATATCATGACAAAACACGTCGTGCGATATTTCATTCCAATCGAATCAGAATTGCGCACTCTAGAGTCTCTAGAAGTCAAGACCCAAGATCGGTTTATATGGCAGCAATATCTGGTTATGGACCGATTTGAACCATACTCGGGACAGTTGTTGGCTATTATAACAAAACACGTGGTGCAAAATTTCATTCTTATCGGATAAGAATTGCGCACTCTAGAGGCTCAAGAAGTCGAGACCCAAGATCGATTTATATGGCAGCTATATAAGGTTATGAACTGATTTGAACCATACTTGGCATAGTTGTTGGATTTTATAACAAAACACGTCGTGCCAAAATCCATTCAAATCGAATAATAATTGCGCCCTCTAGAGGCTCTAGAGGCTCAAGAAGTCAAGACCCAAGATCGGTTTATATGACAGCTATATCAAAACATGGACCGATATGGCCCATTTACAATACCAACCGACCTACACTAATAAGAAGTATTTGTGCAAAATTTCAAGCGGCTAGCTTTACTCCTTCGGAAGTTAGCGTGCTTTCGACAGACAAACGGACGGACGGACGGACAGACAGACGGACAGACATGGATAGATTGACATAAAATGTCACGACGATCAAGAATATATATACTTTATGGGGTCTCAGACGAATATTTCGAGTAGTTACAAACAGAATGACGAAATTAGTATACCCCCCATCTTATGGTGGAGGGTATAAAAACTCATTTCTTTATGAAACATTTGCATTGAAATTTTGCCTTTAGAAAAAATTTAAATGAAATTTTGTCTTTAAAAAAAAATTCGCAAAAATTTAGAAAATATTTCATTAAAATTTATTTAGAAAAAATTTCATAAAAATTATGTACTGAAGAAAAATAGTTTTAAGGTATGATAAAAATGTTGTCATTGTAGAATATTATAAATACAAAAATTTGTCATTTTAAAAAGTTTTACTCAAATTTTGTGTTTAGAATAAAGCTAATTTCATTTTTAGGGTGGATCAGGCCCGAAGGCCTGCCCCACCTGGCTACGTCCCTGGCTGCATATAGACTGATCTCTCGACAAAAGTCTTGGCCCCGTAAAAGCCGCATTTATAATCCGACTTCGCTGAAATTTTACACAGTGACCTATGTTGGGCCTTTCGACATCCGTGTCGTATATGGTTCAGATCGGTCTTTATATGGATATAAAGACTAAAAATACCTTTTCCCCTGATATCAGTCTGAGTTCATTCTACCTCTGTAATCTAAACTTACTTATATATCACACCCCAAAAAAAAACCCCTTTTCGAATGTTTTGCCAAAAGTTTCCTTTCAGTTTTATTAATTTCATATTGCATATTTAAATGGTTTTTTAACAGCAATGCAGTTAAAATTCATGTTCAACATGAATTTATATTAAATGATAAAATAGATTTGAACCCCACTTCACGCCCAAACAATTTCCTATCGGAATGCGAACAATAATTTGAATAACGTTCCTGGATTTATTGAATTTTATTTATTATTTGGTTTTTTTTATTTGTCTTTTGCAGCAGATGCTCGTTTTTCGATTATTTATCGTCTCTGACAATATTTACCATTGCTGTAAATGTTATGCTATGGCTGAGTAAGTGTGAATTTGTTAAAAATATTTGGCGCCTGTTTTTTTTTCTATTTGGTTTAATATGCGTGATGTGTGTATGTGGTGCGGACGCACCCTCACACATTGACAGACAGGAAGTTCAATGTTTGCCAAAAAGCGGAAGCTGTAACGTTAGGCAGTGTAGTGTGAATTTTGTGTTTTTTCTTTCGCGCTTAAAGAAAATGCCAACGATAATGTTTAACCATTTATACCCTACACCACTACTGTAGTGGTCGACCCGAAGAAATCGACCTCCTCCGGCAAACCAGAGTAGTTCTGGCTCAATTACGTTCCGGCAGATGCAGGCGCCTCAATTCTCACAGAGCTAGGATTGATGCCGATGTGCAAGATGTATGTCCAGATTGTAACCAGGGACCGCACGATACACGTCACCTGTTTAACTGCCCGGCCAGACCCACTCGACTCAGACCCTGTGGACGCCCCCCATGTTAGTCGCAGAGTTCCTGGGACTTGACACTCAACAGAATCAAGCAGACGAAAGATAGAAAACAATAAACTGCTACAACAACAACAGGGTATTATAGCTTAGTGAATTTGTTTCTAACCTCAAGAAGGAGGGGAGCTAGGGACTTAATATCACTTTCTGATTCGAATTAGCTATGTCCGTCGGTCTGTCTTTCTGTCAGTCCGTCCCTTCATGTTGAATTGTGTACAAACTACAGGTCGCAATTTACTTCCTATCGTCTTCAAATTTATAATTCAAATTTATTTTTGGCGTAGAGGCAAAGTCTTTTGAAATTGGAAAAAAATCGGTTCAGATTTGGATATATTCCAATAGTTTCCATATATATGCTCGATTTGGACTAATATTACAATAATGTGGTCATTTGTTAACGGATACCATTGAAATTTGAGAGGAAAAAGTCGTTATGGCAGAGGGAAGTTCCGTAGACAGCTGGCTCCTAATGTTGATATCAGATACGTGGTCTACTCCCAAAAACCTTTAATTTGAGCCCCATATTTCCATAGTCGGCTAATCTGACTGGCTTGGGGGGTGTTTCGAAGGATGGGCGGCCACTCAGTCAGTTGGCCTTGAAAATATATATGGCATTCGTTTTCTACTCTAAAAACCCTCTTATTTGAGACTCGTATTGCAATAGTCAGCAAATACTTCCAATTTGGGTGGTGTTGTAGGGGTGGGGTGGCACCATAGACAATTTCCCCGAATATTGATACCAGATTCATGCTTTACTCCCAAAGAACTTTCATTTGAGCCCCATATGGCAATGGTCGTAAATTTGTCCCCTTGGGAGATGTTTTTGGGGAGAGGCGGCCCCCCAAACATTTGGTCTCATATTTGGATATCAGATTCGAATTCTATATTTAAATACCTTTTATTTAAGCCCCATATTCCTATGGTCAGTAAATAAGTCCAGTTTGGGGAGTGTTTTGGGGAAGGAGAAAACCTTTCATTTGAGTCGCATATTGCCATGGTCGGTAAATATGTCCGATTTGGGGGTGTTTTGGGAGTTGAGGTGGTCCCCCAAACACTTGGTCCGACATTTGGATATCAGATACGTTTTCTTATCCTAAGTACCTTTCATTTGAGTCCCATATTGTCCTGATTTATCGTAATATATGTTTGGTAGGTTTTAGGATGGGGCGGCCCCCCTAGGTACCCCATCCAAAATTTGGATACGAAATTTTTATTTTTAGAGTACTATATGAGAGCACACAAAATTTCGCTTAAATCGCACCACGCATCTCCGAGAACTGGCGTTTCTGAAAAATAGGGTAAGGGGGAGGGTCCGCCCCCCCCCCCCCCTTCAGATATCAGAAAAGGTAGTACCCTATTTTCACCAAGGGGTCATTATGCACCATCTGTGAAAATTTCAAGAAAATCGGTTCAGCCGTTTCTGAGTCTATAAGGAACACACAAACAAACAAACAACAAAATCGTTGTAGTAAATGTTGGCGAGAAAAGCGTTGTAGTAAATGTTGGTTGCAGTGGCTCTAGAAGTGGAAATCGGGCGTTATATATATCCGATTTCCACTTCTAGAGCCACTGCAACCAACATTTACAACAACTATTTTCTCGCCAACATTTACTACAACTTGCCAACATTTACTACAACGATTTTCTCGACGACTACCACAATATCGAAGAAGTTTGTTCGAAATTGGTTTAAATTTAAATATAGCTCCCATATATATGTTCGTCAGATTCAGGCCATAATTGCCACAGTTGTTGGAAGTCTTAACAGAACAGTACATGCAAAATTTCAGTCAAAAATTGCGGCTTCCAGGGGCTCAAGAAGTCATATCAAGTGGTCGGTATATATGGGAGCTATATCAGGTTATAGACAGATTTCAACCGTACTTGGCACAGAATACTACATACAAAATTTCATCCAAGTTGGACAAAAATTGCGGCCTCCAGGGGCTCAAGAAGTTAAATTGAGAGATCGGTTTATATGGGAGCTATATCTAAATTTGAACCGATATGGGGCATTTGCAATCCCTCAACGACCTACATCAATATTAAGTATCTGGGCAAAATTTTAAAGCGGGTAGCTTTACGTGCTTGACCGCTATCGTAATTTTGACAGACGGACGGAACGACGCTAGATCGACTCAGAACGTAGAGACGATCAAGAATATATATTCTGTAAGAGGTCTTAGACGAAAATGTCGAGGTGTTACAAACTGAATGACTATATTAGTATACCCCCATTCTATGGTGGTGAGTATAAAAAGTCACAGTTTGGTGTGGTTTATGGAATGGTGGCATCATTGGACCATACTTCTTCAAAGACGATGTGAATCGTAATGTAACAGTGAATGTTGGGTGCTTTCGTGCTACAATATCCAACTTTTTTTGCTTAAAATATAACAGCTTGTATATCATGACATGTGGTTTGTACAAAACGGTTCCACATGTCACACAGAATGCGTAACAATGGACTTATTGAGAGGCGAGTTCGGTGAACATTTTATTTCACGTTCGGAAACAGTCAATTGGCCGCCTAGATCGTGAGATTTAACGCCATTAGAATATTTTTTTTTGGGGCTATGTTAAAGCTCATGTCTATACAAACAAGCCCGCTTCAACTGACGTATTGGAAGACAACATTGAAGCATTTAATCATGAGATACCGGCCAAAATGTTGGAAGGGGTATTCCATAATTGGACTAAGCCTTAAATGGTCCGTGTGAGGAGCAGTCACGGTCAACATTTGCATGAAATAAGATTTAATTATATGGACCGTACTATCGATTAAAATAAAGATTTCATGCATTTTCCTGAATTTCATGTTTTTTTTTAAACTTTGCTATAGTTCCTAAAAAATCACTCTTTACACAAGGGTTTGTTTGCCCAAACCCCGCATTGTTCAATGTTCAAATGCTTATGGGAATTGTTCTTTAGGAAAGAGCCTTTGTAAATTAAAAATGTGTTATCGTTTCTAATTCCCATAAATACTTTACACAGATCTGTTTTTCTATGACTATATTCTATGGGGAAATAAACAGTAAATGTGAGAACAGCTTTTAATTTCGAAAACTAAAGTCGTAGTAAAGGAAGACAAAAACAAGTAAAAGCGTGCTAAGTTCGGCCGGGCCGAATCTTATATACCCTCCACCATGGATCGCATTTGTCGAGTTCTCTTCCCGGCATCTCTTCTTAGGCAAAACAGGATATAAGAAAAGATTTGCTCTGCTATTAGAGCGATTTCAAGATATGGTCCTGTTTGGACCACAATTAAATTATATGTTGGAGACCTGTGTAAAATGTCAGCCAATTCGAATAAGAATTGCGCTCTTTGTGAGCTCAAAAAGTAAAATAGAGAGATCAATTTATATGGGGGCTGTATCGGGCTTTGGTCCGATTCAGATCATAATAAACACGTATGTTGATGGTCATGAGAGAATCCGTCGTACAAAATTTCAGGCAAATCGGATAGGAATTGCGCCCTCTAGAAGCTCAAGAAGTCAAGTCCCCAGACCTGTTTATATGACAGCTATATCAGGTTATGAACCGATTTGAACCATATTTGGCACAGTTGTTGGATATCATAACAAAATACTACGTGCCAAAATTCATTCAAATCGGATAGGAATTGCGCCCTTTAGAGGCTCAAGAAGTCAAGACCCAAGATCGGTTTATATGACAGCTATATAAGGTTATGGACCGATTTGAACCATACTTGGCACAGTTGTTGGATATCGTAACAAAACACGTCGTGCAAAATTTCAGCCAAATCGGATAAGAATTGCGCACTCTAGAGGCTCAAGATGTCAAGACCCCAGATCGGTTTATATGGCAGCTATATCAGGTTATGGACCGATTTGAACCATACTTGGCACAGTTGTTGGATATAATAACAAAACACGTCGTGCAAAATTTCATCCCAATCGGATAAGAATTGCGCACGCTAGAGGCTCAAGAAGTCAAGACCCAAGATCGGTTTATATGGCAGCTATATCAGGTTATGAACCGATTTAAACTATACTTGGCAGAGTTGTTGGATATCATAGCAAAACACGTCGTGCAAAATTTCATTCCAATCGGATAAGAATTGCGCCCTCTAGAGGCTCAAGAAGTCAAGACCCAAGATCGGTTTATATGGCAGCTATATCAAAACATGGACCGATATGGCCCATTTACAATACCAACCGACCTACACTAATAAGAAGTATTTGTGCAAAATTTCAAGCGGCTAGCTTTACTCCTTCGGAAGTTAGCGTGCTTTCGACAGACAGACGGACGGATGGACGGACGGACATGGCTAGATCGACATAAAATGTCGCGACGATCAAGAATATATATACTTTATGGGGTCTCAGACGAATATTTCGAGTAGTTACAAACAGAATGACGAAATTAGTATACCCCCCATCTTATGGTGGAGGGTATAAAAAACCAATCAATAATTGAGACAGCTATCACAGGCCCCCATACAGAAAACAAAATTTCATAGTTCCCGCTATGTCTCCTTCTATGACGCACCAACTTGTTAACTCTACCCTTATATTGCTTTTGGAAATTAAACTCATTTTCAATATTAATGGCATATGCGAATATGACAAATCACAAAGGAATTGAAATGAAATGAAATGTAAAATACATATGAAGAAGAAGAAGAGCGCTGATTTTTCCTTATGTTCTTTGCAAGAGCACAAGCATTGGTTTGACAATTCACACTTGGTTGTAAGCGTACGGCCAGCCATCCGATTTTCGAGGCGAAAAGAGGGAACTAACTTAAACGGCTTCATGTGTTAACGTCAATTTTAATTTATAGTGGTTTGGGGAATGGAAATGGGTTGAAGAGTGACACAAAAGTTCCTTTAAGTGTAAATAACGCATGCTCGTATTTGTGTCACTCAAATGATAATTGCTGTTATATTGATGCCATTTGCTACAATCCGACTGACAGGGGGACATAGAGGTATTATAAATTATTAAGTAATGTCAAGAGGTATAAGAAAAAATTCGTTATGTGAAAAAAATTCATTAAATGTATAAGGGAGATTATTTTAAATATTTAAGCCTCTTGCAATGAAAATTTATTTGTAAACCAGCAAGGAAAAGCTAAGTCGGGTGGAGCCTACTATGTAATACCCTACACCACAAAATGTGCCTACAACTACTTTGAAATAAAATGTAGTTCTCAGTAAATGATAGAACATAAGCTATTCATTATACCTTATTTGATTTTGTTCAAATCGGGCGATACATATATATGGGAACTATATCGAAATATGAACCGATTTTGATGAAATATTGCATATATGTTTTGCAAATTTTGGCCATGAACATTCCACTAAGGAACAGGGGCAAACTTGTCAATGAGTGCAGTCCGATTCGAGTTTAAGCTCAATGATAAGGGGCCTCATTTTTATAGCTGAGTCCGAACGGCGTGCCGCAGTACGATACCTCTTTGGAGAGAAGGTTTACATGGCATAGTGCCTTACAAATGTTGCCAGTATTAGGAGGGGAAAACCACCGCCGAAAAAATTTTTGATGGTCTCGCCAGGATTCGAACCCAGGCTTTCAGCATCATAGGCGGACATGCCAACCTCTGGGCTACGTTGGCCTCAATCGCATATATGTTAAGATCAGTAAAAAACAATCAGTCCCAAATTTGGAGCAGATGGATTTGAAATCGTGGTTATTACGGTCTAATAAGTGTTAATCGAGCGATACATATATATGGGACCTATTTTCAAAACTGAGGCAATGTTGATGCAATTTTGCAGATATGTAAAGATAGATGGCAAAACAATGCATTCCAAATTTTGTGCAGATCCGTTGGAAATGTTGGCTAATACTGCCTTATGAGTGCAAATCGGACGGTACATATATAGGGAAGCTACATTCGAATCAGAACCGATTTTGATGTTGAACGCGTTCGATTCCTGGCGAGAACATCGGACAAAGCGGTGTTTATCCCCTCTTAATATTGGCGACATTTGCGAGGCACCATGACATGCCATGGTCATGAAAAAAATAATCCCCAAAGAGGTCACACACTGCGAGGCGCCGTTCGGACTCCGCTATAAAAAAAGGTTCCTTATTATAGAATTTAAACTGGAATCGGAAAGTTTGCCCCTTCTCGGTTCCAGGCAAATTATTACTCTACTCCCAAATGCCTTTCTTTTCACTTCAATATTATCGTATTGGTTCATATTTCTGGTTTAGGGGGTATTTCGGGGTTGGGGTGGCCACCCAGACACTTAGCCCTTAAAGTAAATAACAGCTTCGTGCTACAATACATTTTATATAAGCTCCATATCGCCATGATCGGTAAATAACATCTGTTTGAGGGTGGGGTGGACCCCAGGATCTTTGCCCCGAAAATGAGTATCAATTTCTCGAAAATCGTTTAGAGGGTGTTTTGGGGTTGGGGCGGCCACCGGCATTTTACCCTGAAAATAGATATCAAAATCGATCTTTACTTCAAAATACCGCTGATTTAAGCTCCATATTGCCATAGTTGGAAATGAAGTTCTGTTCAGTGGATGCTTTGTGGCGTACTCTCAAACACTTGGCTTCAAAATTGGATATCAAATTCGTTTTCTACTCTCAAATACCTTTAATTTGAGTCCTATATTGTCATAATGGATAAATTAACCTATTTGACGTATTTTTAGAAGGAAAAGCGCCACCTAGACTTGAACGGAAATTTTACTGTCATTTTCGTAATCTACTCCCAAATATCTTTCATTTGGGTGCCATGTAATTATTGTCGGCTAATATGCCAATTTTTTATGGCATATTTGTAGTCTACTGCTGAATACTTTTCATTTGAGTCCCATTTTCACATGAACGTCGAATAAATCTGTTCAGAGAAATTTTGCGATTGGGGCGGCACGCTGAGTTCTTGGACCCAAATTCTAATATTATATTCGTTTTCTAGTCTCCAATACCTTTCATTTGATACAAATAATGTGCCTATTGGTCCACTTTTGATTTTGGATGGCGCTTTTGGGATAAAGGGGAGGGTCCACCCCATCCGATATCAAACAAGTAAAAGCGTGCTAAGTTCGGCCGGGCCGAATCTTATATACCCTCCACCATGGATCGCATTTGTCGAGTTATTTTCCCGGCATCTCTTCTTAGGCAAAAAAGGATATAAGAAAAGAGTTGCTCTGCTATTAAAACGATATCAAGATATGGTCCGGTTCGGACCACAATTAAATTATATGTTGGAAACCTGTGTAAAATTTCAGCCAATTCGTATAAGAATTGCGCCCATTGGGGCTCACGAAGTAAAATAGAGAGAACGATTTATATGGGATCTGTATCGGGCTATAGACCGATTCAGATCATAACGTTTGTTGATAGTCATGAGAGGATCCATCGTACAAAATTTCAGGTATATCGGATAATAATTGCGACCTCTAGGGGTCAGGAAGTCAAGATCCCAGATCGGTTTATATCAGGTTATGAACCGATTTGAACCTTATTTGAAACAGTTATTGAAAGTAAAAAATAAAATACGTCATACAAAATTTCAGCCAAATCGGATAGGAATTGCGCCCTCTAGAAGCTCAAGAAGTCAAATCCCGAGATCTATTTATATGACAGCTATATCAGGTTATGAACCGATTCGAAATATACTTGGCACAGTTATTGGATATCATAACGAAATACTTCGTGCAAAAATTCATTTAAATCGGATAAGAATTGTGCCCTCTAGAGGCTCAAGAAGTCAAGACCCAAGATCGGTTTATATGGCAGCTATATCAGGTTATGAACCGATTCGAAATATACTTGGCACAGTTATTGGATATCATAACAAAACACGTCGTGCAAAATTTCATGCCAATCGGAAAAGAATTGCGCACTCTAGGGGCTCAAGAAGTCAAGACCCAAGATCGATTTATATGGCAGCTATATCAGATTATGGACCGATTTGAACCATACTCGGCACAATTGTTGAATATCATACCAAAACACGTCGCGCAAAATTTCATCCCAATCGGATAAGAATTGCGCACTCTAGAGGCTCAAGAAGTCAAGACCCAAGATCGGTTTATAGGGCAGCTATATCAGGCTATAAACCGATTTGAACCATACTTGTCACAGTTATTGGATATCATAACAAAACACGTCGTGCAAAATTTCATTCCAATCGGATAAGAATTGCGCACTCTAGAGGCTCAAAAAATCAAGACCCAAGATCGGTTTATATGGCAGCTATATCAAAACATGGACCGATATGGCCCATTTACAATACCAACCGACCTACACTAATAAGAAGTTTTTGTGCAAAATTTCAAGCGGCTAGCTTTACTCCTTCGGAAGTTAGCGTGCTTTCGACAGACAGACGGACGGACGGACGGACATGGCTAGATCGACATAAAATGTCACGACGATCAAGAATATATATACTTTATGTGGTCTCAGACGAATATTTCGAGAAGTTACAAACAGAATGACGAAATTAGTATACCCCCTATTCTATGGTGGGGGGTATAAAAATTATATAGCCTGTGTTTCCTTCGAGACAAAATTACACAATCTGAATATGTCTGTTTGGGGGTTGGGGCGTCACCCCAGTTACGTGGATCCAATTTTTAATACGAAATTCGTAGTCTATTCCTGAATACCTTTCATTTAACTCCCATATTGTCCCGATCGGTCCACTTTTATTTTTGGGTAGTACTTTTGGGGTAAAGGGGAGGGTCCTTCCCCTGCCGATATCAAAAAATTATACAGCCTATGTTTCCTTCCGGACCAACCTATACAATCTGTGAATGAATTTCAAGGTAAACGGTTCAAGGTAATCGGTTCAGACTGCATATGGTTCAGATCGGACTATATTTAGATATAGCTGCTATATAGACCGATCGGCGATTTTGGGTTCGAAACCCATAAAAGCTGCTTTTCATATCCGATTTCTCAGAAATTTGAAAAAGGGCGTTTTTTTAAGCCTCCCCACATCTGTCCCAAATATTGTTTAGACCGACATCCTACCCAAATATAATCCAGATCAGACTATATATATATAGCTGTTATATATAGACCGATCTTCCAATTTAGGGTCTTGCCTGATTTCGCTAAAACTGTTACTTGTATATGAGTTCTTGGGACCTGAATAAAATATGATCGAGACCAGCCACTATTTAGATATAACTATGGATATGGTAGTGGAGTTATTATAAAATAGGATGATTAGTATATCCATGGTGGTGGGTATCCAAAGTTCGGCACGGCCGAAGGTAGCACTTTTATATACTCTCCACTATAGGATGAGGGGGATACTAATTTTGTCATGCCGTTTGGAACATCTCGAAATATGGGTCTAAGATTCCATAAAGTATATAAATTCTTGATCATCATGACATTTTAAGTCGATCTAGCCATGTCCGTCCGTCCGTCTGTTTAAAGCAAGTAAACTTTCGAAGGAGTAAAGCTAGGTGCTTGAAATTTTGCACAAATACTTCTTATAAGAGTAGGTCGGTCAGGATTGTAAATGGGCCAAATCGGTCCATGTTTTGATATAGTTGTCATATAAACCGATCTTGGGTCTTGACTTCTTGAGCTTCTAGAGGGCATAATTCTTATCCGATTTGGATGAAATTGTGCATGAACTTTTTTGGTATGGCTCCATGTTTTGATACAGCTGTCATATAAACTGATCTTGGGTCTTGACTTCTTGAGCTTCTAGAGGGCACAATTCTTATCCGATTTTGTTGAAATTTTGCATGAAGTATTTTGGTATGATTTCCAACAAATGTAGCAAGTAAGGTCTAAATCGGTAGATAACCTGAGAGAGCTGCCATATGAACCGATCTTTGGTCTTGACTTCTTGAGCTTCTAAAGGGAGTACATCTTATCCGATTTGGCCAAAAATTTGCACCAAACGTTTCTGTTGGAGAGACATCTGGACCTCTGGTATCACTTCAAGTAGGCACGTCTACACCGACTTCAGCCATGACAGGATGACCCCAAGGGACTCTTGCAGCAGTGCCAGAGTGATTCTGAATTTAACGGCCGGACGGCCGCACCGCCCACGCTAACTTCTCCTTGTCAACGATATCACCAATAAGATCTTCCGTGTATTAAGATTTTGTGGGTTATTACAATGTTCTGATCGTGATCCTGTTCGTAGCTTCCTGGAATATGTGTCCCTATCAGTAGTTCCACCGGCTACTGCTTGTTTGCATTGTGAGTTCCGTTTTCACTCCTCAGAGAGCTTGGTGTGTTTTGTGCCTCGTCTCGTTCTAGAACCTGCCCAGGGCGTCACGATATTTGTTCCAGCCCGTATTCTCTCTCTCTCTCTCTTCGTCTACTTATAAAGCTTCCTGTTTTTAATTCGTGAGTACCATTACCTTGTTTTGAATTTTCTTTCAATAATTTCTTTACCTAATTGTTGGATTTTATATAAGCCCATTTAGTGAGCACCATGGCTCTATTACGATTTTCAATAAATGTTCGTTCCTTTTCTACCATTTTATGTAAGTAATCAAAATACTACCCCAAAATTTTCACCAATTACCCAAAAAGTTATTCAGCCAAAAAAAAAACAAACAAAGAGCCTTCCAAACGATGCTCTACAAAAATCATTGAAGGAAATGGGAACAAAAAAGATCTTACTCAAAATACGTGAATGTAATTAAAATCCTTTTGTAAATTTATGGTTATGAATAATCGTTGTCGTTCTGCGAGTCTGATTGCACCAAGAATCCACGAGGAAATCAAGAAAGGGGAAAAAAGTAAAGTCCTTATGTAAAATATTTTTCCACAAGTTAAGGCACTCTTTGCAGAAAAAGAAGAAATAAAAGCGTTAATTTTTATCCACTATTTTGGCCAAGAGAAAAACGTACACCATAATTTCGTGGGAAAACCTTAAAGCCCTCCAAAAACTATGGAATCTTGGCAGCAAGAGCCCATGTACACCATGTTCACGTGCATGTGCACCGACACACATGTGCCTAGGTTTAATGCGACCCTGCCAGCCGATGCCTTGCCTTTGTGAATGGTGGGATTGAGTTTTGGGGTATTTTGTTGCTTGATCTCCTTGTTTAAACGTTTAATGAAAACGTACAAAGTGGTGTTTGCAATTAAGCATATAAAAATCCAACACTTACCACATCCATACAATCCCCCTTTAAAACGAAGGAGAAACAAGTAAAAAGGCATTAAGTTCCGCCGGACCGAACTTTAGATACCCACCACCTCGGATATATATATCAACCACCTATCGTCATAGAACGGTGAAAAATTAATAAGGCTATGTAAGGGTCTAACGCAAATTATTGTATCAAATTCCTCGGTTATGGTTATATAGTTCAAATCCATATTGAACACGAATATCGAAGAATCTTACGCAGCCCACTGTGTCAAGTTTCAGAGAAATCGTGTTATAAACTTGATTTTATTATCACAAGAAATTAAATCAGGAAATCGATATAAATGGCAGCTATATCCAAATAAAGACCGCTCTTGACCATACTCGGTGCAAATGCCGAAAGGTCTAACAGAACTTATTGTGCTAAATTTCAGTAGAATTGGTGAATAAATTCGTCTTTTATGGGCCTAAAACACTAAATTGGTAGGTCGCTATAGAAGCCAGGTATATCCAAATCTGGACCGATCTGGGCCGTATTGAACAGGGATATTAAGGAGCCTAACACACGCTTTAAAAAATTTCAGCGAAATCGGAGAGTAAATACGTCTGCTATGGGCCCAACAGCTTAAAGTGAAAGAACCATCCATGTGGCAGTTATATCGAAATAAATACCGATCTTAACCATAGTAAGGACGATTGTCGAGGGGCCTAAACCAACTCCATGTGCCTAATTTCAGTAGATTCGATTAAAAAAATTCACCTTTTATGGCCTAAAACTTTTAATCGGGAGATCGGTATATATGGCACCTACATCCAAATCTGGACCGATCTGGGCCGTATTGAATAGGGAAGTCGAGGAGCCTAACACAACACGCTATGCCAAAGTTCTGTAAAATCGGGCAATAAATACGCCTGTTATTGGTTCTTTCATTTTTGCCAACGTTGGATATCATCTCACTGCGGAGCTCAATATTCACAGTTACTTAACGATTCGCATCATCTTTGAAGAAGTACGTCCCAATGATGCCACCAGCCCATAAACCGCACCAAACTTTGACTTTTTCTGCATGCGTTGGTAGCTCTTGCAATGCTTCTGGCTGATCTTGAATCCAAAATCGACAATTCTGCTTATTTACGTGCCCATTAAGCCAAAAATGAGCTTCGTCGCTGATCACAATGACCACGCAATGAACTTTGTTAACAGAGCACGCATTTTGATAATAAAATTCAATCATTTGCCAGGGTTGTTCGTTGTTCATGGTCAAATTATAGAAAATGTTTGACAGTGAAACAAAACACGAAACGTGCGTGTGCTGTTTAAACCAGTGTTGCCAAAAAGATAATAGCTAAAAAATCACCCTTTATATAGTAATATGAAAGCAATTCCAGCGAATTCGGATAATGAATGTGGCTTCAATGTGTCCACGACCTTAAATCGAGAGATCGGTCTATATAGCAACTATATCCAAATCTGGACCGATCTGGTCAACTCACTGTAACAATCTTCAACGAAATCGTATAATAAGTGTGGCTTCAATGGGCCAAAGATCAAGAATCAGCAGATTGGTCTATATGGGGTCTATACCGAGATATAATCCGATATAGCCAATCTTCGAACTTAACCTGCCTATGGACAAAAAAAGAATCTGTGCAAGGTTTCGTCTCAATATCTCTATTTGTTAAGACCGTTTTGTGATTTCAACAGACAAACGGGCGGACATTGTTACTACGGCCATTTAAGTGCAAATCAGGCGATACATATATATTGGAGCTATATTCAAATCTGAACCGATTTTGATGAAATCTTGCAGATATATTGATATCAGTAACAAAACAGTCCGTGCCAAATTTTGTGAAGATTGGTTGAAAATTGTATCTACTACAGCCATTTAAGAGCAAATCAGACGATACATATATACAGGAGCTGTATCTAAATCTGAACCGGTTTTGATTAAATCTTGCAGATATATTGATATCAGTAACAAACCAGTCTGTGCCAAATTTTGTGAAGATTGGTTGAAAATTGTATCTACTATAGCTGCCATATAAACCGATATAGGATCTTGACTTCTTGAGCCTCTAAAGGGCGCAAGTATTATCCGATTTGGCTGAAATTTTGTACAACGGCTGCTCTCATGACCTTTTACATACGTGTCGTATATGGCATGAATCGGGTTAGAGCCTAATACAGCTCCCCTATAAACAGATCTCTTTATTTTACCTCTTCAGCCTGCAATTTTACACAATGACTTCTACTATGGCCTCCAATATTCAGTTCAATTATGCTCCGAAATGAACCATAACTTGATATTGTTCCAATAACATAGCTATTCTTTTCTTTTATCCTTTGTTTGCCTAAGAAGAGATACCGCGCAAAGAACTCGACAAATGCAGGGTATGGAGGGTATGTAAGATTCGGGCCGGCCAAACTTAGCACGCTTTTACTTGTTTATTTTTATACCCTCCACCATAAGATGGGGGGTATACTAATTTCGTCATTCTGATTGTAACTACTCGAAATATTCGTCTGAGACCCCATAAAGTATATATATTCTTGATCGTCGTGAAATTTTATGTCGATCTAGCAATGTCCGTCCGTCTGGCCGTCCGTCCGTCCGTCCGTCCGTCTGTCTGTCGAAAGCACGCTAACTTCCGAAGGAGTAAAGCTAGCCGCTTGAAATTTTGCACAAATACTTCTTATTAGTGTAGGTCGGTTGGTATTGTAAATGGGTCATATCGGTCCATGTTTTGATATAGCTGCCATATAAACCGATCTTGGGTCTTGACTTCTTGAGCCTCTAGAGTACGCATTTCTTATCCTATTGGGATGAAAATTTGCACAACGTGTTTTGTTATGATATCCAACAACTGTGCCAAGTATGGTTCAGATCGGTTTATAACCAGATAAAGCTGCCATATAAACCGATCTTGGGTCTTGACTTCTTGAGCCTCTAGAAGGCGCAATTCTTATCCGATTGGAATGAAATTTTGCACGATGTGTTTTGTTATAATATCCAACAACTGTGCTAAGTATGGTTTAAATCGGTTCATAACCTGATATAGCTGCCATATAAACCGATCTTGGGTCTTGACTTCTAGAGCCTCTAGAGTGCGCAATTCTTATCCGATTAGAATGAAATTTCGCACGACGTGTTTTGTCATGATATCCAACAACTATGCCAAGTATGGTTCAAGTCGGTCTATAACCTGATATAGCTGTCATATAAACCGATCTTGGGTCTTGACTTCTTGAGCCTCTAGAGGGCGCAATTCTTATCCGATTTGAATGAATTTTGGCACGACGTGTTTTGTTATGATATCCAACAACTGTGCCAAGTATGGTTCAAATCGGTTCATAACCTGATATAGCTGTCATATAAACGGATCTGGGATCTTGACTTCTTGAGCCTCTAGAGGTCGCAATTATTATCCGATTTGCCTGAAAATTTGTACGACGGATTCTCTCATGACCATCAACATACGTGTTTATTATGGTCTGAATCGGTCTATAGCCCGATGCAGCTTCCATATAAATCGATCTCTCTATTTTAATTCTTGAGCCCCCAAAGGGCGCAATTCTTATTCGAATTGGCTGACATTTTACACAGGCCTCCAACGTATAATTTAATTGTGGTTCAAACCGGACCATATCTTGATATCGCTCTAATAGCAGAGGAAATCTTTTCTTATATCCTTTTTTCCCAAAGAAGAGATGCCCGGAAAAGAACTCGACAAATGCGATCCATGGTGGAGGGTATATAAGATTCGGCCCGGCCGAACTTAGCACGCTTTTACTTGTTTATACCTATCAGGCAACTTATTCAAATACCCATTTCCGATCCTACAAAGTATATATATTTCGGATCGTCGTAAATTTCTAAGGGGTTGTAACGATGTCCGTGTGTCTGTCCGTCCATCTGATGTAACCACCCTACAACCTTCCAAAATTGAGATATTGAGCTGAAATTTGGTATAGATAAGTATTTTTGCTGCTCGCAGGTTAAGTACTTGCAAGGGCCAAATCGGACCATATTTCGATGTAGCTGCCATATAGACAAATTTTCCGGTTAAAGGTCTTAAATCCATTAAAGCTGCATTTATTAACCTTGCACGGGTTAATTCGGACCATATTTCGATATTACTTCCATATTTATTATTTAATCGATTTCGCTGAAATTTGAAACAAGGTGTTGTTTTGAGCCTCCCAATATCCGACCCAGTTTTGGATCAGATCGGATCATATTGAGATATAGCTGCTACATAGACTGATCTGCCGATTAAGGGTCTGTAGATTTTTAATAGTGTGTTATTTTAAGCCCTCCAAAAGCCGACGCAAAAAACGTTCAAATCGGACGTTATTAAGATATATCTGCCGTATAAACCAATCTACCGATATAGGACCTTAGACCCATAATACCCGGGTTTATTGCCTGATTACGCTAAAACTGTTACTTATACAAGAGTTCTCGGGACTTGAAACAAATATGACCGAGACCAGCCCCTATTATGATATATCTATGGATATGGTGGTGGAGTTATAACAAAATGGGATGATTAATATATCTATGGTGTAGGTATACAAATTTCATCAGGAACGAACCTTACTAGTTATACCCTCCATCATAGGAGTGGGGTATACTAATTTCGTCATTGTGTTTGTAAAAATTCGGGCGCAATTTTAACTCGACTTGCCTGATATTTTGGAGGTGATATTTTTAAATGACTTCTAACAGGCCTGACAAGTACGGTCCATATCGGTCAATTACTAAATGTACAATAGCTCATATATATATATGTATATATTGAAAAAGTCATTCAATGAACTTGATAATTGCGATCTATGGTGGAGGGTATATAAGATTCGACCCGGCCGATCGACATTCTGAGTCGATATGGCCATGTCTCTCCGTCCGTCTGTCGAAACCACGATAGCGGTCGAACGTTCAAATCGGTCTATAATCTGATATAGCTCCCATATAATCGATCTCTCGATTTGACTTATTCGGCCCCTGAAGCCACAACTTTTGTCCGAATTGGCTAAAATTTTGCAAATAATGTTGTGTTATGACTTCCAACAACTGTGCTAAGTAAGGTCTAAATAGGTCCATAACCTGATATAGCTCCCATATAAAGCTATCTCCCGATTTGACTACTTTAGCCCCTTATAAGCCGTAATTTTTGCCAGATGTGGCTGAAATTTTGCTTGCAGTGTTCGATTATAACTTCCAACAACTATGTCAAGTACGGTCGAAATCGGACGATAACCTGATATAGCTTCCATATTATATTCCAAAATATCTCGATTTTGCATGTAGTGCTCTGTTATGACTTCCAGGATCTGTGCCAGGTACGGTCCAAATCTGTCTTTTACTTGATAGAGCTCCCGTATGAACCGATCTCCCGATTTGAATTATGTAGCCCGTAAAAGCCGCAATTTTTGTCCGATTTGGGTGTTCTGCTATGGGTTCCAACATCTGTGTCAAGTACGGTCCAAATCGGTCTATAACCTGATATAGCTCCCATGTAAACCGGTCTCTCGATCATCCTTGTTTGGTTCCTAGAAGTTTTAATCTTTGTTGGTTTTACCTGCCCTTCAATGCCCTTCAACTAAATTTCTTTTCTATAAATATTTAGCAGAATCCATGGTGGTAGCAGAATCCATGAATCAGGTTCCCAAGATTCAGCCCGGCCGAACTTGGCATATAATATGAAACAAGTAAAAGCGTGCTAAGTTCGGCTGGGCCGAATCTTATATACCCTCCACCATGGATCGCATTTGTCACGGTCTTTTCCCGGCATCTCTTCTTAGGCAAACAGGAAATACGAAAAACTTTGCTCTGCTATTAGAGCGATATCAAGATATGGTTCGACTTGGACCACAATTAAATTATAAGTTGGAGACCTGTGTAAAATGTCAGCCAATTCAAATAAGAATTGCGCCCTGGGCTCAAGAAGTAAAATAGAGAGATCGATTTATATTGGAGCTGTAACGGGCTATAGACCGATTCAGACCATAATAAACAAGTATGTTGATGGTCATGAAAGAATCCGTCGTACAAAATTTCAGGCAAATCGGATAATAATTGCGACCTCTAGAGGCTCAAGAAGTCAAGATCCCAGATCGGTTTATATGACAGCTATATCAGGTTATGAACGATTTGAAACTTATTTGACACAGTTGTTTAAAGTAAAAATAAAATACGTCATGTAAAATTTCAGCCAAATCGAATGGGAATGGCGCCCTCTAGAAGTTCAAGAAGTCAAGTCCCCAGATCTGTTTATATGACAGCTATATCAGGTTATGAACCTATTTGAACCATACTGGGCACAGTTGTTGGATATCATAACGAAACACGTCGTGCAAAATTTCATTACAATCGGATAAGAATTGCGCACTCTAGAGGCTCAAGAAATCAAGACCCAAGATCGGTTTATATGGCAGCTATATCAGATTATGGATCGATTTTAACCATACTCGGCACAGTTGTTGGATATCATAACAAAACACGTCGTGCAAAATTTCATCTCAATCGGATAAGAATTGCGCACTCTAGAGGCTCAAGAAGTCAAGACCCAAGATCGGCTTATATGGCAGCTATATCAAAACATGGACCGATTTGAACCATACTTGGCACACTTGTTGGATGTCATAACAAAACACGTCGTGAAAAATTTCATTCCAATCGGATAAGAATTGCGCACTCTAGAGGCTCAAGAAGTCAAGACCCAAGATCGGTTTATATGGCAGCTATATCAAAACATGGACCGATATGGCCCATTTACAATACCAACCGACCTACACTAATAGGAAGTGTTTGTGCAAAATTTCAAGCGGCTAGCTTTACTCCTTCGGAAGTTAGCGTGCTTTCGACAGACGGACGGACATGGCTAGATCGACATAAAATGTCGCGACGATCAAGAATATATATACTTTATGGGGTCTCAGACGAATATTTCGAGTAGTTACAAACAGAATGGCGAAATTAGTATACCCCCCATCCTATGGTGGAGGGTATAAAAATTATCCAAATTATCCAATATATATGGGAGCTAAATCTTATTCGATTTTTTTCAAAGTCAATAGTGTTCGCCCTGGAACCAAAAAAGTGACTTGTGTTAAATTTAATGACAATCGAACAACAAATGCGACCTGTACCTTGATCACAAGAATATATGGACAGATAGACATAGCTAAATTGAATCCGGAAGTGGTTTTTAGGCCGATCGGTATACTTATGAAGGTTTAGCTCTTCTCCTCCTTAGCATTGCAAACATATATACAAAATGTAAATACCCTCAGGGGTGGTGTAGGGTATAAACAGGTTCTTCAAATTTTCAGCTGCTGCCATTCCTTTAACCATCCACCACTTTTTATGCTCTTTTCGAGTGCTTTGCATGTGAGCTCCTTCACAGCTGCTGTTAAACCCCATACACTTGCAATTGGATTGGATTCCCTTTGAATGTGGCCACTATAGGCGCCTGTGTGTATGTTTCATGGTCTTTGTTTTTTTTTTTTTGTTTACGGCAAAATTTTTTGTGGCCTGCTAAACATAAATCCCTTTTAAATTTACAATGGGCTTCTCTTAAGTTTACAGTAATGACTGTGTGTGGCTATATATACGATGAATGGCCTTACTACACTTGACTTTTTTTAATGGTGGAGTTTCCAACTATGGCAGAGGAATGCTTTGTTTGGTACACTTTTTTGTCAGTGACGTATTTTTATCCACCAGTTGATTATTAATGAAATGTAAAGCTCTGGACACAGTCAAAATTGAAGAAAAATATATTTATTTACGAATTTCTTTGCACCCATTTGTTTGGGATCGGAGCATTTGCAAAAATTTACATTCGACCATTATTAGCCAGTACTGCGGTAGTAAATTAAACTTTGCAAGCAAATGGTGTTGATAAATGTATAGATACAGTTATGGTTCAAGGTCGAAGGAAAACAAATTATTTTATTGGCAAAAAAAGCTTCAACAAATGTAAAGAAAAAAATATTTACAAACATTTCATAAAAAACAAGTAAAAAGGCGTTAAGTTCGGCCGGGCCGAACTTTGGATACCCACCACCTCGGGTATATATGTAAACCACCTTTCATCAAAATTCGGTGAAAATTTCATACCCTATACTCATATACCTCATACCGATCTGAACTATATACGACACGGATGTCGAAAAGCCGAACATAAGTCACTGTGTCAAATTTCAGTGAAATCGGACTATAAATGCGCCTTTTATGGGGCCAAGACTTTAAATCGAGATATCGGTCTACATGGCAGCTATATCCAAATCTGGACCGATTTGGGCCAAGTTACATAAACATGTCGAAGAGCCTAACACAAAGCACTGTCCCAAATTTCGGCGAAATCGGACAATAAATGCCTCTTTTATGGGCCCTAAACCTTAAATCGTGTAATCGGTCTATATGACAGCTATATCTAAATCTAGACCGATCAGGGCAAAATTGAAGAAGGACGTCGAAGAGCCTAACCAAACTGACTGTGTCAAATTTCAGCGACATCGGACAATAAATGAGCTTTTTATGGGCCCGAAGCCATAAATCAAGATATCGGTCTATATGGCAGCTATATCCAAATCTGAACCGATCTAGACCAAATTGAAGAAATATGTCAAAGGGCCTAACATAACTCACTGTCCCAAATTTCAGCAAAATCGGATAATGAATGTGGCTTTTATGGGTCTTACACCATAAATCGGAGGATCGGTCTATATGGCAGCTATATCCAAATCTGGACCGATCTGAGCCAAATTAACGAATGATGTCGAAGGACCTAACACAACTCACTGTCCCAAATTTCAGCGAAATCGGATAATAAATGTTGCTTTTATGGACCTAAGACCCTAAATCGGAGGATCGGTCTATATGGCAGCTATATCCAAATCTGGACCGATCTGAGCCAAATTGACGAAGGATGTCGAAGGGTCTAACACAACTCACTGCCCCAAATTTCAACAAAATCGGATAATAAATGTTGCTTTTATGGGCCTAGGACCCTAAATCGGCGGATCGGTCTATATGGCAGCTATATCCAAATCTGGACCGATCTGAGCCAAATTGACGAAGGATGTCGAAGGGCCTAACACAACTCACTGCCCCAAATTTCAACAAAATCGGATAATAAATGTGGCTTTTATGGGCCTAGGACCCTAAATCGGCGGATCGGTCTATATGGGGGCTATATCAAGATATAGTCCGATATAGCCCATCTTCGAACTTAACCTGCTTATGGACAAAAAAAGAAACTGTGCAAAATTTCAGCTCAATATCTCTACTTTTAAAGACTGTAGCGTGATTTAAACAGACAGACGGACAGACGGACGGACATGTCTAGATCGTCTTAGATTTTTACGCTGATCAAGAATGTATATATTTACTTTATAGGGCCGGAAATGGATATTTCGATGTGTTGCAAACGGAATGACAAAATGAATATACCCTCAGCCTTCGGTGGTGGGTATAAAAATGGCACAATTTTCTACAGAAATAATATTTTGAGAAAATTTTCTAGAAATAATATTTTGACAAAATCTAGAAAAATAAAATGTTGAACAAGTAAGAGCGTGCTAAGTTCGGCCAGGCCGATTTTTGGGAACCTTCCACCATGGATTCTGGTAAAATGTATTCAAAATAAATTTAGTTAAAGGACATAATTTTATTCTGCATACCAAACTTCCGTCAAACCATCAATAATTGCAACTTCTAGGAACCGAACAAGGATGATCGAGAGACCGGTTTATATGGGAGCTTTATCAGGTTGTGGACCGATTTAAACCATACTTGGCACAGTTGTTGGAGGTCGTAACAGAGTACCGCATGTCTAATTTCAGCCAAATCGGACTAAAAATTGCGGAAGTCAAATCAGGATATCGGTTTTAATGGGAGCTATATAAGGTTGTACACCGATATGGGCCGTACATGGAACAGTTGTTGGAAGTCACAACAGAACACTACATGCCCAATTTCAGCCAACTCGGACTTAAAATTGTGGCTTGTAAGGGCTCAAGAAGTCAAATCGCGAAATCGGTTTATATGCGGTTTATAAACATAACAGAACACTACATGCGGCTTCCAGGGGCTCAATAAATCTAATCAGATGATCGGTTTATATGGGAACTATATATAAATCTAAGCCGATATGACCAATTTCTAGAGATCGGCGATGGGTAAATACCCAAAAGGTATTTACCCGGTAAATTGGGCAAAGACTAGTGTATTTACACATTCATATCTAAAAACTGTGTGTTTATAATTGTACAGATATCTTGGGCATTAAAAATCTTTTCCATACAAGTTTTTATGGTTTCGTATTCTTTGTATATAAACCTGACCTTGTAATCTCATAAAGTCGGACTTTAGTTGTATATAGCCGCTATATAGACCGATATCCAGACTTTAAGTCTTCAGGCAATAAAATTTTAACAATAAATTGTTATATGTATAACAATATATTGTAGCTATATCTAAAAATAAACCAATCTCAAGCCTAACACAAGTCACTGTGTCAAATTTCAGTGAAATCGGATTATAAACGCGCCTTTTTTGGGGCCAATGCTTTAAATCGAGATATCGGTCTATAAGCTGCCAAATCAAGAGACAACTCATTGTCCCAAATTTCGGCGACATTGGACAATAAATGCGCCTTTCATGGGCCTAAAACCTTGAATCGAGAGATCGGTCCATAAAGCAACTATATTCAAATCTAGACCGATCTGCGCCAAATTGAAGAGAGATATCTAAGGGCCTAACACAACCCACTGTCCCAAATTTCGGGGACATCTGACAATAAATGCGCCTTTTATGGGCCCAAAACCTTAAATCCAGAGATCGGTCTTTATGGCAGCTATATGTAAATTTTGTTCGATCTAGGCCAAATTGCAGAAATATGTCGAGGGGATTAATTTAACTCACTGTCCCAAATTTCGGCTACATCGAACAATAATTGCACCTTCTATGGGCCCAAAACCTTAAAATGAGCGGTCGGTCCATACAGCAACTACAATATATTCAAATCTAGACCGATCTGCGCCAAATTGAAGAGGGATGTTTAGGGGCCTAACACAACCCACTGTCCCAAATTTCGGGGACATCTGACAATAAATGCACCTTTTCTGGGCCCAAAACCTTAAATCGAGAGATCGGTCTATGTGGCAGCTATTTTCAAATCTGGACCGATCTGAGCCAAATTGAGAAAGGATATCGAAGGGTCTAACACAACTCACTGTCCCAAATTTCAGCGAAATCGGATAATAAATGTATCTTTTATGGGCCTAAGACCCTAAACCGGTATTTACCCAATAAATACCCATGCGTTGGGTATTTATCCGGTAGAAACCTATCTCTACCCATTTCCAATCCCCAACGACCTACATCAATATAAGGTAGCTGTGCAAAACTTCAAACGGCTAGCTTTACGCGTTAGACTGCTATCGTGATTTCGACGGAGAGGGCGGGCGGACGGACGGACATAGCTAGATCGACTCAGAACTTCGAGACGATAAAAACTATATATACCTTTAGGGTCTCAGACGAATGTTTCGAGGTGTTACAAACGGAATGACTAGATTGGTATAACCCCATCCAATGATGGTGGGTATAAAAGTGAGTAAAAGCGTCCTAAATTCGGGCGGGCCGAGACTTATTTACCCTACACCTTTCGTCGCATTTGACAATATAATCGGGAGATCTGTTTCTATGGGAGCTATATAAGGTTATGAACTGATCATGCAAAATTTTAGCCAAAACGGATAATAATTGCACCCTCTAGCGACTCAAGAGGTCAAGATCCGAGATCGGTATATATGGGAGCTATATCAGTTTTTGGAAGTGATAACAAAACATCTTTTGCAAAATTTCAGCCATATCATGTAAAATTGCGCCCTCTAGCGGCTCAAGAAGCCAAAATCAGAGATCGGTTTATATGGCAGCCATATCAGGTTATGAACCGATTTGGACCATGCTTAGCACAGTTGTTGAAAGTCATAAAAAACACCTTTTGCAATTTCGTTCGAGCAAATACGTCCTATTTGGGGGTTGTTATGGTGGTGCCACGTTCCCTAGACAATTAATTCCTAATATTGATATCAGATACGTGGTCACTCCTAAATACCTTTAATTTGAGCTCCATTGCCCCCAGTGAGTTGGCCTTTAAAATATATATCGGATTCGTGTTTTACTCTAAAAACCTCATATTGCAATAGTCAGCAAATACTCCCTATTTGGGTGGTGTTGTGGAGGTGGGGTGGCCCCATAGACACTTTTCCCGAATATTGATATCAGATTTGTGCTTTACTCCCAAAGATCTTTCATTTGAGCCCCATGTTGCTATGGTCGTAAATTTGTCTCCTTGGGGTATGTTCTCGGAGATGGGCGGCTCCCCAAACACTTGGTCCAATATTTGGATAGCAAATTCGAATTCTATACTTAAATACCTTTTATTTAAGCCCCATATTCCTATGGTCAGTAAATAAGTCCTGTTTGGGGGGTGTTTTGAGGAAGGGGTGGACCCCCAGAAACTTGGTCTCACATTTGGATATAAGATTCGCAAATACCTTTCATTCGAGTCCCATATTGCCATGGTCGGTAAATATATCCGATTTAGGGGTGTTTTGGGGGTTGGGGTGGTCCCCCTAAGACTTGGTCCGACATTTGGATATCAGATACGTTTTCCTAGCTTAAATACTTTTCATTTGAGTCTTATATTGTCGTGATTGGTCTAAATATATGTTTGGTAGGTTCTAGGGTGGGGCGGCCCCCCCCAGGTACGCTATTCGAAATTTGGATAACAAATTTTTATTTTTTGGGTACTAAATGAGTGCACACAAAACTTCGCTTAAATCGCACCACCCATCTTCGAGATCTAGCGTTTCTAAAAAATTAGGGTAAGGGGGAGGGTCCGCTCCCCCTTCAGATATCAGAAAAGTGTAGTACCCTATTTTCACCATGGGATCATTTCGCTTAAATCGCACCACCCATCTTCGATTATTATGCACCATTTGTGAAAATTTCAAGAAAATCGGTTCAGCCGTTTCTGAGTCTCTAACGAACACACAAACAAACAAACCTACAAACAGACAAAAATTGACTTTTACATATAAAAATGGGGTCTCAGATCAATATTTCGAGGAGTACGCGAAGTCATTATACCCCCATCTGATGGTAGAGGATATTATAAAGAACATACTTTTTTATGAAAATAATTTTTGATAAAAATTTAATTTTTGACCAAATTTTCTTTAAGAATTAATCGTGGAATTTTTCTTGTGATATATAGTTTTCCCATGGAATTAAAATGTTGGGCAAATTTTCTATAGAAATAAGAGTTTTCGTTTCTCAAGTTTTTTGCCTGTTTGGGCGAAGTGCATGAAATTTTTCAATTTTTGGTTGTTTCTCTTTCGAGACGAGCTCAATGATCGGAGATGCAAATGGAAAAGGAAAGCCAAAGATAGCAACACACACCAACCACTATGAGACGCATTTCGTCTTTGGTTAGAAGACTTTTCAACCATATTAGGTGTGATGGCTTCAAGGGTCGTGCGTTGGTATGTTGTATTTGAATCGTATTAATAGGGAAAACGCATCTATGGTTCAATTACCACATTAACCACACTCGACAACCCTGTCTATTAGCTGTAATTTTCCCAATGCATGTATTTTTGTGTAATGACAGACATTCTTTCTGTGACAAATTACACTTCTTCTACACATGATTTTGTGCATCTGTTGGAAGTTGTTTTGATGGCTTCGAACGCTAAGACAACGGCAATGGCTCTCGCTGTTGCTCTGTGTGCTCAGGTTCGAATCCCGGCGAAAAAAAAAATTGACAAAATTTTTTTTATAGAAATAAAATGTTTCTTAAATGTTCTATGGAAATAAAATGTTCACATAACTCGTATTTCCAAAATATTGTTTGTTTTGCTTTTGTTTATTTTTTGCTGGTAGATTGTAATCAGATATCCTTTTATTTCTATTCGCATATACAACTATTTACACAAGAAACTTTTTTCAATTGTCTGTCTTCGTTGGGTAATTTATGTTCCAGAAAAATGTCTACATTCAAGTTTATGTGTTCAGTTCACAACATATGTCCTTCGAGGTTGACACTTTTACTTTTCCACTTGATTTGCCATGGCCGCCGCATGTGGCATATAAAAATGCCACATGTAGCAAGATATTCTATAGCTTTACCTCTGTGCCTCTTAGTAAGTCAGGTAAACAGAAGCATAGGAGTGCTAAGAAAAGGAGAAAAAAAGGAAGAACCATGAGCAATAATAAAAAAAAAAAACAGTAACAGTGCATTCTGAAATTATTTGCTTGAAATGAAAATTTTATTTAAAATACTTTCATGATGTGGATGATGCTATGCATGTGTGTTTGTTTGTGTGTGCGGCCCGTAAAATATCAACCTAGAAGTTTTTATGGCTTTTTGGGTTTTGCGATAATAAAATTCCAATGTACCACCATTGCTTTGGCTCACTCTTCTCCGTTGTTCATTCCCTTGTAGTGCTGTTGAATGGCATCCCTTTTTGCTTGCCTACTCTACTACTCATGTTGAAGTCCCGACATTCCATTAACTCTCGTTCGTAACAGTGTTCCCTTACGAGAATACTGTCCGCTGCACTTGTAGTTATAGTTGGCGTCCTTTATTTTTTGGGAAATTTTTACAACTTGTAGTCGAGTTGTTTGTGAACTGAGAGTGAACGTGTCCTGTTTCAAAATGTGATTGTCATTGCTAGCATGGTTAAATTTCAATGAAGTATTTCACTTAGAATTAACATGGGAGATCATCGTTGTTAATTCAGCAAATAAAATTATCATAAACATTTGTGGGCACCGCATGCTTGGGGAAGCACTAAATGTAGATAATTACAAATAAACTTTAAGCCAAGGCAGCTTCAAATATTTGCGAAGGGTAATGCGAGATAAAAAAGTAAAATGAATCTAAATATGGGTAAAAAGAAGTTCAAAAAATAGAACAATAAATTTTTAACAGACTTTATTTTGTTTCTTATTCAAAATTATTGGGTTTTAAATTTTTGGAAATTTTTAAAATAAAAAACTATTTCTACATAAAATTGAGGGCTGTTAAAAAATTTGTCAAAATTAGTGTTTCAATTGAAAATATCAAAATTTTAATACTTTATAATTTCTTTTTTTTATTAAACAACAAAATTTTTTTCTAAAATGTTTTCATGAAAATTATTACAAAATAAAATTTTTTAAAATGTATTTAAAGTTGTATACCCTCTACCATTGGATAGGGGTATAGTAACATCGCCATTCCGTTTGTAACACATCGAAATATTGGTCTAAGACCCTATAAGTTACATATGTTCTTGATCGTCATGACATTTTAAGTCGATCTCGATGGACGGACACGTCTGTCGGTATGTCTGGGGAAAGCACGCAAACTTTCGAAGGAGTATGGCTAGGCACTTGAAATTTGAACGAATACTTTCTTTTAGTGTATGTCAGATGGGATTGTAAATGGGCCATATCGGTCCATGTTTTAATATAGCCGCCATATAAACCGATCTCGGATCTTGACTTCTTGAACCTGTAGACCGCGCAATTCTTGTCCGATTTTGTTGAAATTTTGTAGTCGGCGCAATTCTTGTCCGATTTTGTTGAAATTTATGAGTTGTTTTGTTTTGATTTTTAACAACTATGCTCAGTACGGTTCAAATCGGTTCATAACCTGATATAGCTCCCATATTAACCGATCTCGGATCTTGACCTCTTGACCCTGTAGACTGCGCAATTCTTATTCGATTTGGCTTAAATTTTGTGTGAGGTGTTTTGTTATAACTTGCAACTACTGTGCTAATTGTGGTCAAAATGGGTTCATACGCTGATACAGCTCCCATATAAACTTGGTCCCCCAGGCACTTGGCCCTGAAAAATATCAGCATCATGCTTTTCTTTCAAATACCATTTAATAAAACCCCATAATGCCATTGGATTAGGGGAGTTTACACGATGAGGCGTCCCCCAAGCACATGGCCCCAAAATAGGTTATCAAATTCGTTTTCTAATCTCAAACACCTTTCATTTGAAGTTTTTAAGAAAAATAACAATTAAGAACGTGATTAGTTCGGCCCGGCCGAATCTTGGGAAACCAACGCCATGGAAACTGCTTAAAATTTACACAAAATAAACTTAGTTGAAGAGCAAATTTCTGCCAAACCAGGCAAAACGTGAAGCTACTAGGAGCCGCACAAGGATTATAGAGATAGCTGGAGCTTTATCACGTTTAACAAGTAAAAGGGTGCTAAGTTCGGCCGGGCCGAATCTTACATACCCTCCACCATGGATCGCATTTACAGAGATCTTCTCCCGGCATCTCTTCTTAGGCAAAAAAGGATATAAGAAAAGATTTGCTCTGCTATTATTATATTATTACATGTTGGAGACCTGTGAAAAATATCAGCCAATTCGTATAAGAATTACGCCCTTTGGGGGCTCAAGAAGTAAAATAGAGAGATCGATTTATATGGGAGCTGTATCGGGCATTAGACCGATTCAGATCATAATAAACACGTATATTGATGGTCATGAAATAATCAGTCGTACAAAATTTCAGGCAAATCGGATAGAAATTGCGATCTCTAGAGGCTCAAGAAGTCAAGATCCCAGATCGATTTATATGTCAGCTATATCAGGTTATGGACCGATTTGAATCATACTTGGCACAGTTGTTGGATATCATAACAAAACACGTCGTGCAAAATTTCATTTCAATCGGATAAGCATTGCGCACTCTAGAGGCTCAAGAAGTCAAGACCCAAGATCGGTTTATATGACAGATATATCAGGTTATGGTTCGATTTGAACCATACTTAGCACAGCTGTTGGATATAATAACAGAACACGTCGTGCAAAATTTCATTCCAATTGGATAAGAATTGCGCACTCTAGAGGCTCAAGAAGTCAAGACCCAAGATCGGCTTATATGGCAGATATATCAGGTTATGGATCGATTTGAACCATTCTTGGCACAGTTGTTGGATATCATAACAAAACACGTCGTGCCAAAATTCATTCAAATCGAAAAAGAATTGCGCCCTCTAGAGACTCAAGAAATCAAGACCCAAGATCGGTTTATATGGCAGCTATATCAGGTTATGGACCGATTTGAACCATACTTGGCACAGTTGTTGGATATCATAACAAAACACGTCGTGCCAAAATTCATTCAAATCGGATAAGAATTGCGCACTCTAGAGGCTCAAGAAATCAAGACCCAAGATCGGTTTATATGGCAGCTATATCAAAACATGGACCGATATGTTCCATTTACAATACCAACCGACCTACACTAATAAGAAGTATTTGTGCCAAATTTCAAGCGGCTAGCTTTACTCCTTCGGAAGTTAGCGTGCTTTCGACAGACAGACGGACGGACGGACGGACATGGCTAGATCGACATAAAATGTCGCGACGATCAAGAATATATATACTTTATGGGGTCTCAGACGAATATTTCGAGTAGTTACAAACAGAATGACGAAATTAGAATACCCCCCATCTTATGGTGGAGGGTATAAAAACGATTTGGACCATACTTGGCACAAGTGTTGGAAGTCTAAGCAAAACGCATAAGTTCAGCCAAAACGGGGCTCAAAAATTAAAATCTGGCGATCGGTTTGTATGGGGGCTATATCCAAATCTCAACCGATATGGCCTTCTTGCAATCACCAACTGCCTACATTAATAAGAAGTCTCTATGAAAAATCTTTATTTGTTCGACGGCTATCGTGAATACTACAGAGGGATATGGATGAATCGACTAAAAATGTCAAGATGATCCAGAATATTTATACTTTATGAGGTCGCAGACCAATATTTCGAGGTGTTAAAAACAAAATGAAACAAAATGAATGTTGCCTAAATGACCAAATCGCATACAATTTGGTATACCTACCACCAGAGGATAGGGGTAATATTGATTTAGTCATTCCGTATGTATCACATCGAAATACAAGTATATTTCGGATCGTCGTAAAATTCTAATGCGATTTTTACGATGTCTGTGTGTCTGTCCGTCACAAATTGAAATTCGGCACAGATACGTCCTTTTGCTGCACGCAGGTTAAGTTTTTGAACTAGCCAGATTGGACCATATTTAGATATAGCTGCCAACTAGACCGATCTGGCGATTTAGAGTCTGAAACCTATAAAGCCTGAATTTATTATACGATTTCGCTGTAATTTTAAGT
The DNA here is from genome assembly GCF_963082655.1 of Stomoxys calcitrans. Classification (NCBI taxonomy): domain Eukaryota; kingdom Metazoa; phylum Arthropoda; class Insecta; order Diptera; family Muscidae; genus Stomoxys; species Stomoxys calcitrans. Next base: position 17,339,286 of record NC_081552.1, on the reverse strand, counting down.
AGTGTGTTGTTTTCAGCCTCCCTACATCTGACCCAAATATGGTACAGATCGGAATATATTTAGATGTAGCTGTCATATAGACCTTTTTGCCGATAAAGGATCCGAAGCCCATAAAAGCTGAATTTATTTATCTGTATTGCTGAATTTTGAAATAGTAAGTTGTTTTAAGCGTCCCGACATTCGACTCAAATATGGTTCAGATCGGACCCACTTTGGATATAGCTGCTATATAGACCGATCTGCCGATAAAGGGTCTAACACCGAATGAAGCTTTATTTATTAACCCGATTTCGCAGAAATTCTTATCAATGAGTTGTTTAAAGCCTTTTGACATCTGACTTAAATGTGGTTCAGATCGGCCTATATTTAGATATAGCTGCCATATAGGCCGATATGCCGAGTTTAGGTCTTAAAATAGAAATTTGAAGCAGTGAGTTGTATTAAAACTGCCAACGTCCCAAATATGCTTTTGATCGGACTATATTTAGATATAACTGTCATAAAGATCGATTTGCCGATTAAGGGTCTGTAGCCCATAAAGGCTTTATTTATTACCCTATTTCGCTGACATTTTAAATATTGCGTTGTTTTAAGCCTTCCGATAGCCGACTCAAATATGGTTCAGATCGGACTTCAGGTATAGATGCCAATAAGACCGATGTGCCGACTAAAATCTGAAACCCATAAAAGTTGCATTAATTGTCCGATTTCGCCGAAATTTGAAACAGTGAGTTGATTAACTCCCGAAATCGGACTCAACTATGGTGCAGATCGGACTTTATGAAAATATTGCAGCTATATAGACTGATCTTACAATTTAGGGTCTTAGTCGCATAAAAATCGAATTTATTGGCCGATTTCGCTGAAACTGTGACTTGTATAAGAGTTCTCGGGACCAGAATCAAATATGATCCACCATAGGAGGGGGGTATGTTCATTTAGTCAAGCCGTTTGCAACAAATCGAAATATCCATTTCCGATCGTATAAAGTTTATATATTCTTGATCAGAGTAAAAATATCCTATATAATATACCAAAAAAAATGGCTAAGACAATCTAGCCATGTCCAACCGTCTGTCTGTTGAAATCACCCTACAGTTTTTTTTTTGTTCATAAGCAGGTTAAGTTTGAAGATGGGCTATATCGGACTGTATCTTGATATAGCCCCCATATAGACGGATCCGCCGATTCAGGGTCTTATTCCCATAAAAGCCATTTTTATTATCCGATTTTGCCAAAATTTGGGACAATGAGTTGTGTTAGGCCCTTCGACATCTCTCTTCAATTTGGCCAAGATTGGTCCAGATTTGGATATAGCTGCCTATAGACCGATCTTTCTATTGAAGGTTTTAGGTCCAAAATAGGAGAATTTATTGTCCGATGTCGCCGAAATTTGGGATAAGTTAAGTTAGGCCCTTCGACATTCTTCCTTACTTTGGCACAAATCGGTCCAGATTGGGATAAAGCTGTCATATAGACCGATCTCTCGATTTAAGGATTTTAGGCCATAAAAGGCGCATTTATTGTCCGATGTAGCCAAATTCCGAACAGTGAGTTGTGTTATGCTCTTCGACATTTTTCTGCAACTTGGCCCAAATCGGTCCAGATTTGGATATAGCTGCCATATAGACCGATCTCTCGGTTTAAGTTTTGGGGCCATAAAAAGCGCATTTATTGTCCGATGTTGCTGAAATTTGGGACAAAGAGTTAAGTTAAGCCCCTCCACATATTTCTGCAATTTGGTCTAGATCGATCAAGATTTGCATAAAGCTGCCATATAGACCGATCTCTCGATTTGAAGTCTTGGTGCATAAAAGGCGCATTTTTAATCCGATTGCACTGAAATTTGACACACTGACTTATGCTTTTCGACATCCGTGTCGTATATAGTTCAGATCGGTTTATTATACCCACCACCGAAGGATGGGGGTATATTCATTTTGTCATTCCGTTTGCAACACATCGAAATATCCATTTCCGACCCTATAAAGTATATATATTCTTGATCAGCGTAAAAATCTAAGACGATCTAGACATGTCCGTCCGTCTGTCCGTCTGTCTGTTGAAATCACGCTACAGTCTTTAAAAATAGAGATATTGAGCTGAAATTTTGCACAGCTTCTTTTTTCGTCCATAAGCAGGTTAAGTTCGAAGATGGGCAATATCGGACTATATCTTCATATAGCCCCCATATAGACCGATCCGCCGATTTAGGGTCTTAGGCCCATAAAAGCCACATTTATTATCCGATTTTGCTGAAATTTGGGACAGTGTGTTGTGTTAGGCCCCTCGACACCCCTCGTCAATTTGGCTCTGATCGGTTCAGATTTGGATATAGCTGCCATATAGACCGATCCGCCGATTTAGGGTCTAAGGCCCATAAAAGCCACATTTATTATCCGATTTTGATGAAATTCGTGACAGTGAGTTGTGTTAGGCCCCTCGACACCCTTCGTCAATTTGGCTCTGATCGGTTCAGATTTGGATATAGCTGCCATATAGACCGATCCTGCGATTTAGGGTCTTAGTCCCATAAAAGCCACATTTATTATCCGATTTTGCTGAAATTCGGGACAGGGAGTTGTGTTAGGCCCTTCGACATTCTTCGTCAATTTGTCCCAGATCGGTCCAGATTGGGATATAGCTGCCATATAGACCGATCCTCAGATTTGAGGTCTTAGGCCCATGAAAGCCACGTTTTTTATCCGATTTTGCTGAAATTTGGGACAGTAAATTGTGTTAAGCCCTTTGATATCCCTCATCAATTTGGTGCAGATCGGACCAATTTTGGATGTAGCTGCCATATAGACCGATTTCTCGATTTCAGGTTTTGGGCCCATTAAAATGCTCATTTATTGTCCGATGTCGCCGAAATTTGGAACAGTGAGTTAAGCCCCTCGACATAATTCTGCAATATGGCACAGATCGGTTAAGATTTGGATATTGCTGTCATATAGACCGATCTCTCTTTTTAAGGTTTTGGGCCCATTAAAGGTGCATTTATTATCCGATGTCGCCGAAATTCAGGTATACAATTTTCACCGGATTTTGATGAAAGGTGGTTTACGTATATTCCCGAGGTGGTGGGTATCCAAAGTTCGGCCCGGCCGAACTTAACGCCTTTTTACTTGTTAAAAATATTGTGAAGAAAAATTCTTAAACTATGTATTGGGTTGCCTAAAAAGTAATTGCGGATTTTTCAAAAGAAAGTAAATGCATTTTTTATAAAACTTGGAATGAACCTTAATCAAATATATAATTGCCATTTTGTTCGATAACCTTTTGCCATCTTCCTGGCAAATTTAGTATTCCACGCTCATAGAACTTCTGGCCTTTATCTGCAAAAAACTGAACCAAGTGCGATTTTATAGCCTCATCACTGCCGAAAGTTTTACCATTTGAGGAGTTCTGCAAAGATCGAAATAAATGGTAGTCTGATGGTGCAAGGTCAGGGCTATATGGTGGATGCATCAAAAGTTCCCAGCCAAGCTCACTCAGTTTTTGGCGAGTGACCAAAGATGTGTGCGGTCTAGCGTTGTCCTGATGAAATATGACACCTTAACGATTGACCAATTCTTGTCGCTTCTCCTTGATGGCTGTATTCAATTTGTCCAATTGTTGACAGTAAACATCCGAATTAATCGTTTGGTTCCTTGGAAGCAGCTCAAAATATACCACACCCTTCCAATCCCACCAAACAGACAGCATAACCTTCTTTTGGTGGATATCAGCCTTTGAAGTGGTTTGAGCTGGTTCACCATGCTTGGACCATGATCGTTTTCGACTAACGTTGTTGTAAACAATCCATTTTTCATTTCCAGTTATGTTTCGTTTTAAAAACGGATCGAATCCATTGCGTTTAAGGTGCATATAGGTGCATAAGGTGCACAAGCGTTGATTCGGTTTGTTAAATGAATTTCTTTCAATACATGTGGCACCCAAATATCAAGCTTTCTCACCAGTCCAAGACTTTTTATGTGATAATGAACGGTTGATTTTGGTATATTTAACTTCTCTCCTATCTCACGCTCAGTTACATGACGATCCAATTCGATTAATGCTTTGATTTGGTCATCATCAACTTCATTTGGCCGACCTGAACGTGGCTCTTCTTTAAGTGAAAAATCTCCAGAACGGAATTTGCGAAACCAATTTTGACACTGTCTTCCTTTTAAGGCTTTATCATCATACGCATCTCGTAACTTTTTAGCAACCTGCTCCGCGTTTTTTCCTTTACGGAAATAATAAAGTAAAACAAGTAAAAGCGTGCTAAGTTCGGCCGGGCCGAATCTTATATACTCTCCACCATGGATCGCATTTGTCGAGTTCTTTTCCCGGCATCTCTTCTTAGGCAAAAAAAAGGATACAAGAAAAGGTTTGCTCTGCTATTAGAGCGATATCAAGATATGGTCCGGTTTGGACCACAATTAAATTATATTATAAGAATTGCGCTCTTTGTGAGCTCAAAAAGTAAAATAGAGAGATCGATTTATATGGGAGCTGTATCGGCCTATAGACCGATTCAGACCATTATAAACACGTATGTTAATGGTAATGAGAGAATCCGTCGTACAAAATTTCAGGCAAATCGAATAATAATTGCGACCTCTAGAGACTCAAGAAGTCAAGATCCCAGATCGGTTTATATGGCAGCTATATCAGGCTATGAACCGACTTGTACCTTATTTGACATAGTTGTTGAAAGTAACAATAAAAAACGTCTTGCGAAATTTCAGCCAAATCGGATAGAAATTGAGCCCCCTAGAAGCTCAAGAAGTCAAGTCCCAAGATCGTTTTATATGACACCTATATAAGGTTATGGACCGATTTGAACCATACTTGGCACAGTTGTTGGATATCGTAACAAAACACGTCGTGCAAAATTTCATTCCAATCGGATAAGAATTGCGCACTCTAGAGGCTCAAGAAGTCAAGACCCACGATTGGTTTATATGGCAGCTATATAAGGTTATGGACCGATTTGAACCATACTTGGCACAATTGTTGGATATCGTAACAAAACACGTCGTGCAAAATTTCATTCCAATCGGATAAGAATTGCGCACTCTAGAGGCTCAAGAATGCAAGACCCAAGATCGGTTTATATGTCAGCTATATCAGGTTACGGACCGATTTGAACCATACTTGGCACAGTTTATATGGCAGCTATATCAAAACATGGACCGATATGGCCCATTTACAATACCAACCGACCTACACTAATAAGAAGTATTTGTGCAAAATTTCAAGCGGCTAGCTTTACTCCTTCGGAAGTTAGCGTGATTTCGACAGACAGACGGACGGACGGACATGGCTAGATCGACATAAAATTTCACGACGATCAAGAATATATATACTTTATGGGGTCGCAGACGAATATTTCGAGTAGTTACAATCAGAATGACGAAATTAGTATACCCCCCATCTATGGTGGAGGGTATAAAAATATGACGAAAATACTTCTTTGTGGGCTCCATTTTAAAATTGACGCCAAACAAACAAATGTAAATAAAATTTCGCGCACTTTTTTTCTAAAACAAGCTAAAAGTAACAGCTGATAACTGACAGAAGAAAGAATGCAATTACAGAGTCACAAGCTGTGAAAAAATTTGTCAACGCCGACTATATGAAAAATCCGCAATTACTTTTTAGGCAACCCAATAAGTTTTATTTTTGAAAAATATTCTCAATGTTCTTAACTTTTTCCATTTAGCCTTACTTTCCAGTCCTTATTCTTTTGATTATAAGAAATTCAAACAATATTGTATCCCTTGAACAATTTTTCATTCTTGCTAAAGCTGATGCTGCTGTTGTTCTCTTTTCCTTCATTGTTGTTGTTTTTGTTTTTGTTGTCATCGTTGATGTTGTTGTTTAGCAAATGAACTCATCATCTTTCGTTACAGACCGATAGCTTTGAAAAGAGTCAACAAACCGTGCTGACAAGATAAAACAAAAAACTTTCTTTTCCCCAGAAAAACCAAAACGAACCCACACATACACTCACACTAACATTCTAAGTAAAATATTTCTTCTTCTCTTTTATTTTGCTTGCCAGCCAGATTGGTGGAGGCAAAACAAAACCAGTAAGGAAGGCAAATGCGGGCAGGGTCCAACTATATAATACCCTACACCCCCGAGTCTACGTACTACTTTTAACGGATAGAACCTACGACAAAATGTAGTCAAACTTTAATATTGTATACCAATTAAATATCGAATTGAACCTTGTAAGATTTTCTTATGATATGATCTAAATTGTTGCTTCTACAGCCTTGAAAGGCTAGATCGGACGAAAGATATTTGTGGGAGCTATATCGAAATTATGACCGATTTTGATGAAATTTTGCGCACTTACTGGGGCGTAAAATAAAACACCTTACGCTAGATTTTGTAAGCATCGATCCCAAATTGTATCTTCTACAGCCTTAAAGTCGATATCGGATGGAAGATATATGTGGAAGCTATATCTAAATCAAGACCGATTTTGATAAAATTTTGCACACGCTAAATTTGGCTACTACAGCCTTAAAAGGCTACGTCAGATGTAAAATACATATGAGAGCTACATCTAAATCTGAATCGATTTTGTTCAAAATCAATGGCGTTCTTTCTTGACGCAAAAAGTGACTTGTACAAAATTTTATGACAATCGGACAACACATACGACCTGTACCTTGATCACAAGAATATATATGGACAGACAGACGGATTCGAATCCATTCCATTCTAAGCCAACCGGCATATATATCAATGGGTCTAGCTCTTCTCCTTCTTAGCGTTGCAAACAAAAAGCACAAAGTTATAATGTCCTGTAACACATTGATGGTGTGCGGTATAAAGAGGAATACAATTGAAAATTAACACCCACCCGGGAGGTAGGAGCTAAACTTTTGTCTGGTTCTCAAAATCAAATGAAATAAACAAGGCTATACCAAAAAGAAAAACAAAAATTTCCTCGAAAAATCCCACAGAGATCTGAAAATCACACAAAATTTCTAAAGATTTGCAAATTTTGATTTCTTCATTGCTTACTTTAGCGTTGATGTCAGAGAGTGTAGCAAAAAAAAAAAAAAAAAAAAAAAAACAACGCAGCTACCCAAAACAATAAGATAAATATCGGTAAATCCTTTGCCATGATATTGCTGTATGTTTCCAATGTATTCCTCTACCCCACTCTTTGAGGTCTTTTTAAGTGAGGTGAAGGTATTTTAGTAAAACCACTTTTATTTATTCTCTACGTCCTGTTACGCCTCCAGTAGTGAACTAACTACTAACACCATTACCATAGCTAGCGCTGCTGTTTCCGTCTCCGCTGCGGTTGTGTGTGTGTGTCTGTTAGTCATCAAAACAAAAATAATTTTTTTCTTTCTGCTTTTGGCCAACAAAAGTTGTTGTGGTCAGTTACATTTTGTATGCCCAAATAAAAATCGGCACAATACACCATGATAAAATATGAAATATTGGGAAAAAAAGTAAATACTGAAATTTTCAAACAAATTTTGAATTTTTCGTTTTTTGATATATAAAAGTTTATAATAACAAGCAAAAAGGCGTTAAGTTCGGCCGGGCGGAACTTTGGATACCAAACGCCATGGGTATATAAGTAAACCACCTTTCGTCAAAATCGGTTAAAAATTCATAATTTATGCCTCCATAGCAGCTATATTAAAAAATGGTCAGATTTGGACCTAATCAGGCACGGACATGGAGTGGTCTAATAAGTACAAACAAAATATTGTTCTGTTTGGTAGCTATATCCAAATATAGACCGATCTGAACCATATACGACACGGATGTCGAAAAGCCTAACATAAGTCACTGTGTCAAATTTCAGCGGAGTCGTATTATAAATGTGCCTTTTATGAGGCCAAGACTTTAAATCGAAAGGACCGGCCGTATGGCAACTATATCCAAATCTGAACCGATCTGGGCCAAACTGAAGAAGGATATCGAGGGGCCTAACACAACTCGTTAATCCAAATTTCTGCGAAATCGGACATCCAATGCGTTTTTTATGGGCCGAAGACCTTAAATCGAGAGATCGGTCTATATGACAGCTACATCCAAATTTGAACCGATCGAGGCCAAATTGAATAAAGATATCTAGTGGCCTAACGACACTCATTGTCTAAAATTTTGGCAATATGCACCAAAGACCTTAAATCGAGAGATCGGTCTATATGACAGCTATATCCAAATCTGAACCGATCGAGGCCAAATTGCAGAAAGATATCGAGGCGCCTTACAGCACTCATTGTCCGAAATTTCGGCAACAACGGACAATAAATGCGCCTTTTATCAGCCCAAGACCATAAATCGAGAAATCGGTCTATATGGCAACTATATCCAAATCTGTATCGATCGGGGCCAAATTAAAGAAAGATGTCGAGTTGCCTAACATAACTCACTGTCCCAAATTTTAGCAAAATCGGATAATAAATGTGGCTTTTATGGGCCAACGACCTTAAATCGGCGCATCGGTCTATATGAGGGCTATGTCAAGATATAGCCCATTTTCGAACGAAAAAATCTAGTAAAAATTTAGCGTGCGGTATATCCCTTTATAATTAGGAATGTTTAGAGCTGAAGTGCTAGCGAGAACGTGTGCAACGTTTCAAGACACTAGGTTGTTCGGACGCCTTTTGGCAGGCCCATAAAGTTGGTCACCTCGGTATTTCGAAAAATTATTGGGGCTGCCAAATCTTCGTTTGTGGTCCAAGATGGTTTCAAAATCAGCAGTTTCTAGTAAAATTGCTGTGGCGGCTACAAATATTGTAAGGTGCCAAAATATTTTTTGCATGAGCTTAGGGGACATATAGACCAAAAACAAGTAAAAGCTCGCTAAGTTCGTCCTGGCCGATGCTTGGGAACCCACCACCATGGATACTGCTGAAAATGTATACAAAATAAATTTAGTCAAACCAGCAAAAATTAAAGATTCTAGGGACCAAACAAATTTGATCGAGAGACAGCTACACATGGGAGTTATATCAGGTTAAAAAATTACTTGGACAGTATTTGGCACAGTTGTTGGAAGTCGTTACAGAACACCGCATGCAAAATTTCAGCCAAATCGGATAAAAATTGCGGCATATAAGGACTAAAGAAGTCAAATTGTGAGATCGATTTATATGGGAGCTATATCAGATCATAGACCGAATTGGACCGTACTAGGCAAAGTTGTTGGAAGTCAAAACAGAACACCGTATACAACATTTTAGCCAAATCGGACAAAAATGCGGCTTTGAAGGGGTCAAGAAGTCAAAACGGGAGATCGGTTTATATGGAAGCTATATCTAAATCTGAAGCGATTTGGTATTTTTTCACATCATACTTTGTATCTGTGCAGAATTTCAAGCGGCTACTTACAAAAATTTAATTGTTGCCACTTCCCTAAGTTGGTTCATCTCTAGTATAGTGTCCCCACCTAAGTGCAGGTATCTGTTAGAAGCTAAAGCCGGTCAATGACAAAGGAAATGCTTCAACGTCTCATTATCTTACCCGCATGACCTACACATACTATCACTTGCCGCACCGCTTTTATATAAGTGAGCTCGTAGTCCTATGTGTCCCGATATGATACCAATAACTATACTGATCTGCTTCTAACTTCCTTTCTGTAATAGCCTCGTCTTCTCACTATCTGGATCCCCCATAGTATTTTCACCGTCCTATCAACCGTTTCGCTGTTCCACAGTGCAACTTGCGCATTCATCGGCCAAGCTTTTAATTGGGACTGCGTCGACCCAAAAGGCTTCAGGTTAACCGAGTTTATTGATGGCAGTCCTCTGGTCTTCACAGCCAAATCACTTGCCCTTTCATTCCCTTCCCAAACGATGCGGATTTTGCCATTCTCAGAGAAGGCGTTAATGTCCTTCTTACACTGCAAGACTGTTCGTGATCTTACCGTCCTGGTTGTTATTGCCCTAATGGCAATTTTAATGTCGGTAAAGATGTTTGCACTCGACTTCCTCGCGTTAGCACTACACCACTTTACGCATTCCATGATCGTCCGGATCACCGCCTGCAGCACTGTATTCTGGTCAGACAGTCTAAAACACATCACAGACCCTGGGTTCTCAATGTAGACTCCAGGTCCACTCTGTCCTCTAGCTTTGATCCATCCGTGTAACATGATCTTCCAGATGGCAATACTAGGGTGCCATCGATTCAAGACTGTGCAACTGGCAGCAGTGCCTCGCACTCGACTTCAAGGTTCATCTCAGGTATCCGATCGGAAACCTCTTCCCTTCCTTCCAGGTTTCCTATCGTCGCTTCGATTATACCGCGATGGTATGAGCTGTTCCCATCCTCAATCCATTCTCCCATCACATTAAGTCTCTTAGCCGCAGTGGCTGCCTCACACTTTATCTGTATGTCAATGGGTCGGATATTTAGAATAGTCACCCGTGGCCTAGTGGGCGTGGTCCTCATCGCTCCGCCTATGCCAAGACAACATGTTCTCTGAACCTGTTGTATGGTTCCTATGTTGCACTTTTTCTCCATAGCAGTCCACCAAACTACTGAGGCGTAAGTAAGTATTGGTTAAATCACGCTCCTGCAGAGCAATGGACTATACTCGGATTCAGGCTCCATTTCGAGCCCACGGCCCGTCTACGTAGTGCCCAACATCTGTGAGCCTTCTCAGTACGCTCCTGAATATAACACTTCCAATTCAGTTTCCTGTCCAAGATATCGAAATCGTCTTATTGAGGAAATGTGTTGCGTTAAATTGGTCCACCATCGTCTTCCTCATGTACAGGCATATTTCAGTCTTCTCTGGGTTAACATTGAGAAGTCTGGGTCTACCCCAGCCATGTGCCATATGCAAGACCCTTTCGGCCCTTCTGGATAGCATGGTTTATCCAGTCTCTAAGGACCGGGACCATCCGGTACTGGTCTGAGGATTGGATCATTTTCGTCAATGTCTTCTATGCTTAGGCAATCTAAGCGGGTTTTGGTTTTGGGCTCATTTCCTTTCCCGAAGAGGACAACTATTTTTGAAGGACCACACCAGTGCAGTCGTTATCCTGTTGACATTTTCGTCAATGTCTTCTATGCTTGGGCAATTTAAATTATCTTGCCCAAGTCTTTTTCTGAGTAGCCTTCCGAATTTTGTCCAGTTTGTCGGATTCGGTGCTGGCCGTGCTATTCTAAACCTAATGTACCGATGTTCAGAGAAAGAGTATTCGATGGAGACCCTCCAATCCTGAACCTCATCAATTAGATTTTCCGAACATATCGTCACATATAATACCTCCTCTCTAATCCTATTAACAAAGGTAGTGGTGTTACCAATATTAAGTGTTATTAGGTTGTTAGTATTCAAGAACTCTGTCAGGGCTTGGCTACGCTTATTAGTGTTGGTACTACCCCACGAAATGTGGTGAGAGTTCGCATCGCACCCTATTAGTATCTCATTTCCAGTCTGTTTGCTTTCCTCACCAGCCGTTGCAGCACCGACGTTGGTGGCGGTGTCGGAGAGTCGAAAGGCAGATAAAGTGATCCACCGTCTCCCTGTCTCGCCACTGTTGCATCCGACGTTGAGAACTCTGGGGAAAATATGTAAGTAAAATTTTTATGGCAAATAACGCAGGTCATCGGCCAAGTACCAGTGCATATATGGTTCAATCCTGAAACTTTGTTCCGAGTGGCTCCTGAATTAAGGCAATATGAATCTTGCACTTGCTGATTTGTTCCATCAGAGCGTGTCTAGCAGTCTCGCTCCGGTGGAGGTTTATCTGGATTACCTCAATCATTGGTCCTCCAGTAAATGGGCATCTTGGGAGTAGGTGATGATCACTGCTCCCCTGTTCTTTAAATGTGTACCCACCACCTCGGGTACACCACCTTTCGCCATAATCCGGTGAAAAATTCATGATTTATGCCCCATAGCAGCTGTATCGAAATATGTTCTGATTTGGACCAAATTCGGCACTAGCTTGAGTGGTCTAATAAGAACAAGTCATTATTCAATTATGTAGAACAAAATATTGATCTTTTTGGTAGCTTTATCCAAATATAGACCAATCTGAACCATATACGACACTGATGTCGAAAAGCCTGTCATAAGTCACTGTGTCAAATTTCAACGAGATCGGACTACAAATGCGATTTATATATATATCCAAATCTGAACCGATCTGAGCCAAATTAAGAAGGGATGTTGAAGGGACTAACACCACTCACTGTCCCAAATTTCGGCAACATCGGAAAGTAAACGCAACTATTGTTGGCCCAAAACCTTAAATCGTGAGATCGGTCTATATGGCAACTATATTCAAATCTGGACCGATTTGGGCCACACTGAATAAGGTTGTCGAAGGGCCAAACACAACTCACTGTCCTGAATTCCGGCGACATTGGGACAATAAATGCTCCTTTTATGGGCCCAAAACCTTAAATCGAGAGATCGGTCTACATGGCAGCTATATCCAAATAAGGACAGACCTAGGCCAAATTGTAAAAAAAAAGTGGAGAGGCCTAACACAACTCACCAAATTGAAGAAGGTGAGTTTAGTATACCCCTCCACCATAAGATGGTGGGTATACTAATTTCGACACTCTGATTGTAGCTACTCGAAATATTCGTCTGAGACCCCATAAAGTATATATATTCTTGATCGTCGTGCAATTTTATGTCGATCTAGCCTATGTCGATCCGTCCGTCTGTCCGTCCGTCCGTCTGTCTGTCGAAAGCACGCTAACTTGCGAAGGAGTAAAGCTAGCCGCTTGCAATTTTGCACAAATACTTCTTATTAGTGTAGGTCGGTTGGTATTGTAAATGGGCCATATCGGTCCATGTTTTGATATAGCTGCCATATAAACCGATCTTGGGTCTTGACTTCTTGAGCCTCTAGAGTGCGCATTTCTTATCCGATTGGGATGAAATTTTGCACGACGAGTTTCGTTATTATATCCAACAACTGTGCCAAGTATGGTTCAAATCGGTAAATAACCTGATATAGCTGCCATATAAACCGATCTTGGATCTTGACTTCTTGAGCCTCTAGAGAGCGCAATTCTTATCCGATTGGAATGAAATTTTGCACGACGAGTTTCGTTATGATATCCAAGAAGTCGGTTCATAACCTGATATAGCTGTCATATAAACAAATCTGGGGACTTGACTTCTTGAGCTTCTAGAGGGCGCAATTCCTATCCGATTTGGTTGAAAATTTTCATGAAGGATTTTATTCTTACTTTCAACAACTGTGTCAAATAAGGTTTATATCGGTTCATAACCTGATATAGCTGCCATATAAACCGATCTGGGATCTTGACTTCTTGAGCCTCTAGAGGTCGCAATTATTATCCGATTTGCCTGAAATTTTGTACGACGGATTCTCTCATGACCATTAACATGTGTGTTTATTATGGTCTGAATTGGTCTATAGGCCGATACAGCTCCCATATAAATCGATCTCTCTATTTTACTTCTTGAGCCCACAAAGGGCGCAATTCTTATTCGAATTGGCTGACATTTTACACAGGTCTGCAACATATAATTTAATTGTGGTCCAAACCGGACCATATCTTGATATCGCTCTAATACCAGAGCAAATCTTTTCTTATATCCTTTTTTTTGCCTAAGAAGAGATGCCGGGAAAAGAACTCGACAAATGCGATCCATGGTGGAGGGTATATAAGATTCGGCCCGGCCGAACTTAGCACGCTTTTACTTGTTTTTTATCTAAAAATCTTCTACCATTGAGTGCTTCCAAATCACTGTTGCATGGTTCGTAATAAAAAATTTGGATGTTCTTGTTGGTTTATAATATAAATTGTTTGGCTACTACTTTGGCGCTTTACTTTTTTGTGTTTTATTTCCTCTGTTGCTATTCCTTTTTCTTGGCTATCTAAATCCAAAGTGTTATGGGTTCATTCGCAGTCTTCAAGCGCTGCACCATGGAAAACTGATTGGATTATTGGTGGAAATGGGGATGAGGCGATAGAGCCATGTGGTTTTTGGGCTTGATTAATTGCATGCTGTGGTTAAATTCTGCTGATTTTAAAAAAGAAAGAAAGATTGTCTTTTTTTGCCTGTGCCTTGTTTTTAACGTTTCAACGTTTGCTTAATCCAACAATTGGACCGAATGCCTTTTCATGGCTACGGCTATTGCTGCCCTTCGACGTGTTACTCTTTGGTCGAGTTTTGTGGTGGCGCAATCTCCGCAGACCATTCACATTCCAACATTCGTTGATTCTTTACAAAAGGAATTTGAATGCTTACCCTCTGGCTGAGTTCGGATAAAAGGCAGGACAGACTTGGTGGTGATTTGTTTTAGGAAAACTACTTTTTGTAGCTGTTTGTTGTCTTTTGGTCCAAGAGACCAGACGGGGCATATGCCAGGTAGAATCGTCGATTTTTGGGGGTATTTAAATTTCGAAAAAACCTCTGTATTGCTCAGTGACTATAGTTTGCTGCATTTTTTATACCCGATTTAACCACGTCCTTGTGACTGTCCATCCGTCTGCCGATAAAGGGTCTAAGGCGAAAATTTATTTTTTACCTGATTTCGCTGAAATTGAATGGTTCAGATCGGATGGTATATACATATAGCAGCCATTTAGATCGATATGTCAGTTAAGGGTCTTCGTTGAAATTTGAAACCCTAAGTTGTTTTAAACCTCTGACATCCGGTTCAGAACGGACCATATTTAGATATAGCTCCCATATAGACCGATCTGCCGATTAAGGGTCTAAAGCCCAAGTTTATAAACTACTCTTTTTCGTTAAAACTTGCAACATTATGTTGTTTTAAGCCTCCCGACAGCCGACCCAAATATGGTTTGGATCGGACTGTATTTAGATATAGCTGCCATATAGACCGATCTGCCGGTTAAGTTTCTGAAAGCTATATTTATTAGCTTTTAAAGCTGTATTTAGTGAGCTTTTTACAGCCTCCCAGGCATCCGATCCAAATATGATCCTGATGAGACTGTATAGATGTAGCTGCCATATAGTCCGCTGTTGGAATATAGGGTCTTAATGCAATAAAAAGCGCATTAACTGCTTGATTTCGCTGAAACTGCTATGTGAATAAAATATGATCCAGACCAGCCCCTGTTTAGTTATAACTATGGATATGGTAGTGGAGTTATAATAAAACGGGATTATTAATATACCCATTGTGGTAGGCATACAAAGTTCGGCACGGCCGAACATAACACGTTTTTACTTGTTTTACAATCCCTACACATCACCGTACTTGGCACCGTTGTTGGACGACATAACAAAACACTGCAAGCAAAATTTCAGCCAAATCGAACAAAAATTGAGGCTTGTAAGGGCTCAAGAAGTCAAATCGGGAGAGCGGTTTATATGAGAGCTATATCCAAATCTGAACCGATATAGCCCATTTGCAATCCTCAATGACCTACATCCATAGTAAGTATCTGTGCAAAATTTCAAGTGCCTAGCTCTATGGGTTCGACCGCTATCATGATTTCGAAAGATGGACGGACGGAAATACTACATTAATCGGTTAAAAACCGGTCTAAGAACTTAAATCTGGAGGTATATGTATATGTATATGACAGATATATCAAAAAATATAGACCGAACTGAACTATATCGAACACGAACATAGAGGGGCTTAACATAGCCCACTGTGTCAAATATCAGCGAAATCGAGTTATAAACTCGCTTTTATTGTCCCAAGAACTTAAATCTAGCGATCGGTACATATGGCGGTTATATCCAAATGTAGCCCCATCTTTACCATACTCGGTACGAATTTCGAGGGGCCTAACGCAACTCATTGTGCCTTATAATTAAAATTACCTCTAATGTGTCTTAAGCCTTAAATCGGGAGTTTGGGTATATATAGTTGCTATATCCAAATCTGGACCGTATAGAACAGGAATTTCGAGAAGCCCAACACAAAACGCTATGTAAAATTTTGGCGAAATCAGACCGTCAAAGGCGCCTATATTGGGCTCAAGACCCTAAATCGAGAGATAGGTCTATATGACATCTGTATCCAAATCTGGATCGATCTGAACCAAATTAAACAAGGATGTCGAGAGGTCTAACATAACTCACAAGCCCACATTTCAGGCAAATCGGATGCCTTTTATGGGCCCAAAACTATAAATCGAGAGATAGGTCTATATAGCAGCTATACCAAAATCTGGACCGATCTGGTCCAATTTGAACAAGAATTTCAAGAGGCTTAACACAACTCAAATGGGCCTAGATGAGGGCTATATCAAGATAAAGTTCGATGTAGCCAATCCTCGATCTTATGCTGTCTATGGACAAAAAAGAATCTGTGCAAAGTTTCAGCTCAATATCGTCACTTATAAAGACTGTAACGTAATTTCAACAGACAGACGGACGGACATGGCTAGATCGTCTAAGATTTTTAGGAGGATGAAGACTATGTATACCTTATAGGGTCGCAAATGGATATTTCGATGTGTTCCAAATGGAATGACAAAATGAATACACCCCCATCTTTCGGTGGTGGGTATACAAAATTTCCTAAAAACCAATTATAAAATTGGAAACAAAAAATCAAATCAAACTGAAAATATTCCATAGAACCGTAGAATCAATAGATTTTTACACCCCCACCACCATGGGATGGGGTATACTAATCTAGTCATTCCGTTTGTAACACCTCGATATATTGACCTTAGACCCCATAGTGTGTATATATTCTTGATCATCTCGAAATTCTCAATCTAGCAATGTTCGTCCGTCCATCTGTCGAAATGACGATAGCGGTCGAACCGGTATATATATAAATATATACTAGCTGGACCGGGCCCGCTCCGCTGCGCCTTTCTTTTTATATGGAACAAAATTGGCCTTGGAATATTAATTATCGACAATTAAAGAGCTTTTAGTGAGATACCATGCTAGGAAAATGGAATATTCCTTGACTAATAGTTTAACAATATAAGTGCCTTTATCTGATCTTGGTTATCAAATTCGTTTTCTAATCTCAAATACCTTTTATTTTAGCCACATATTGACATAGTCTGAAAAATTTTTACCCTTTGGGGGTTGGTTTGGGGAAGGGGTGATGCCTTAAATACATGGTCCTACATTTGGATATCAAATTCGTATTCTACTCCCAAATACCTTTATTTGAGTCCAATATTGCGATGATCAGTAAAAAATTGCTGTTTGTGGGGTATTTTGGGAAAGGGGTGAAACCCCCGAAAATTGGTATCAATTCTTGCTCTACCCCCAATTTCTTTCATTTAAGCCCCATATTGACATGGTCAGTAAATATGCCCGATTTAGGGGTGTTTTGGGGATTGGTCAGTTAGGATTTTATATAGGTCATAGTCATATTGCTCTATGTTTTGATATAGCTGCCATATAAACCGATTTTGGATCGAGACCTCTTAAGACCCTAAACGCCGAAATTCTTATCCGATTTGTCTCAAATTTTGTGTAATATATTTTGTTATGACTTCCAACATCTGTATTAAGTATGGTTCAAACCGGTTTAAAACTTTTTGTAGCTCACCATATAAACCGTTCTCCTAATATGACTCTCTGAGCCTCTAGAGGGCTGGTCTCCAACAGCCAAACCAAGCATGTTCCGAATTGTTTGATAACCTGAAATAGCTCCAATAGCTTTTCAACTTTTATCCATTATCCTTTGTTTGCCTATAAAGAGATATCGGGATATATGGTAGAGGGTTTGTAAGATTCGGCCCGGCCGCACTCAACTAAATAAATTTTTATCTATGGCAAAGATAGCCACTCAAACTATCAATAAGGGAATAAGGGAAAGGTTAAGACTTTGATACCCAAAATATTACCAAAATAACTTAAAAGTTATCCGTTCCATGTCGCCCCGGATGCTTGCGCAATCACATATAAACGACTGAGAATCTTAAATTTCTCCCATCTGTTAGAGCTTTTTTGAACATATGTTATGAGTCTATAGATTTCCTTTGTCTGTGCTGCTACTCGCTTGGAGTGACTTAGCGCCTATAATATTGATCATGGTGTACAATAGTAGTTGTCTATAGCATAATATATGGCTACCTGTTGAATGGCTACCATATTAAACGATTCTCAGTGGTAGAGAACTAATTTGCCGTTCTCTATATTAGGTGCGGTGGCGACTGTTCTTAGTAATTTAACCATGTAAAACTTTTAAACATGAAAGTGTTGCCCAGCAGCACGTTGTTTGGACTTGTCTAGGAAAAGAAGGCTCCTTGTCGATCAGCTAAAAATGGCGGCCACCTTGAATTAAGGTTTGCAACTGCTCCTATCACACTGAACGTCATAACTTTGGGGGTACGGCGGCAGTGTCCTGCTAGGTCATTATAATTGATCAACTGTTTCGAGGTGAGGTGGTCCGCTAGATATATGAGCAGAATAAAGATATCATATTCGCAGTCCACAACTTTATACTTTGAATTTAGTCCCATATTGTCAAATTTGGTGTATACAGCCGTTTGGTGGGGGCGCCTCACTCCATCTGCCACTTGAGCACAAATTTGAATAACGCACTTCACTTAAAAATATCTATCATTGTATATCATATATAGACGATCAAGACATGTCCGTCTTTCTGTTGAAATCAAGCTAAAGTCTTTAAAAATACAGATATTGAGCTAAAACTTTGCACAGATTCTTTTTTTTTTTTTGTCCATAAGCAGGTTAAGTTCGAAGATGGGCTATATCGGACTATTTAGGGTCTTAAGCCCATAAAAGCCACATTTATTATCCGATTTTGCTGAATTTTGGGACAGGAAGTTGTGTTAGGCCATTCAAAATCCTTCGCCAATTTGGCTCAGATCGGTCCAGATTTGGATATAGCTGCCATATAGACCGATCCTCCGATTTAGGGTCTTAGGCCCATAAAAGACACATTATTTTGTTATGCACAATTGAAGAATTGACTTGTACTTATTGGTATTTGGTCCAAATCGGAACATATTTCGATATAACTGCTATGGGTTATAAGGTATAAAATTTTCAACGAATTTTGATGAAAGGTGGCTTTTTGGGGGGAGGTGGTACGCTAGATATATGAGCAGAATAATGATATCAGATTCGCAGTTCACAACCATATACCTTTAATTTTACCCCATATTGTCATGATTGGTGTAACAGCCGTTTGGTGGAGGGCGTTTATATGAGGGTTGTGCGCCACACCCCACCTGCCGCTTGAGCACGAAATTGAATGACGCACTCTACTCAAAACAAGTAAAAACCAGCTAAATTCGGCCGGGCCGAATCTTATATACCCTCCACCATGGATCGCATTTGCCGAGTTCTTTTCCCGGCATCTCTTCTTAAGCAAAAAATGATATAAGAAAAGATTTGCTCTGCTATTAGAGCGATATCAAGATATGGTCCGGTTTGGACCACAATTAAATTATATCTTGGAGACCTGTGTAAACTGTCAGCCAATTCGAATAAGAATTGCGCCCTTTGGGGCTCAAGAAGTAAAATAGAGAGATCTATTTATATGGGTGCTGTATCGGGCTATAGACCAATTCAGACCATAATGTACTCGTATGTTTATGGTCAAGAGAGGATCTGTTGTATAAAATTTCAGGCAATTCAGATAATTGCGACCTCTAAAGGCTCAAGAAGTCAAGATCCCAGATCGGTTTATATGGCAGCTATATCAGGTTATGAACCGATTTAAACCTTATTTGACACAGTTGTTGAAAGTAAAAATAAAATACGTCATGCAAAATTTCAGCCAAATCGGATAGAAATTGCGCCCTCTAGAAGCTCAAGAAGTCAAGTCCCAAGATCTGTTTATATGACAGCTATATCAGGTTAGGAACCGATTTGAACCATACTTTGCACAATTGTTGGATATCATAACAAAACACGTCGTGCGAAATTTCATTCCAATCGGATAAGAATTGCGCACTCTAGAGACTCAAGAAGTCAAGACCCAAGATCGGTTTATATGGCAGCTATATCAGGTTATGAACCGATTTAAACCTTATTTGACACAGTTGTTGAAAGTAAAAATAAAATACGTCATGCAAAATTTCAGCCAAATCGGATAGAAATTGCGTCCTTTAGAAGCTCAAGAAGTCAAGTCCCAAGATCTGTTTATATGACAGCTATATCAGGTTAGGAACCGATTTGAACCATACTTGGCACAATTGTTGGATATCATAACAAAACACGTCGTGCGAAATTTCATTCCAATCGGATAAGAATTGGGCACTCTAGAGACTCAAGAAGTCAAGACCCAAGATCGGTTTATATGGCAGCTATATCAGGTTATAGACCGATTTGAACCATAGTTGCTGGATATCATAACAAAACACGTCCTGAAAAATTTCATTCCAATCGGATAAGAATCGCGCACTCTAGAGGCTCAAGAAATCAAGAAATTAAGACCCAAGATCGGTTTATATGGCAGCTATATCAAAACATGGACCGATATGGCCCATTTAGAATACCACCCGACCTACACCAATAACAAGAATTTGTGCAAAATTTCAAGCGGCTAGCTTTACTCCTTCGGAAGTTAGCGTGCTATCGACAGACAGACGGACGGACATGGCTAGATCGATATAAAATGTCGCGACGACCAAGAATATCTATACTTTATGGGGTCTCAGACGAATATTTCGAGTTTTTACAAACACAATGACGAAATTAGTATACCCCCATCCTATGGTGGAGGGTATAAAAATCAATTTGTGTTTGTTTGTAGAATTTGTTTGTTTGTATGTTTGTGTGTTCCTTATAGACTCAGAAACGGCTGAACCGATATTCTTGAAATTTTCACAGATGGTGCTTAATGACCCTGCGGTGTAAATAGGGTACTAGATTTTTTGATATCAGAAGGGGGGCGGACCCTCCCCCTTACACTAATTTTCAGAAACGACAGATCTCGGAGATGGGTGGTGCGATTTTGTGTGCTCTCATATAGTACCCTAAAAATAAAAATTTGGTATCCAAATTTCGGATAGGGTACCTAGGGGGGCCGCCTCACCCTAAAACCTACCAAATATATATTTAGACTAATCACGACAATATGGGACTCAAATGAAAGGTATTTAGGATACGAAAACGTATCTGATATCCAATTGTCGCACTAAGTGCTAGGGGGACCACCCCAAGCCCCAAAATACCCCTAAACCGGACATATTTACCGACCATGGCAATATGGGGCTCAAATGAAAGATATTTGCGAGTAGAAAACGAATCTAATATCCAAATGTGGGGCCACGTTTCTGGGAGTCCACCCTTTCCCCAAAATACGCCCCAAACAGGTCATATTTACTGACCATGGGAAATGGGGCTCAAATAAAAGGTATTTGAGTGTAGAATTCGAATCTGATATCTAAATACGGGAGCAAGTGCTTGGGGGCCGCCTCTCACCAAAAACAACCCCCTAAGGGGACAAATTTACGACCATAGCAATATGGGGCTCAAATGAAAGGTATTTGAGATTAGAAAACGAATTTGATAACCTATTTTGGGGTCATGTGTTTGGGGGACGCCTAAACCTGAAAACTCCTCTTAAGCCAATGGCAGTATGGGGTTTAAATAAATGGTATTTGAGAGAAGAGCCACCACCATGGGATTAAGAAGGTGGGTATTAAAAGTGGAAACATTAATCAGTGTTCCAGTTTTATTGCCTTAATTTTACTTTGTGGTTTTTGGCCGCTTTACATAGCTTTTAGTTCAATTGATAAGGAGTAGCTTTATTTGGCTTTAGTCACAGCCAGGGGTTGGCCGAAACACCTAAATGTCCAGTATGGATTTGTGCTTTTGTGTTAAAATTCATGTCTTCCAATGTTTCTGTGGTTTACCTTTCGTACTTTCCTTCTCCTTTTGGTTGTTGATTTGGCCCTTTGGCTCGACCCTTGGTTGGGGCAATGCATTCAATGTTAGTTTTTCTCCTGCTTTCCAAAATCCTATGGAAGATGAGGAGTCAGCTTAACCAACTCCCCCGACTGCAACAGTGAATTTGCCAATTGCTTTCATTTTTCCCTGGGTTTCTCTTTTCGAACAAAAAAACACCAAATCGGCTTTGCATGCTAAGAAAAATTGCCCTCTGTAGCAGGGCCATGAAATTTAAGAGATTTGTGTTACAGTCTTCTTTGTGGTAAAACACCACACACATACATACACTTTAAGGGACAGGTGTGTGTCTGTGTGTTTGTTTCCAGACTTAGGTTAACTTTGCTGTCAACCAATTTATATGGCCGACGTATTTAGCCATATTTCAATTTTATCGATAAACTTTTTTCCTTGCCTTTTTTTCCCTGGCTCAGCATTTGGCTGTTGGGATCGTCATTGCTTGCGATTACTGCCTTTTTACAGGTTAACGTTAACAAAGCAGTGCCAAGAGATGAGCCGACATGAAAGATTGCCTAAGTGCACCGATTTATAAACAGTTTTTCTTCCATTCAACCGTACTGACTGAAAGCTGCAAATGTTAATGATGAAAAGCAGATTGAAACGGGAGGTTGCCATTTAATAGGCTTAAAAAATTTGATTAGTTTCCATGGAGGGATGGAGAGAGAGAGAGATTTGGACAATAAACGAGGGGAAAAATACCAACAGAATAACTAGGATTCAAAAAGTTAAATATCTAAATTTCAAATTCAGGCAAAGATATCTTTAAAATTTGTGTAATCTTTGTAGAAATAAGTAAAAGCGTGCTAAATTCGGCCGGGCCGAATCTTATATACCCTCCACCATGGATCGCATTTGTCAAGTTCTTTCCCGGTATCTCTTTTTAGACAAACAAAGGATAAAAGAAAAGAATTGAATTGAGTGTTGTCTATGTGTAAAATTTCATCCAAATCGAATATGAATTTTGCCTTTTAGGGGCTCAAGAAGTAAATAGGGAGATCGGTTTATATTGGGTTGCCCAAAAAGTAATTGCGGATTTTTCATATAGTCGGCATTGACAAATTTTTTCACAGCTTGTGACTCTGTAATTGCATTCTTTCTTCTGTCAGTTATCAGCTGCTACTTTTAGCTTGCTTTAGAAAAAAAGTGTAAAAAAGTATATTTGATTAAAGTTAATTCTAAGTTTTATTAAAAATGCATTTACTTTCTTTAAAAAAAATCCGCAATTACTTCTTGGGCAACCCAATATAAGAGCTGTATCTGGCTAAAGACCGATTCAGACCGTATTTGAAACGTATGTTGGAGGTCATGGAAGCAGCCGTTGTAAAAAATTTCAGCCAAATCGGACAACAATTACGCCGTCTTGAGGCTCAAGAAGTCAAGATCCCCGATCGGTTTATATGTCAGCTATATCAGATTTGGAACCAATTTAAAACATATTTGGCACAGTTATTGGAAGTCGCAATAAAATATCTCGTGCAAAATTTCAGCCAAATCGGATGAGAATTGTACCCTCTAGTGGCTCAAGAAGTCAAGACCCGAGATCGGTTTATATGGCAGCTATATCAGGTTATGGACCGATTTGAACCATATTTGGCACAATCGTTGGATATCATAAAAAAACACCTCGTGCAAAATTTCATTCCAATCGGATAAGATTGCGCCCTCTAGAGGCTCAAGAAGTCAAGACCCAAGATCGGTTTATATGGCAGCTATATCAGGATATGGGCTGATTTTAACCATACTCAGCACAGTTGTTGGAAGTCATAGCAAAACACCTCGTGCAAAATTTCAGCCAAATCGGATAAGAATTGTGCTCTCTAGAGGCTCAAGAAGTCAAGACCCAAGATCGGTTTATATGGCAGCTATATCAGGTTATGGGCTGATTTTAACCATACTCAGCACAGTTATTGGAAGTCATAGCAAAACACCTCGTGCAAAATTTCAGCCAAATCGGATAAGAATTGTGCTCTCTAGTGGCTCAAGAAGTCAAGACCCGAGATCGGTTTATATGGCAGCTATATCAGGTTATGGACCGATTTGAACCATATTTGGCACAATCGTTGGATATCATAAAAAAACACCTCGTGCAAAATTTCATTCCAATCGGATAAGATTGCGCCCTCTAGAGGCTCAAGAAGTCAAGACCCGATATCGGTTTATATGGCAGCTATATCAGATTATAGACCGATTTCAACCATACTCAGCACAGTTGTTGGAAGTCATAATAAAACTCCTCTTGCAAAATTTCAGCCAAATCGGATAAAAATTGTGGCCTCTAGTGGCTCAGGAAGTCAAGACCCGAGATCGGTTTATATGGGAGCTATACCAAAACTTGGACCGATATAGCCCATTTTCAATCGCAACCGACCTACACAAATAAGTAGTATTTGTGCAAAATTTCTAGCGGCTGGCTTTGCTCCTTCGAAAGTTAGCGTGCTTTCGACAGACAGACGGACGGACGGACGAACGGACATGGCTAAATCGACTTAAAATGTCACGACGAACAAGAATATATATACTTTATGGGGTCTTTGTCGAATATTTCGAGGAGTTACAAACAGAATGACGAAATTAGTATACCCCCAACCTATGGTGGAGGATATAAAATTATTGCCTTAAGACATTAAAAAATCAAATTCTTAATATTTTGACTAAAAATCCCCAACTTCTCTCAAAAATTCCCAATTTAATAGAACAGCATTTAAAAATAAATAATGTTCGCCTTCAGTGTTTCCTTTAATCCATTTCACTATTCTAAATCAATGACAAGAGTGCAAGATTCTCGAAGAATACTTTGAAAATGAAATATTCATGTGCTGCTAAATAATAAATAAGAAAATATGGGCAAAAACATTAGCAAAAAAAAAAAATGCAAACCCCAAAAAGGCAACTAAAACATTTGCCTTCTGTCAATTTTAATAAAAGCCTTAGTGCATCAACTTCCCTTCTGTTGCAGTTCTGAAAACGTAACCACAGAAATTATTTAAAAACATGGCCAAAACCATTTCTCGGCAACATGTGTGGTTTTTGCATACCACACAATATCCATAGATCAAATCACAACTGAAATTGAGTGAGTGGCTGCATACAGCTTTTATTTCGTTTTCCGAAGACACAACAAGCCCAGATGCTGAATGCGGCACCACTGGTTTGTTTTTTCCCCTGCTGCTCTTTAGATATTTGTTGTTGTTGTTTTTATTCATTTTTTGATTTGTCTTAAATCTAAACACAATTTATTGATAAAATGCAATAAAAATATAAACTAAAATATCTTCAAAAATTATTTGTTTTATATATGTGTGCGTGTATGTGTGTTATATGAATGTTCTCGATTTCAGAATGCTGGTTGAATTGAAGCACACATTCTATCAAAATTGCAAAAATTGCAAAGATTGCAAAATATTTGTATTGGTATGCGCGTTTAAAGAGGTGGGATAACTAATGGCCAGGCCACAAATTCTATGTTAGCTTTACCTTAGTTTTGTTTCAGGACAAAATTTTGTCAAAACTTTATTTCGTCTGTTTGCATTTTCTTTTTTATACCCTCCACCATAGGATGGAGGGTATACTAATTTCGTCATTCTGTTGGTAACTCCTCGAAATATTCGTCTAAGATCCCATAAAGTACCAATATTTTTGATCTTCATGACATTTTAAGTCGATCTAGCCATGTCCGTCCGTCTGTCTGTCGATAGCACGCTAACTTTCGAGGAGTAAAGCTAGCTGCTTGAAATTTTGCACAAATAATAATGGTCGAAAATAAATATTCAAATGGAAATTTTGTTCCATAGAAAGTAAAATAAGGCGCAGCGGAGCGGGCCCGGTTCAGCAAGTCTGATATATATTTTCAAAGGCAAATCACTGATTGGTCGCCCCATCCCCCAAAACACCCACCAAACCGGTCATGTTTGCCGACTATGGAAAAATGGAGGGTATTTGGGAGTAGACCATGAATCTGACATCAATCTGACACCATAACAAACCCCCAA
Source organism: Stomoxys calcitrans (assembly GCF_963082655.1). Classification (NCBI taxonomy): domain Eukaryota; kingdom Metazoa; phylum Arthropoda; class Insecta; order Diptera; family Muscidae; genus Stomoxys; species Stomoxys calcitrans. Next base: position 17,313,471 of record NC_081552.1, on the reverse strand, counting down.
GTAGGACTTATTTGCTCACCAAGACAATTTGGGTCTTCAAGACTGTGGAGGGCGATATTCATAGTTTTTAGAGCCCATTCCCCAAACCGGGCATATTTGCTGGCTTTTTCAATAAATGGTTTAAGTGAATGGTATTTGAGATTAGAAAACGAATTTGATACCAATTTTGAGGCCAATGGCAATATAGGGTTCAAATATATGAGAATAGAGCACGTTGCTTATATATTTTCAGGGCTTAGTGTTTGAGGGACCAACCCAAAACACCCCTAAATCGGGCATATTTATCGACCATGTCAATGTGGGGCCTAAATGAAAGGAATTGGGGGTAGAGCAAGAATTTATACCCACTTTCAAGACCAATTCTCTGGGGGTCTATCCCTTTCCCAAAATACCCCATAAACAGCTAATTTTTACTGAAAATCGCAATATGGGGCTCAAATAAAGGTATTTGGAAGTAGAATACGAGTTTGATACCTAAATGTAGGACCATGTATTTTAGGGGAAGGGATGATCTTCCCCAAAACATTTCGCAAGGAGTAAAAAATTTTAGACCATGCCAATATGTGGCTCAAATGAAAGGTATTTGAGATTATAATAAAACGAATTTGTTAACCTTTTTTGGGACCTTGTGTTTGGGGGACGCCTCATCCTGTAAACTCCCCCTCAAAACCAATGGCAATATGGGGTTTAAATAAATGGCATTTAAGAGAAGAGCACGATGCTGAAAAATTTTTCAGGGCCAAGTTTCTGGGAAATAAATATTCCAAGGAAAATTTTGTTCCACATAAATTCATAGAAGGCGCAGCGGAGCGGGCCCGGACCAGCTAATTTAATATATATAAAACTTATCTCCAATCTTATTCAGACTTTAATTTTGCATGCCTATTGAAATATGGATTAAAACCTTGTAAGGTTTTCTTACGATGGTACAAAACTGTTGGTTGGCTTTCTCTTTGCATGTATTGGGACGTCAAATTACACATCTCTCGCGAAATTTTGTAAAGATCGGACCAAAATTGCGGCTACTAAGGGCTTAAAAGGACATATCGGATGAAAGATATATATGGGAGCTATATCTAAATCAGGCCCGATTTTTTTGCACACATTTGAGAACGTCAAATGAAACACCTCATACAAAATTTTTTGAAGATCGAACCAAAACAGTGGCTTCTACAGCCTTAAAGGGTCATGTCGAATGAAAGATATGTATGGGAGCTATATCTAAATCCAGTACGATTTTCATGATAATTTTCACACATACCAAGACGTGAATGAAAACATCTCACGCTAAATTTTGTAACGATCTGACCAAAATTGAGGCTTCAACAGCCATATCGGATGAAAGATATATATGGGAGCTATATATTAATCTGAGCTTATTTTAACGTAACGTTGCACACATATGAGGACGTCAAATAAAACACTTTATTCAATTTGGACCAAAATTGTAGCTTATACAAAAGCTATATCTAAATCTGAATCGATTTTGTTCAAAGTCAATAATGTTCGTCCTTGGGCCAAAGAAGTGAAATGTACAAAATTTTGTGGATATCGGACAATAAATGCGTCTTGTACCGTGATCACAATAATGCATAGACGGACATTGTTTAATCGAATCAAGAAGTGATTCTAAGCTGATCGGTATACTTATCGATGGGTCTAGCTCTTCTCCTTCTTAACGTTGCAAACAAATGCACAAAGTTATAATAGCATTGGTGGTGTAGGGTATAACAAGCAAATGCGTGCTAAGTTCGGCCGGGTCGAATCTTATATACCCCCCACCATGGATCGCATTTGTCAAGTTCTTTGAATGACTATTTCAATACATAAATGAACGACATCAAGTCATCGACCGACATGGACCATACTTATCATGGTTGTTAGAAGCCATTGAAAAATACCACCTCCAAAATTTCAGGCAAATCGAGTTGAAATTGCTCCCTCCAGTGGCTCAGAGTGTCAAATAGGGAGATCGGTTTATATGACAGCTATATCAGATTATCAACCGATTAAGATCATACTTGTTGGAAGTTATATCAAAACGACTTATGTAAAATTTCAAGCAAATCGGATAACAATTAAACCCTCTAGAAGCTCAAGAAGTCTAATTAGGAGATCGGTTTAAAAAGCGGGTATATCAGGTTGTGGATTAATTCTTATCCGATTTGGCTGAAATTTTGCATAACATATTTCGTTATGACTTGGGCAAAAAAGTTAAATATCATCTTACGGTAGCGCTCAACATTCACAGTTACGTTACGGTTCGCATCATCTTTGAAGAAATACGGTCCAATGATCCCACCAGCCCATAAATCGCATCAAACTGTGTCTTTTATCGATGCATTGGTAGCTCTTGCAATGCTTGTTGCTGATCTACAATTCTACTTATTTACGTACCCATTGAGCCAAAAATGAGATTCGTCGCTGAACACACTGAGCGCCCGATGAACTTTCTTAACAGAGCACGCATTTTGATAATAAAATTCAATAATTTATAAACGTTGTTCGTTTATAAGACGATTCATGGTTCAATTATAGAAGATGTTTGACAGTGACACAAAACTGGAAACATGCGTGAGCTGTTTACACCACTGTTGCGAAAAAGATAATAGCTAAAAAATCACCCTTTACATACTCTATAGGTTCGAAAATAGATATTTCAATGTGTTGCAAACGGAAGGACAAAATTAATATATCCCCATCCTTTGGTGGTGTGTATACAAATATGCCTATTTTTTTCACCAAAATTCCTATACCACCCCCCTTGACTTGTCTTTTCAATTGAAATTCATAACTCAAATTAAATTTTGTTTCATTCTTCTTGCACTTGTCTAATGTATGCAGCCATGCAGTATGGCTAAAGAAAACAAAAAGACTCCTTCTATGACTGAAAAAAAAAAGAAAACAAAATGTTGTTTTCTTTGAAATATTAATAATAATAACTTTTGAAATTTTTCTCTATTCCAATAGATTTATTGGATTGTGGCTAAAGAATTAAATGAAAGGCTAAGGAATGTACATTGATAGGTCAAATGGACAATTGTGGGCAAGTGAGAGAGAAAAAAATTCAGGGATTTGTATCTTCCAAATAAAGGACATTTTTAGATATCCAATATGTGAATAAGGAATGGCAAGTATTTGACTGAGCAAAGTAATTTCGTGAAAAATTGGACATTGAAGGACGTTCAAACACATTAACATTCAGCCAGCCCCATGGGTTTTCTATATCATAAAAAATTTTTCCCTTCCTTCCTTCAGCCTTCTCAAATCTCCCCTTTGTAAAAATCGCCTTGCCTTCCTTGCCAACATTTTTCACTAATAACATAATTTTTCCAAATGATTTAACAACAACTTGCACAAAATAAGTGCTCACTTTAAAAAAAAATCCCCTAAAAGCATGCAATATTTATGTAGTCTTAATTTTCCACTTAAAATTGCAACACTTTCATTCCCTAACTAAAATTTCATGCCCACAAACATTAAAATTCTTTCGCAAAACTGCAATTATTAGGGAGCTACTTTCCTAAACGCCATACTTTAGGGAGTTGCTAGAAAAAGGAAGATATAGCAAATAAATGCCTAAAAGTATGCAATCATCAACAGTGGCAACTAAATATTATTGCATACTTAAGGACTTCCCTGAGTGGTAAAAAACTAGTGCAGGCAGTAAAAAGCAAATCCTACAGCAAACAAAAAGTCTTTTCAAAGACGATTTTTGCTCTCCCAACAAATCAAGGAGGTGGCAAAATATTATTTGCCACAAAAAGAGGGAGAGTAAGAGAGAATTTTTTACAATTATCATTGCCGACACCGCTATATGCCATAACCGTACGAATGAAGCCTGTGGCGGACCAAAGGTTTCGATGCCCAAAAACACACACAAAATGTGCAAGGAAAAATGAACAATTATCCACCGTTGCTGCTGCTATAAAAACACGGAAAACTATTACAATTCATGGAAAAGTTTTTGGCATATAAACTTATCATTTCCTTTTTCGGAATGGTAACCAAAAACTACGCTCCTTAACTAAAATGCACAACCACACACAAAGCACACATGGCAACCTTAGAAAAGTGAAAAATTTTCTAGGCACACTATTTTTGACAAATTTTATAAAAATTAAATACATTTTTTTTGTACCCACTACCATATCCATTTCCGATCCTACAAAATATAAATATTTTGGATCGTCAAATTCTAAGGTGATTTAACGATGTCCGTGTGTCTGTTCATCTATACATACGTCCGTCAAATATTAAGATACTGACCCGAAACTTCGCACAGATTTAATTTAACAGACAGTTTAAGTTCCTGAAGGGGCCAAATCGGAATATATTTAGATATTGCTGTCAAATAGACCGATCTTTTATGGTCTAAATACCATAAAAAGTGGAGTAATAGAATGAATTCGCTGAAACTGTGACTTCTGAAAAGATTTCTCGGGTCAAATATAAACCCGACCAGACCAGTCTGTCGGTTTGTTTGTTTGTTCCGTAAAGACTGAAAAACGGCAGAACCGATTTTCTCGAAATTTTCGCATATTGTTTAGGTTTGTCTGGAAGGAAACATAGGCTATAAAATTTTCTGGTATCGGAAGGGGGACGGACCCTCCTCCTTATGCCAAAAACACAACACACAAAATCAAAAGTGGACCGATCGGGACAACATAGGTATCAAATGAAAGATTTGGGAGTAGAATACAAATATGGTATTAAAATTTGGGTCTAAGTGCCCATCGGGACGCCCCAACCCCAAAACTCCCCCCAAACAGACATATTGGACGTGCATTTGAATATGGGGCTCAAACGAAATGTATTTGGAAGTAGATTTCGTATCTGGTATACTTATGATACTTGGCTGTACCGATTTTCTTCAAATTTTCATAGATTGTGTACATTTGTCTGGAAGGAAACAAAGGCTATATAATTTTTAGATATCGGGTGGAGGCGGACCCTCCCCCTTACCCCAAAAGCGCCACCCATATCCGAAAGTGGTCCGATGGGCACAATAAAGGTATTAAATGAAACGTATAGGAGACCAGAAAACGAAGATGGTATTAAAATTTGGGTCCAAGTACCCAGCGGCACCCCCCCCCCCATGTCAATATGGGACTTAAATGAAAAGTATTAAGCAGTAGATTACAAATATGGCATTAAACATTAGGTCCAAGTAAAGGGAGGTCGCCCACCCCCAAATACCCCTAAATGGTCTCAAATGAAGGGTATTAGGGAGTAGATTACGAATATGCATTAATATTTGCGTTCAAGTCTAGGTGGCGCTTTCTCTCCTAAAGATACGTCAAATGGTTTATTTGACCCATTAAGACAATATTGGACTCAAATGAACGGTATTTGAGAGTAGAAAACTGATTTGATATCCCATTTTGGAGCCAAGTGTTTTGGGGTACACCCTACAGCACCCCCTAAACTGAACTTCATTTCCGTTGGGAATAAAGAACGAATTTGATATCTATTTTCAGTGCAAAGCGCCGGTGGCCGCCCCAGCCCCAAAACACCCTCGAAACAGTTTATATTTAGCGACCATAGCAATATGGGGCTCAAATTAAAGCAATTTGGAAGTGCAGCACGAATTTGATATTCATATTTGAGTAGAAATGTCTGAGGTGCAGCACGAATTTGATATCCATATTTGAGTAGAAATGTCTGAGGTGCCATTCCTCCCCTAATGAGAACATTGCCCTAGGGAAGAATATTACCACCAGGAATCGAGAAGGGGCAAACTTTTCACACATCAATTGGTGCTTTCCGATTCAAGTTTAAACTCAATAGTAAGGGACCTTTTCCTTATAGCCGAGTCCGAACGGTGTCCCGCAGTGCGACACCTCTTTGGAGAAATTTTTTTTAAATGACCATGCATGGCATTGAACCTCGCAAATGTCGCGAACATTAAGAGAGGATGAACACCGCTTTGTCCGATGTTCTCGCCAGGATTCGAACGCGTTCAGCGTCATAGGCTACAATGGCACGAATTCGATATCCACATTCAGGGCGAAGTGTCCCCACCCTAAAAAATATAAGAGACTTAAAGAAGGCATAGCGGAGCGGGCCCGGTCCGGCTAGTAAAGATATAACTATGGATATGGTAGTGGAGTTATAATAAAATAAAATAATTATTATGTCCATGGTGGTGGGTATCCAAAGATGGCAAAGGCCGAACTTAACACGTTTTTACTTCTTTTAACATAACATTTGGAAATATTAAAAACAAAATAAAACAAGTAAAAAGGCGTTAAGTTCGGCCGGGCCGAACTTTGGATACCCACCACCTCGGGTATATATGTAAACCACCTTTCATCAAAATTCGGTGAAAATTTCATACCTTATACTCATATACCTCATACCCATCTGAACTATATACGACACGGATGTCGAAAAGCAGAACATAAGTCACTGTGTCAGATTTCAGTGAAATCGGATTATAAATGCGCCTTTTATGGGGCCAAGACTTTAAATCGAGATATCGGTCTACATGGCAGCTATATCCAAATCTGGACCGATTTAAGCCAAGTTGTATAAACATGTCGAAGAGCCTAACACTAAGCACTGTCCCAAATTTCGGCGAAATCGGACAATAAATGCCTCTTTTATGGGCCCTAAACCTTTAATCCCGAGATCGGTCTATATGGCAGCTATATTCAAATCTGGACCGATCTGGGCAAAATTGAAGAAGGATGTCGAAGAGCCTAACCAAACTCACTGTCTCAAATTTCAGCGACATCGGACAATAAATGCGTCTTATATGGCCCCAAAACCATAAATCGAGGGATCGGTCTATATGGCAGCTATATCCAAATCTGGACCGATCTGCGCGATATTGCAGAAGTATGTCAAGGGGCTTAACTTAACTCACTGTTCCAAATTTCGGCGACATCGGGCAATAAATGAGCATTTTATGGGCCCAAAACCATAAATCAAGAAATCGGTCTATATGGCAGCTATATCCAAATTTGAACCGATCTGGACCAAATTGAAGAAATATGTCAAAGGGCCTAACACAACTCACTGTCCCAAATTTCAGCAAAATCGGATAATGAATGTGGCTATTATGGGCCTTACACCATAAATCGGAGGATCGATCTATATGGCAGCTATATCCAAATCTGGACCGATCTGAGCCAAATTAACGAAGGATGTCGATGGGCCCTACACAATTCACTGTCCCGAATTACATCAAAATCGGATAATAAGTGTGGCTTTTGTGGGTCTAAGACCCTAAACCGGAGGATCGGTCTATATGGCAGCTATATCCAAATCTGAACCGATCTGGGCCAATTTAACAAAGGATGTCGATGGGCCTTACACAATTCATTGTCCCGAATTTCATCAAAATCGGATAATAAATGTGGCTTTTGTGGGCCTAAGACCCTAAACCGGAGGATCGGTCTATATGGCAGCTATATCCAAATCTGAACCGATCAGGACCAAATTCAAGAAACATGTCAAAGGGCCTAAGACAACTCACTGTCCCAAATTTCAGCGAGATCGGATTATAAATGTGGCTTTTATGGGCCTTAGACCCTAAATCGGAGGATCGGTCTATATGGCAGCTATATCCAAATCTGGATCGATCGGAGCCAAATTGACAAAGGATGTGGAAGGGCCTAACACAACTCACTGTCCCAAATTTCAACAAAATTGGATAATAAATGTGGCTTTTATGGGGCCAAGACCCTAAATCGGCGGATCGGTCTATATGGGGGCTATATCAAGATATAGTCCGATATAGCCCATCTTCGAACTTAACCTGCTTATGGACAAAAAAAGAATCTGTGCAAAATTTCAGCTCAATATCTCTATTTTTAAAGACTGTAGCGTGATTTCAACAGACAGACGGACAGACGGACGGACATGGCTAGATCGTCTTAGATTTTCACGCTGATCAAGAATATATATACTTTATAGGGTCGGAAATGGATATTTCGATGTGTTGCAAACGGAATGACAAAATGAATATACCCCCATCCTTCGGTGATGGGTATAAAAATAAAATAAAATTTTAAAAATTTTTGTGTACAAAAAATGTAAACAAAAGCTATTAAAAAGGTGTTAAGTTCGGCCTGGACGAACTCGGATATATATGTGAACCACCATTTCTCATAATCGGGTGAATATTGCATAATTTATGCCCCTATATCAGTTATCTTGAAATGTGGTCAGACTTGGACCATATTTGGCACGGAAAGTGAGTGGTCTAATAAGTACAAGTCATTGTTCAATTTTGTAGAACAAAATATGGGTATTTTTGGTAGCTATACACGGATGTCGAATGCGCCATTTATGGGCCCAAGACTTTAAATCGAGAGATCGGTTTATAAAGCAGCTATATCCAAATCTAAACCGATCAGGGCCAAATTGCAGAAAGATGTCGAAGAGCTTAACACAACCCACCGTCCCAAATTTCGGCGAAAACGGACAATAAATTTGCCTTTAAGGGCCCTTAATCATTGAGTTTAAACTTGAATCGAAAATCACTCATTGATATGTGAGAAGTTTGCCCCTGCTAGGTTCCAGAGCAAATTTGCATTGCCTTTCTTTTGAGTCCTTTATTACCGTATTGGTAAATATTTCCGATTTAGGGGGTATTTCGGGGTGATCACATGGTCATTAAAGTAAAAATAACATTCGTGCTCTACTTTCAAAAACATTTCATTTGAGCCCAACAATGGTATGAATGGTAAATAAGTGGTGCTTGAGGGTCTGGTGGACCCAGGGGCCTTTGTCCCGAAAATGAATATCAATTTCCCGAAAGTTAATTAATTTCCATAACAAAAAGCTTATTTATAAAAGAGAGTTATTTTGGGTGGGGCAGCTCTATATCGTCATGATTGGTCTAAATATCCTTTTGGCGGGTTTTGGGTGGCCGCTGAAAAAAAATTTAGAACGAATCACATTACTAATCTCCGAGATCTGGTATTTTAGAAAATGAAGGCAATGAGAATTGCTTTTTAGGGGAGACATTTCGACTCCAATACGAATATCAAATTCGTGCTCCACTCCCGAATCCGTTTATTTAAGCCCTATATTGCCATGGTCGTAAGTATGAAGCGTTGGAAAGGTGTTTTGGGGCTGGCGCGGCCACTGACTACCAAATACCGTTGATTTGAGCTCCATATAGCTAAAGTCGGAAAATGAAATGAAAATTGGATATGAAATTCGTTTTCTACTCTCAAATACCTTTCATTTGAGTCCCATATTGCCGTAATGGGTTAATTATCCTATTCGACATATTTTTAGGAGGTAAAGCTTCACCTAGACTTGAACGCAAATTTTAATGTCATATTCGTTATCTACTCCGAAATGTCTTTCTTTTGAATCCCATATAACCATGGTTAATATGCTCATTTGTGGGTATTTGGGGTTGGGACGACATCCTATTACTTTGACCTAATTTGTTATGCCATATTTGAAACCTACTGCCGAATACTTTTCATTTGACTCCCATATTGATAGGAACGTCGAATATATCTGTTTGGAGGAGTTTTGGGGTTGGGGCGGCCCACTGGGTACTTGGACCCAAAATTAAATACGATATTCGTTTGCTAGTCTCCAATACCTTTAATTTCCTACTAATATTGTGCCAATCAGTTCACTTATGGTTTTGTATGGGATTTTTGGGGGGAGGGTCCGCCACCATCCGATGTCTGAAAATTATGTAACCTATATTTCCTTCCACAAAAACCTACACAATTTGTGCAAATTTTAAGAAATTTCGAACAAACAAACAAACAAACCGAGCCTCATATAGCGTTGATAGGTCATATGCCCCTTTGGGTCGTTTTTGTGGGGTGGGGTTTTTGATTTCACGGAACAAACAAACAAAACCGAGTCTCATATAGTCATGATGGGTCATATGCCCATTTGGGATGTTTTTTAGGGGGTGGGTTGACCCCCTTCACTTCGATCTGATTTTGAATGCGAGATTAATAATCTACTTCCGAATTACTTCCATTTGAGCCCCATATTGATATGGACCTTCAATAAGTCTGCTTTTAGCGATTTTGGAATAGGGCGACTTCCTGGGTACCTGGAATTTTGAATGCCATATTCGTATTCTACTCTTCAATACCTTTCTTTTGTCCTTATTGGTACACTTTTGATTTTGGGTGGTGTTTTTGGGGTAGGGACAGGGTCCGTCCCCTTCCGATATCAAACAAGTAAAAGCGTGCTAAGTTCGGCCGGGCCGAATCTTATATACCCTCCACCATGGATCGCATTTGTCGAGTTCTTTTCCCGGCATCTCTTCTTAGGCAAAAAAAAAAGGCTATAAGAAAAAATTTGCTCTGCTATTAGAGCGATATTAAGATATGGTCCGGTTTGGACCACAATTAGATTATATGTTGGAGACCTGTGTAAAATGTCAGCCAATTCGAATAAGAATTGCGCTCATTGTGGGCTCAAGAAGTAAAATAGAGAGATCGATTTATATGGGAGCTGTATCGGGCTATAGACCGATTCAGACCATAATAAACACGTATGTTAATGGTCATGAGAGAATCCGTCGTACAAAATTTCAGGCAAATCGGATAATAATTGCGACCTCTGGAGGCTCAAGAAGTCAAAATCCCAGATCGGTTTATATGGCAGATATATCAGGTTATGGACCGATTTGAACCTTATTTGGCACAGTTGTTGGATATAATAACGAAACACGTCGTGCAAAATTGCATTCCAATTGGATAAGAATTGCGCCCTCTAGAGGCTCAAGAAGTCAAGACCAAAGATCGGTTTATATGACAGCTATATAAGGTTATGAACCGATTTGAACCATACTTGGCACAGTTGTTGGATATCATAAAAAAACACGTCGTGCAAAGTTTCATTCCAATCGGATGAGAATTGTGCACTTAAGAGGCTAAAGAAGTCAAGACCCCAGATCGGTTTATATGGCAGCTATATCAGGTTATGGACCGATTTGAACCATACTTGGCACAGTTGTTGGGTATCATAACAAAACACATCGTGCAAAATTTCATCCCAATCGGATAAGAATTGCGCACACTAGAGGCTCAATAAATCAAGACCCAAGATCGGTTTATATGGCAGCTATATCAAAATATGGACAGATATGGTCCATTTACAATACCTACACTAAAAAGAAGTATTTGTGCAAAATTTCAAGCGGCTAGCTTTACTCCTTCGGAAGTTAGCGTGCTTTCGACAGACAGACGGACGGACGGATGGACGGACGGACGGACAGACGGACGGACATGGCTAGATCGACATAAAAGGTCGCGACGATCAAGAATATATATACTTTATGGGGTCTCAGACGAATATTTCGAGTAGTTACAAACAGAATGACGAAATTAGTATCCCCCCCATCTTATGGTGGAGGGTATAAAAATTCTTCCTCCCACATTTCGAGAGAATCGATTAGCAAATGACCATTTTATTGGATTATTACTGCAAATCGGACAAACATATATATGGTAGCTATATCCAAATCTGAACCAATTTTCTCCAATTTCAATAGGCATCGTCTCTAGGCCGAAAAACATGTCCATACCAAATTTGAAGACGATCGGATGAAAATTGAGACCTGTAGTTTATACACAAATTAACATGGACAGACGGACATTGCTAAATCGAATCAGAAAATGATTCTGAGTCGATCGGTATACTTATCAATGGGTCTATCTCTCTCCCTTTTGGGTGTTACAAATAACTGCACTAAGTTATAATATCCTGTACCACAGTAGTGGTGCAGGGTATAAATAGGATGATTATTATATCCTTCATTGTGGGTATCCAAAGTACGGCACGGCCGAACTTAACAAGTGTTTACTTGTTTCTTGATCGTTTTGACGTTCTAGGTCGATCGGATGGACAGATAGTCTATTGAAATCACGATATTGATTTTCTTATTGATAAAGGATTCCAAATGGGCCACATCGGTTCAGATGTGGATATAGCCCCCATATAAAGTGATTTTTCGGCTCAGGCTAAATCCGTCGCGTGCCACTCTGGACATACACCTAAGCCAGTGATTGGTTGTTGTGCGCTCTTAATACCAAAAAGTTAAGCCTGCGTCGGTCTAAATTTTTGATCCCCTTAAAACTGATAATCAGCCTGATTTTGCACATGGTTTTTTGACTTTCAACGATCGTGCCAAGTATGGTCTAAATCGGTGTATATGCTGGTATCGCTCCCACATAAACAGATCTTCCGATTTGACATCCTAAGGCTCTAAAAGCAGCTATATTGGTGTGATTAGGCTGAAATATTTTGCACTTGGTGTTCTCTTTTGACTTTCAATATTGTGACAAAACTTGTCCGAATGGGTGTCTAACCTCATACAGACCCCACCTTAACAGATCTAGAAGCCGCAATATTTGTCCGGTTAGACTGACATTTTCCATGTAGTGTTTTTCATTACTTTCAACATCCGTGTCAACTACGATCTAAATCGGGCTTTAACCACATATATTTCCCATATATCCTAATATATTTCTTGAAGCCGCAATTGTCAACAACCGGCACGGCTGTAACCTGATATAGCTCCATATAAATCTCTCTCACGAGTTTACGTCTTGAACCCCTGAAAATCGCAATTGTTGTTCGACTTAGCTGAAATGGTTTTGTCCAAATAGGTTTACGCCCATATAAGCTCCTTTCTATGGCCATATAAGCTTCTTTCACGGCCGCTAAATCCGACAAGATCGTGAAGAAATGAGAACCTAATTTGGAAATCTTTCAGACTGCCAGCGCGGCACGCACATATCAGATCTTATATAGACCCTTCTTAATCGACGTCCTTACAGCTTCTGCAAAAGTCGTGATTTGCAACCTTCATGTTTTCCCATTCAGTGATCTGTCATGTCGGACAAAATTACTGAGACGTTTGATCTAGTCAGAGACAGCAAAGCGGAAGGCCTCTTCAAGTCTAGATAAGCATGAACAATTTTGGAATGTTCACAACCCCCATACTAGCAGAATCCATAGTAGTGGATTTGGCCCGGTCGTACCTAAAAAATTTTCTCTCTTCCAACCACTGTCCTCTCACATAGGCGTACCAGCGAATGCTGAAATATTAAGCATATGAACTATTGTAAAGCAGTAACGAACTTCAAATCTAATCTTAAAATAAATCTTAGAAAACAGCCCACACTTTGTGCTGCAACTTCCGTTTAAACATGCAAATGTTGAGACTTCCGTCTATGTATAGTTGCCTGCTGTTGCCGTGTGCAGTTGTCCTGTATACAGAAGATGGGGGAAAAATTTTTGTACAATGAATGTCAGCATGGCGGTTAGACGATACGAGAAGAACAGGAGTCGGCTTCATTTTTGTACATTTCGAAAAATGTCCGTTATGATTTTCAGTTTTCTATTCTATGATTTCTTTTGGTTTGTTTTTTTTTCTTCATAGATTTGACCATTTAGGCATTTTGTTGTTGTCGGGTAAAACCAAACACTTGATTTTTATCGTTTTGTCAGCTAAAAGAAAAAAATTTCGGCCTTTTGCAGATGGTTGGTTAGTACGGAGGGTAAGCTGTAGAACAACCATCACGAAAAAGGAAACTAAAAAATTATTTTTAAATATCATTTGAATACGACCTTTTACATAAATTTGCGTACACCAGCGAACAAAAATGTTATAGGATATGAGAGTTGCCGGCTGGCGACAAGCTAAAATGGCTTCGCGGGAAATTATAATGTTTAAAATAAGTTAAAGCGTGCTAAGTTCGGCCGGGCCGAATCTTATATACCCTCCACCATGGATCGCATTTGTCGAGTTCTTTTCCCGGCATCTCTTCTTAGGCAAAAAAGGATATAAGAAAAGAGTTGCTCTGCTATTAAAACGATATCAAGATATGGTCCGGTTCGGACCACAATTTAATTATATGTTGGAGACCTGTGTAAAATGTCAACCAATTCGTATAAGAATTGCGCCCATTGGGGCTCACGAAGTAAAATAGAGAGAACGATTTATATGGGATCTGTATCGAGCTATAGACAGATTCAGACCATAATAAACACGTTTGTTGATGGTCATGAGAGGATCTATCGTACAAAATTTTAGGCATATCGGATAATAATTGCGACCTCTAGGGGTCAAGAAGTCAAGATCCCAGATCGGTTTATATGGCAGCTATATCAGGTTATGAACCGATTTGAACCTTATTTGACACAGTTGTTGAAAGTAAAAATAAAATACGTCATGCAAAATTTCAGCCAAATCGGATAGGAATTGCGCCCTCTAGAATCTCAAGAAGTCGAATCCCTAGATCTGTTTATATGACAGCTATATCAGGTTATGGACCGATTTGAACCATACTTGGCACAATTGTTGGATATCATAACAAAACACGTCGTGCAAAAATTCATTCAAATCGGATAAGAATTGTGCCCTCTAGAGGCTCAAGAAGTCAAGACCCAAGATCGGTTTATATGGCAGCTATATCAGGTTATTTACCGATTTGAACCATACTTGGCACAGTTGTTGGATATCATAACAAAACACGTCGTGCGAAATTCCAATCCAATCGGATAAGAATTGCGATCTCTAGAGGTTCAAGAAGTCAAGACCCAAGATCGGTTTATATGGCAGCTATATCAGGTTATGGACCGATTTGAACCATACTAGGCACAGTTGTTGGATATCATAACAAAACACGTCGTGCAAAATTTCATTCCAATCGGATAAGAATTGCGCACTCTAGAGGATCAAGAATCAAGACCCCAGATCGGTTTATATGGCAGCTATATCAGGTTATGGACCGATTTGAACCATACTTGGCACAGTTGTTGGATATCATAGCAAAACACGTCGTGCAAAATTTCATTCTGATCGGATAAGAATTGCGCACGCTAGAGGCTCAAGAAGTCAGACGGACGGACGGACGGACATGGCTAGATCGATATAAAATGTGACGACGATCAAGAATATATATACTTTATGGGGTCTCAGACGAATATTTCGAGTAGTTACAAACAGAATGGCGAAATTAGTATACCCCCCATCTTATGGTGGAGGGTATAAAAATGTAAATTCCAATTTTTTTAAATAAAATAAAAACAAGTAAAAGCGTACTAAGATCGGCTGCACCGAATCTTGGAAAACCAACCCGACAAGGATGATTGAGATACCGCTTTACATGGGAGCTATATCAGGTTATAGACTGATTTGGTCGTAACAGAACACCTCATGCAAAATTTTAGCCAAATCGGACAAACGTTGCGGCTTATAAGGACTTAAGAAGTCAAATCGGGAGATCGGTTAATATGAGAGCTATATCAGGATATGGACAGATTTCGACTGCACTTGGGTCAGTTGTTGAAAGTCCTAACAATACACTCGTGCTTAATTTCAGCCAAATTGGACAAACATTGCGGCTTATAAGGACTTTAGAAGTCAAATCGGGAGATCAGTTAATATGGAAGCTATATCAGGTTATAGACAGATTTCGACTGCACTTGGGATAGTTGTTGAAAATCATAACAATATACTCGTGCTCAATTTCAGCCAAATTGGACAAAACTTGCGGCTTGTAAGGGCTCAAGAAGTCAAATCTTTAATTCTTGAATATATTTTTTGGGGTGGGAACACTTCGCCCTGAATGCGGATATCGAATTCGTTCCATTGTATCCTATGCGGATACAATGTTGGCGACATTTGCAAGTTACAATGACATGCATGGGACGCCGTTTGGACTCGGCTATAAACAAAGCTACCTTATCATTGAGTTTAAACTTGAATCGGAATCGGGCGTCCACCGGCACCCGGCACCTTGAAATTACTGAAATTAGATATCAAATTCGTTCTTTATTCTCAACGGAAATGAAGTTCAGTGTAGGGGGTGCTTTAGGGCGTACCCCAAAACACTTGGCTCCAAAATTGGATGTCCAATTCGTTTCTTACTACATGCTGGGTAAAATCGGTTCAGCAAAGTATCATATAGCCATAAGTGGACAAATGGCGTTTATGAGGGGTGGCGTGACCCCCTGTAATTCGATCTGACTTTGTATGCCAGATTCGAAATCTACTCTCGAGTACCTTTCATTTGAGCCCCATATTGAAATGAACGCCCAATATGTCTGTTTGGGGGAGTTTTTGAGTTGGGCGGTCCGATGGGTACTTAGACTCAAATTTTAATACCATATTCGTATTGAACTCTCCAATACCTTTCATTTTATACCTATATTGTCCCGATCGGTCCACTTTTGATTTTGGGTTGTGTTTTTGGCATAAAATGGAGGGTCCGTTCCCCTTCCGATACCCAAAAATTTATATAGCCTAGGTTTCCTTTCAGACCAACCTATACAATACGCGAACATTTCGAGAAAATCGGTTCTGCCGTGTTTCAGTCTATACGGAGCAAACAAACCGAGTCCCATATATTCGTGATTGGCGTTTTTGTGGGAGTGGGGTAACCCCCTATACCTCGACATGAATTTGTATGCAAGATTCGTTATCTACTCCCACATAATTTCCATTTCATACCCATATTGTACCTATAGGTCCACTTTTAATTTTGGTTGGTGTTTTTGGGGTAATGGTGGAGGGTCGGCCCTCTTCCGTTATCAGTAAATTATAAAGCCTATTGGAAACTCAACATACTTTGTCCCGTATACTAGAAAGGAGACAATACTGAATGTGCCAACTACAGAGTTGATTGGGCCGTATCAAGGAGGCTTTAGACCTGCTAAATTCACCCTAGAGCAGATATTCACACTGCGCCAAATCCTGAAAAAGACCCGAAAAGAACAAATCAACACCTATCAACTCTCTGTTGTCTACCACCCGCTTTCAATACCCCTATATGTTCAAAGGTATTCCAAACCTTGTCTTAGTTTGGTATCCATGCAAACTCTGCAGGATGACATTTGTTGATACACGTTCCTTAGTAAGAATGGAAATGAAACTCTCCGAACCATCCAAAACCAAGGAGGTTTCAGACATGGAAACAGCATATCGTGTGATCTCTTTAATATCCTGCCGGATATTCATATGCAGATGTGAATAGATATGTCACACTTATCATAAGAGAACACATGCTACTAGCCTATGACGACGCCATCGACATCATAGGTTCAGTGTACAACCGAGCAGGCAAAGAAAATGGAGAAACTTGGGAACCCCAATAGTCAGCAACTTTATCTACCTTTGCACCGCCGTGACCGAAACATCTCCCACTTCGAAACTTATAAAATGGGCGCAGAAGGTCGAGGCGTTTGGAGCGTTATTCTACGTTCAGCTAGTGAAACAAATGTTCTGTCATAGCCAATTAAAGTAAAGTTAAGTAAAGTAATTCCTTCTCAAGTGTTCGCTGAATGATATGTTGCCTCCTTTTTTAATCCGAATCTGGAAGGCGTGCCGCTTAGCGACACCACTTGTTAGAGAAGTTTTAACATGGCTGGATACCTTTCAAAAGTTTCCAGCATTGGTAGGGTGATAACCTCCGCTGAAATTTGGTTTGTGATGTTCACGCCAGAATTTCAACCCAAGCGTTCGGCGTCATAGGCGGACATGGTAACCTTTTGGCCTTAAACCCATAAAAGCCGCCTTTATTATCCGATTTCACTGAAATTTGGAACAATGAGTTGCAATAGCCCCTAAATCTTTAGTCATAAAAGCCGATCTGGGGATTTAAGGATTTAAAATTTGGCTGCATTAGGCCCCTAAATTCCAGTGCGGCGAATGATCAACTATTAAACTTCCATGAACATTCCGTTAAGGACCAGAGTATACATCTCTCATATCAATGAATGCAGTCCGATTTAAGTTTAAGTTCAATTTTAAGGGGCCTCCTTTCTTATGCCGAGTCCGAACGGCATGCCGCATAGCGACACCAGTTGGTAGGGAAGTTTTAACATGGCAGGATACCTCACAAATGCAGTCAGTAGAAGTAAGGGTGATCGTCCCACCCCCCTAATAACCTCCAAAAATGACGTATTTTCTCACCTTGCAATTTGGGTCTTAAAGAGAGTGGAGTTCTCCACAAAGCGGACATACAATATTTGCAGACTTTTGCAATAAGGAGTTTAAACGAGATAAGAAAACGAATTTGATATCCAACTTTGAGTCCATTAGCAATATGGGGTTCAAATAAATGATATTGAGAGTAGAGCACGATACTCCCCAAACACACATCTAAATCGGACATATTTACCGACCAGGGCCATATTTACCGACAAATTTTCTGGGGGTCTACCTCTTCCCAAAAACACCCCAAAAACAGCAATTATTTATTAACCATCGTAATATAGGGCTCATGTAAAGGTATTTGGGAGTAGAATACGAATCTAATATCCAAATGTGGGACAATGTAATTGGAGCACCGCCCCTTCCCCAAGAGTACAAATATGCACACCAAATGGAAGGTATTTGAGATGAGAAAACAAATATGATAACCAATTTGGGGGCCAAGTGATTGGGGTACGCCTCAACCCATAAACTTCCCTCTAACCAATGGCAATATGGGGTTCAAATAAATGGTATTTGAGAAAAGAAAACGATGTGGATATATTTTTCAGTGCCAAGTGTCTGGGGTCCAACTCACCCCGAAAACACCCATAAATAGCATATACATATTTACGGGTCAAAGCAATTTGGGAGTAGATCACAAAATTCATACCCACTTGCGGGACCAAATTTCTGGGGGTCCACACCACCCCCTAAACCCACCAACCGCCACCCTGGGAGCCTTCTTACTCTCCTAATCCCCATGAGAATATCGGGCCCAAATAAAGTTTCTTATGAATGGAGTAAATCTAACATCCAAACTAAAAATTACCCTAAACCCGTTGAACAAATTCATAAATCCGTAAAGGGCCATCCTGTTAGCCAAGGGATATGCATACAAATACTATTTTCGTAGCATGGTATTTCACTAAAAGCTCTTTAGTTGTCGGAAATAAATATTTAAAGGATAATTTTGTTCCATTTAAAGTAAAAGAAGGCGCAGCGGAGCGGGCCCGGTCCAACTAGTATTATATATAATTAGATATAGCTCCTAATGTCCACTTATTGGGCTGGGGTAGGGTACTATATAGTCGACACAGCCCAACTTTTGGCTTTCCTTACTAGTTTTTCTCGGTATATTTTCCCCTTTTGGCAACTCTTTTTTGGCAGCACATCACGCATAGCTGAAAAGTTCTTCTCAACTAAACAAACTCATAAGATTTTTGCCACTACGTCATAGAGCACCATAGCAAAGTGAAAGAAATCCCAAATGTCCTTAGTTTTTAAGTTCTGTGGTGTTCTTTGGATAAATTTCATTCATAGGCAAAATAGCATAACTTAGATCATAGATATCACCAGCTCAAAAAAGAAAGGACGACGTTTCCCATAGCCGGGCCAGGCATTAAGGCTAGGCAAGTGGCCTTATTGGTTTGTCCAGGCAGGCAGTCTGGCAAGCTGCCTTACATGAAGGGACTCCGACGGGAAACGGTTAGGAAATTCAAAAGTTTTTCTTTACGGTTAGTTCTTCCATGACTTCCTTTGAGAATCGAAGGAAGTTTTATGGTAATATCAATGCTGTTTAAAATGCCGGTTTGCCTGCCATTTGATTTTTGTCTTTTTCCTCTGCTTTTTAGTTTTTGGCCCCTTTTCATATGCGTGACTGTGCTTGTGTGTTTGGCTTAAAAGTTTTCCGGTGTTTGTCCGTGCTTTTTTTTTTTTTTTTTTTGCTTGCTCTCTGATACTTTTGCCTGTGCTGAACATTCAAAACTCATGGCGGTCAATTGAACAGTGAATGGAATAACAAAAGTTTAGTTGCCAAAGGGATAAACTTCATATGAAAATGTCTTGGACAGCTTTAGACCAAAGCATGACACGTGGTATCACATATGTCGCATAAGTGATGCTTGATAAATAACTTCATGGGAAACTGAATAAGAAATAAAACAAGTAAAAACGTGTTAAGTTCGGCCGTACCGAACTTGCGATACCCACAACCAAGGAAATAACAATCATCCTATTTCATTATAACTCCACCACTATGTCCATAGATATATCTAAATGGGGGCTGGTCTCGATCATATTTTATTCAGGTCCAAAGAACTCATATAAAAGTAACAGTTTCAGCGAAATCAGGCAAGAAATCCTTTTTATACCCACCACCGAAGGATGGGGGTATATTCATTTTATCATTCTGTTTGCAACACATCGAAATATTCATTTCCGACCCTATAAAGTATATATATTCTTGATCAGCGTAAAAATCTAAGACAATCTAGACATGTCCGTCCGTCTGTCCGCCTGTCTATTGAAATCACGCTACCGTCTTCAAAAATAAAGATATTGAGCTGAAACTTTGCACAGATTCTTTTTTTTGTCAATAAGTAAGTTAACTATATCTTGATATAGCCCCCATATAGACCGATCCGCCGATTTTGGGTCTTAGGCCAATAAAAGCCACATTTATTATCTGATTTTGCTAAAATATGGGACAGTGAGTTGAGTTAGGCCCCTCGACATTCTCCGACAATATGGCTCAGATCGGTTCAGATTTGGATATAGCTGCCATATAGACCGATCCTCCGATGTAGGGTCTTAGGCCGATAAAAGCTACATTTATTATCCGATTTTGCTGAAATTTGGGACAGTGAGTTGCGTTGAGCCCTTCGACATCCTTCGTCAATATGGCTCAGATCGGTTCAGATTTGGATATAGCTGCCATATAAACCGATCCTCCGATTTAGGGTCTTAGGCCCATAAAAGCCACATTTATTATCCGATTTTGCTGAAATTTAGGAAAGTGAGTTGTGATAGGCCCTTCGACATCCTTCGTCAATATGGCTCAGATCGGTCCAGATTTGGATATAGCTGCCATATAAACCGATCTTCCGATTTAGGGTCTTAGGCCCATAAAAGCCACATTTATTATCCGATTTTGCTGAAATTTGAGACAGTGAGTTGTGTTAGGTCTTTCGACATTTTAAGTCAATATGGCCCAGATCGGTCCAGATTTGGATATAGCTGCCATATAGACCGATCCTCCGATTTAGGGTCTTAGGCCCATAAAAGCTACATTTATTATCCGATTTTGCAGAAATTTGGAACGTGGAGTTGTGTTAGGCTCTTCGACATTTTTCGTCAATTTAGTTCAGATCGGTCCAGATTTCGATATAGCTGCCATATGGACCGATCCTCCGATTTAGGGTCTTCGGCCCATAAAACCCACATTTATTAGCCGATTTTGGTGAAATTTGGGACAGTGAGTTGTATTAGACCCTTCGACATCCTTCGTCAATTTTGCTCAGATCGGTCCAGATTTGGATATAGCTGCCATATAGACTGATTTATTGATATATGGTTTTGGGCCCATAAAATGCTTATTTATTGTCCCATGTCGCCGAAATTTGAGACAGTGAGTTAAGATAAACCCCTTGACATACTTCTGCAATATCGCACAGATCGATTCAGATTTGGATATAGCTGCCATATAGACCGATATCTAGGTTTTAGGTTTTGGGGCCATAAAAACGCATTTATTGTCCGATGTCGCTGAAATTTGAGACAGTGGGTTTGGTTAGGCTCTTCGAAGTCCTTCTTCAATTTTGCCCAGATCGGTCCAGATTTGAATATAGCTGCCATATAGACCGATATCGCGATTTAAGGTCTTTTCCCCGTAAAAGGCGCATTTATTATCCGATTTCACTGAAATTTGAATCAGTGACTTATGTTAGGCTTTTCGACATCCGTGTCGTATATGGTTCAGATCGGTTTATTTTTAGATATAGTTAATAAAGAGACCAATATTTTGTTAAACACAATGGAGCAATGTCTTGTACTTATTAGTATTGGTTTGGTATGAATCGGAACATATTTCTATATAACTGCTATGCAACATAAGGTATGCAATTTTCACCGGATTTTGATGAAAGGTGGTTTACATATATACCCGAGGTGGTGGGTATCCAAAGTTCGGCCCGGCCGAACTTAACGCCTTTTTACTTGTTGAATATATAGCTGCTATATAGACCGATTTCTCCATTTAAGGCCTTGAGTCCAGAATAATCGCATTTATTATCCGATTTCGATGAAATTTGGCATAGAGACCTGTGTTAGGCTTTTCAATATCCGTGCAATACATGACTTAGGTCGGTGTATATTTGGATATAGCAGCTATAAAGATCAATATTCTGTTTCACAAACTTGTATTCATTAGACCTCTCGGCGTCCGCGCCGAGTTTAGTCTTAATAGGACCATATTTCGGTGTAGCTGATATGGGTCCATAAACTTTACTTGTTTAATCTCATTCACTCCCATTCTTTCTGAAAAACTAGATTAATATACCCCTATTCTATGATAGTGGGTATGATAGATGTGCATCGAGAACACTTTACACTCTGTTTCTAATGGATACAAATAAACAAATTGTTGTTTGTTCCCATATTTGTTATTAGTTTTGTTGTTATTTTTGTATCTTAACTAGACATAATCAATTAATTTATATTACTATTGGTCTTGTATTGTATCGTTGGCTAATTAGAATTTATTTATGCTAAAAACCATTAAAATTGATCAAATATTAATGTAAATTCTGGCTAAACAATTACCAGTAGAAATGAGCGCAAAGCTTCCGCCAAATTCAATGTCTGCAAACAAATTTGCTGCATTAACCACATATATAAATTAAATTGTTTTTTTTTTTTTTTGTTTAAAGCATTAAACAAAAGGGATATAAATTAAAAATCGCCAATTGCCCATGTTTGGGAGAAAAATAAATATAATGTGCAGGAGGAAGACGAAGGCGCGGCGTTGAAGTGATAATAAAACTCCCAGGGGGAGGGGGTCGAGCCGTTAGAGCACTTTAATCCCAGTGGCATTATTTATAAAGTGTTAACAAAAATTTTAAATGTTTTTATTTATGACCTCCATATAATGAAATTTTTATGCGCAGAGAATTAGTTTGGCTTTTTGTCTGTCTCTCTGCACAAGAATATCCAACAACAAATTTTGTACACCTAACTAACCCTGCGACTGCAAATGTCCATGCTTAGGTTATAAATTAGAAAAACATGTTCAAAATCTATATAAAATATAAATAGGATGAAAAATAAATTAAATGGAATTAGAAAGCTGCCCATAATTCACTTGGCCGCTCAGCCATAGTGTTTACTAAATGGGCATGAAAAAGGATTTTTGGCTCTACATAACAAATAAGAGACTCATTTTGCCATGCAAATTAAATGGTAATGGAATTTTAGATATTGTCCCAATAATTGAAAATTACCAGGCCCTCATTTGGGGGAAGGCAAAAATTTTATATGAATAGTTGAAAGGGGGGAGGACTTTCTGATTGGCTATTGGACAATCAAACCATGCAAAGTGGGCAATTGTGAATTGAAGAATTTAAAATCAATTGGGAGGGAAATATATATTTTGAAACTTTAACCAAAAACAAGAAAAAACGTGTTGAGTTCGGCCATGCAGAACTTTAGATACCCACCACCATGGATAAATTAGCCATCCTCTTTTATAACAACGCCACTATCACATCCATAGTAATATGCAAATGGGGGCTGGTCTGGATTATATTTCATTCAGGTCCAGAGAACTCTTTTACAAATCACAGTTTCAGCGAAATCGAGCAACAAATCGGCTTTTTATGGGATTTGGACCCTGAGTTGGAAAATCGGTCTATATGGTAGCTATATCCGAATATACAACTTCCTGTTTCATATTTCAGCGAAATTGGATAAAAATTGCGGCTTTTATGGGCTTAAAACCCCATTCAAGGACTTAACCTGCGTATAGAAAATATGGGATTCTGTTAAAAAATTCAACTCTATATTTCAATTTTAAAAGACTGTAGATTACAACTGACGGAGACACGGACGAAGAGACACATGGAAATCATTAAATCGCCTTTGAATTTTTCGACGATCCCAAATATATACTTTGTTGGGTCGAAAATGTATATTTCAATGCGTTGCATTCGGAAAGACTAAAGCAATGGTCTATCAGCGACGTAGCCAGGATTTTAATTTGGGGCGGAAGGGCCCACTCCACATTTCCAAAATCGAAAAATGTTGAAAGTCTTCAACAACTGTGTCAAGTACAAATTAAATCGGTCTAAACGGATCTAACGGATCCCCCTATTTGACATCTTGAGCCCTTACAAGATGACTTTCAATAACTGTGCCCAGTGCGGCCCGAATTGGTCCATAATCTGATATAGCTCCCATATAAACCGATCTACCAATTTTACTTCTTGAGCCCATGGAAGCCGCAATTTTTGTCCAATTTGGCTGAAATTTTGCATGCGGTGTTCTGTTACGACTTCCAACAACTATGACAACTACGGTCCAAATCAGTCTATAGCCTGATATTGATCCCATGCCAATCGGTCTCTCGATCATCTTTGTTCGGTTGCTAGAAGCTTTAATTTTTGCTGGTTTGACAGTAGTTTGCTTTCATTTTAATTTGCTCTCAAATTAATTTTATAATTTCAACAGATTATTGTTATTGAAAATAAGTAAGAGCGTGCTAAGTTCGGCCGGGCCGAATCTTATATACCCTCCACCATGGATCGCATCTGTCGAATTCTTTGCGCAGTATCTCTTTTTAGGCTCTTTTTATTCAGATTCGCGGCTCTAGAAGCAAAATCGGGAGATCGGTTTATATGGCAGCTGTATCAAGCTATAGATTCATTAAGACTATATTGCACACGTATGTTGAAGGCCATGGGAGAAGCCGTTGTAGATAGTTTCAGCCAAATCGGATTATAATTGCTCTCTCTAGAGGCTCAAAAAGTCAGGATCCAAGATCGGTTTATATGGTAGCTATATAAGGTTATGCACCGATTTGCGCCATACTCATCATAGTTTTTGGAAGTCATATCGAAACACTTCATGCAAAATTTCAGCCAATTCGGGTGAGAATTACGCCCTCAAGCGGCTCAAAAAGTCAAGACCCAAGATCGGTTTATATGGCACCTATACCAGGTTATGAACTGATTTGGACCATACAGCGCACAAATGTTGGAAGTGATACCAAAACACCATGTGCAAAATTACAGCCAAATCGGATTAGAATTGCGCCTTCTAAAAGCTCAAGAAGTCAAGACCCAAGATCGGTTTATATGGCAGCTATATCAGGTTATGAAACGATTTAAACAATACTGGGCACAGTTGTTGAAAGTGATATCAAAACACTACATACAAAGTTTCAGTCAACTCGGACGAGAATTGCGCCCTCTAGAGACTGAAGAAGTCAAGACCCAAGATCGGTTTATATGGCAGCTATATCAAAACATGGACCGATTTGGCCCATTTACAATCCCAACCGACCTACACAAATAAGAAATGTTTGTGCAAAATCTCAAGCGGCTAGCCTTACTCCTTCAAAAGTAAGCGTGCTTTGAACAGACAGACGGACGGACGGACATGGCTAGTTCGACTTAAAATGTCACGATGATCAAGAATATATATATACTTTATGGGATCTTAGACGCATATTTCGAGGTGTTACAAACAGAATGACGAAATAACTATACCCCCATCCTATGGGGGAGGGTATAAAAATAGGTTATTGAAAAATTTAGGCTACTATAAATTTTAAATATTTAAAAAAAAAATTAATTTGACCAATTCTTACGACCAGCAATCTACATTCTGTTGTTAATTTCTCACCCGGATGACTTTAATTTCTCTCCCGAACATTATTAAACACGATCGAAAATCCGTTTTTATGGTAAAGACACATCATCACATCATCTTCTATTATATAACAAGTAAAAAGGCGTTAAGTTCGGGCGGGCCGAACTGTGGATACCCACCACCTCGGGTATATATGTAAACCACCCTTCGTCTAAATCCGGTGAAAAATACATACCTTGCCCCATAGCAACTATATCGATATTTGTTTCGATTTGGACCAAATACTAATAAGTAAAAGTCATTGTTCAATTGTGCATAATAAAAAATTTGGCCTTTTTAGTAGCTGTATCTAAAAAACCGATCTGATCCATATAAGATACGCATGTCGAAAAGCCTAGCGCTTTTTATGTGCCCAAAACCTTAAATCGAGAGACCTGTCTATATGGCAGCTTTATCCAAATCTTGATCGATCTAAGCCAAATTGCAGAAGTATGTCTAAGGGCTTTACTTAACACACTGTCCCAAATTTCGGTGACATCAGACAATAAATGCGCCTTTTAAAGGTCCAAAACCTTAAATCGCGAGATCGGTATATATGCCAGCCATATTCAAATCTGGATCGATCTGGGCCAAATTGATGAAGGATGTCGAAGGGCCTAACACAACTCACTGTCCCAAATTTCGGCAATATTGGACAATAAATGCGTCTTCTATGGGCTTAAAACCTTAAATCGAAAGATCGGTCTATATAGCAGCTATATCCAAATCTGGAGCGATTAGTGCCATATTGCAGAGGTATGTCGAGGGGCTTAACTTAACTCACTGTTCCAAATTTCGGCCACATCGGACAATAAATGCGCCTTTTATGGGCCCTAAACCTCAAATCAAGAGATCGGTCTATATGGTAGCTATATCCAAATCTGGACCGATCTGGGCCAAATTGAAGAGGCACGTCGACTGGCCTAACATAACTCACTGTCCAAAATTTCGGCGATCTTGGACAATAAAGGCGTCTTCTATGGGCTTAAAACCTTAAATCGAGAGATCGGTCTATATAGCAGCTATATCCAAATCTGGAGCCATTAGTGCCGTATTGCAGAGGTATGTCGATGGGCTTAACTTAACTCACTATTCCAAATTTTGGCTACATGGGACAATAAATGCGCCTTTTATGGGCCCGAAACCTCAAATCAAGAGATCGGTCTATACGGTAGCTATATCCAAATCTGGACCGATCTGGGCCAAATTGAAGAGGCATGTCGACTGGCCTAACATAACTCACTGTCCCAAATTTCAGCAAAATGGGGTAATAAATGTGGTTTTTATGGGCCTAAGACCCCAATCGGCGGATCGGTCTATAGGGGCTATATCAAGATATAGTGCGATATGACCTATCTTCGAACTTAACCTGCTTATGAACAAAAAAAGAATCTGTGCAAAGTTTCAGCTCAATATCTCTATTTTTAAAGACCCTAGCGTGATTTCAACAGACAGACGGACGGAGATGTCTTGATCGTCTTAGATTTTTACGCTGATCAAGTAATTGCGGATTTTTCATATAGTCGGCGTTGACAAATTTTTTCACAGCTTGTGACTGTGTAATTGTATTCTTTCTTCTGTCAGTTATCAGCTGTTACTTTTTGTTTGCTTAAGAAAAAAAGTATATTTGATTAAAGTTCATTCTAAGTTTTATTAAAAATGCATTTATTTTCTTTTAAAAAATCCGCAATTACTTTTTGGGCAACCCAATATATACTTTATAGGGTCGGAAATGGATATTTCGATGTGTTGCAAACGGAATGACAAAATTAATATACCCCCTTCCTTCGGAGGTGGGTATAAAAATTTGAGAGTAGAGCTCGATGCTGATATTTTTCAGGACTGCATAACCCTCAAACTGGACATATTTGTGGATTATGGCAAAAAAGGGCTCAAATCTGTATCTGTTTCATGGCCAAGTGTTTCAGGGACGCCTCACCACATAAACTCCCCCAATATACACATATATACAGACTATAGCAATATGTAGCTCCAATGTGGTTTTTAAGAGTGAAGTATGAATCTGATATCCACTTTCGGTTTGTCTTTCGATTGTCTTCTCCAATCCACCACCAAATCTAAGAGAATGAAGTAGATCTATTGTATCATCCAAACTTTAATGGGCGGAACCTCCACTTATCCTATTTTCAAAAACGCCAGATCTTGGAGATGGGACGACCTAAGCGAAATATAGTTTGTTTATAATAACTTAAATACAGAAATTTGTATCCTTATTTAGGGTGAGATATCTAGAGGGTTGCCCCACCTCCAAAGCCAGCCAAATGGAATATAAACCAATAATGACAATATGGGATTCAAATGAAAAGTATTTGAGACCAGAGCACGAATCTGATATATGGGGATCCGCCTCACCGCCAAAAACAGCCCCATACCGGACATATTTACCGACCCTAGCAATATAAGGCTCCAATGAAAGGTATTTGGGGGAAGAGCATCAATATAATATCCACACTGGTGCGAAATATCTGAAAGGCCGTAGCAGCTACCCCAAACAGGACTTATTTCCTGACGTGACCGTATAGGACTCAGATAAATTAAGAGAGTGAAAGAAGGCGCTGCGGAGCGGGCCCTGCCCAGCTAGTACCTAATATATAAAAAATGTGGGTCAATTCCCGGGGGTCACACCCCAAATGGACATGTATAACAAACGGGACAATAGGGGATAGTAATAAAGGGTATTTGGAGTTAAATTTGAATATAAATTATCTTTACATTTGGACCATGTCAAAAGTGGCAGCAAGCAATTAAGGTTGTGGCGACATACACCGGGCTAGCTAGTTAAGTATTGAGAATTCAAAATTCATTTGTTTATAAACATCCATGCAAATCAAATCGAATTCTTAAAACTTATTGCAAAATAAACACTGGAAATCAAGTGGAAAACTTAAATTGTGTTATACAAATTTTGGCAATGAGCAAACATACATATCCGTATATACAAACATGTCCAATAGAAGTTCAAAGAGCAGAAAAAAACCTCTAAAACATAACGGACAACAGCAAATGAGGATAAATAACAACGGAAAAGCAAAGCTAAGGCCAAATGATGCTTAATATATGTTTTTCTTTTGGCTTAGGTGTTTTATTACAACATTCATATTTTTTGCGTTCTATGTTAATTACGTAGTTTAACCCTTTGAGGACCAATTGGACAAAAATAAAACTTTTACAAAAACAAATAAAAGCGTGCTAAATTCGGCCGGGCCGATTCTTATATACCCTCCACCACGGATTACATTTGACAAGTTCTTTGCCCGGTATCTCTTTACAGGTAAACAAAAGGAACTATGTCAGATTATAAACCTATTGGGGCCATACTTGGATTGGATGTTAAACAAAACAAGTAAAAGCGTGCTAAGTTCGGCCGGGCCGAATCTTATATACCCTCCACCATGGAGCGCATTTGTCAGTTCTTTTCCCGGCATCTCTTCTTAGGCAAAAAATGATATAAGAAAAGATTTGCTCTGCTATTAGAGCAATATCAAGATATGATCCGGTTTAGACCACGATTAAATTATATGTTGGGGCCTCAAAAAGTAAAATATATGGGAGCTGTATCGGGCTATAGACCGATTCTGACTATAATAAACACGTATGTTAATGGTCATGAGAGGATCCGTCGTACAAAATTTCAGGCAAATCGGATAAGAATTGCGCTCTCTAGAGGCCCAAGAAGTCAAGACCCAAGATCGGTTTTTATGGCAGCTACATCAGGTTATGGACCGATGTGAACCATACTTGGCACAGTTATTGGATATCATAGCAAAACACGTCGTGCAAAATTTCATCCCAATCGGATAAGAATTGCGCACTCTAGAGGCTCAAGAATTCAAGACCCAAGATCGGTTTATATGGCAGCTATATCAGGTTATGGACCGATGTGAACCATACTTGACACAGTTATTGGATATCATTACAAAACATGTCGTGCAAAATTGCATTGCAATCGGATAAGAATTGCGCACTCTAGAGGCTCAAGAAGTCAAGACCAAAGATCGGTTTATATGGCAGCTATATCAGGTTATGAACCGATATAAACCATACTTAGCACAGTTGTTAGTAGTGATACTAAAACACTATGTGCAAAATTTCATTCCAATCGGATAAGAATTGCGCACTCTAGAGGCTCAAGAAGTCAAGACCTAAGATCGGTTTATATGGCAGCTATATCATGTTATGGACCGATGTGAACCATACTTGGCACAGTTATTGGATATCATAGCAAAACACGTCGCGCAAAATTTCATTCCAATCGGATAAGAATTGCGCACTCTAGAGGCTCAAGAAATCAAGACCCAAGATCGGTTTATATGGCAGCTATATCAAAACATGGACCGATATGGCCCATTTACAATACCAACCGACCTACACTAATAAGAAGTATTTGTGCAAAATTTCAAGTGGCTAGCTTTACTCCTTCGGAAGTTAGCGTGCTTTCGACAGACGGACGGACGGACGGACGGACATGGCTAGATCGACATAAAATGTCGCGACGATCAAGAATATATATACTTTATGGGGTCTCAGACGAATATTTCGAGTAGTTACAAACAGAATGACGAAATTAGTATACCCCCCATCCTATGGTGGAGGGTATAAAAATAGTAGATCCCATTGCGCAAATTTTCAATCAAATCAGATAAGAATTGCGCCCTGGTGGGACTTAAAATTTAAATTGGAAGATCGGTTGCATGGAAGCTATATCAGGTTATAAGCCAATTCAGACCATATTTAGAACGTTTGTTAGAAGTCGTGGATACAGGTACTGTGCCAAATTTCAGCAAAATCGGATAAGAATTACGTCCTCTAGAGGATCGAGAAATAAAATCGGGTTTAAGACCGATTCAAACTAAACTCAGTACATCCATTAAATGTCATAGAAGATGTCATGGTAAAAATTTGCACCTTACTTGACACAGTTGTTGAAAGTCTTACCCGAACTTTATCTGCCAAGTCGGACAAAGATTGTGGCTTCCAGGGCCCAAGAAGTCAAATCGGGAAATCGATTTGTATGGGAGCTATACCAGGTTATAGACCGATTTGGACCGTACTTCACACAGTTGGTTGAATTCAGAACGGAACACTATCTGCAGGGGCTCAAGAAGTCAAATCGGGATATCTGTATATATGGGAGCTATACCAGGTTATGTTCCGATTTGAACCGTACTTGGAAGTAGTAACAGAACACTTTCTGAAAAATTTTGGCTAAATCGGACAACAATTGCGGCTTCCAGGAGATCGAGAAATTAAATCGGGAGAATGGTTTATATGGGAGCTATATCCAAATCTGAACCGATATGGCCCATTTGCAATCTTCATTAATAGTAAATATCAGTGCAAAATTTCAAGCGGCTAGCTTTACGCGTTAGATCGCTATGGTAATTTCTACAGACGGACGGACGGACATGGTTATATGGACTCAGAATGTCGAGACAATCCTGAATATATATAATTTATGTGGGCGCATATCAATATCTCGAGGTGTTACAAACGGAATGACTAGATAAGGATACCCCTATGTTAAGGTGGTGGGTATAAAAACTGACCTATTCCAGAATCAGAAGAATAGCTGAAGTCTGTGATAAATGATGATTCGCAAGCTAAATATGCAGTATACTGAGGATTATATTCGGGATATACCCGGTATGAAGAAGGAGGATAAGTCTCAATGCCACATTGTAAACTATGGTGTCGCAGGAAAGCTGAGGTGGGTCTCAGGCTACCAGGTACTGAGATCTATGATCTGAGATACGCATTCCCAAAAAGGAAGATTGAGCGGATAAGATCTCTTCTTCACTGTTGGTCAGGGAATAGATTGAGGGTCTACCCTGAAAATTTGGTATAAGGGATTTTATTGAGATTGCTAGAGGTAGAGGTTTGTACTTGTCTACCGTTATAACGCCACTTTTCTAAGACAGATGAAGGAAAAACTAAAAATCTATTTTGTCAAATGTTTTATATTTTTAATCCGCTATGAATTTCAAAAAAAAAAAATTATTTATAATTTGTCATTGGTCGTCAAAGGGTTAAAGCAACCCAAAAAGAAAATAATAAATAAAAATGCATGAAACTATTGTGAGTTTAAAACTAAGACCAAAAGAAAGAATTTAACAATATTATGAAAAGCAGAAATGTTTTGTTGGGTCTTTGCGACTTTTCAAGACATTTATGATGTACTTGCACTAAGTGTAACATAGAGGCGGGAAAGCGGAGAATGACTAAAAAAGAAGCTGCCAAGATGTTTTACTCTTTGCTTTGCTCTCATTTTTTTCGTATATTTATATTCTTTTTGCACTTACCCCTGTTAAAGCTTGTTTATCATTTAGAATGGTTGCAGCTGCTGCTGTTGTTAAGGCAGTTGGTGAGGTAGACGCCGTGGTGCTATCCGGAGTAAAATATGTTAAGAAAGCACAACCTGCAAGAGAGAAATACCAACACACATACAAACAAATGTTAGCAAAGCAAGAGGAAACGGAAATTATTATATTTAATGGTAATAACAGTGATGTTATTAGTAAGACTAATTTATGAGAAAACAAATTTGTGATTATGGTTTCATTTTCTTGCTGCATTTTACATTTGGATGAGCAAATTTTCATTTCATTTCAAATTCTTTTTACAGAAAAATGCTTGGGGTTTGTAGGTTAAGGGGCAACGGTCAGATGAAATTAGATTTTGTTGGTATCAACAAATAAAAATAGGAAAAAACATAAGACGCCTTAAGTTCGGCTGTGGAAAACTTTCGATACGCACCACCATAGATAAATGCATTAACCTATTTTATAACCAGCCAAGAAAGGCAAAAGTCGGGCGGTGCCGACTATATAATACCCTACACCACCTAGTGCCTGTAGTAATTTTTATGTGTACAACTCGTCTCGAAATCAAGTCTGACTTAAATTTGGATAAAATTTGAAATAGCAATTTAGAACCTTGTAAGATTTTCCTAGCATAGGACAAAAGATTTGGATTTCCACATAGTTGCCGATAGTTGGGAGTTATATCGAAACCTGCGCCAATTTTAATGACACATACTGGGGCGTCAAATAGAGATTGACGTCCCAGTATGTGTCATTAAGATGTGACCAAAATTGTGGTTTTTACTGCCATAAAAGTCCATATCGGATGAAGTATACACATTGGAGCTATATCTATATTAGGACTGATTTTAATGAAATTTTCCGCACGTATTGGAACGTCAATTTAAACGTCTTATGTAAAATCGGGCAAAAATTGTGGATTCTACAGCCTTAAAAGGTCATATCATATGAACGATATATATGGTAGCTATATCTAAATCTAAACCGATTTTTATGAAATTTTGCACACATATGAAGATGTCAAATAAAGCACCTCATGCAAAATGTTGTAAAGATCGGACCAAATTTGTGGCTTCTATTGGGTTGCCCAAAAAGTAATAGCGGATTTTTCATGTAGTCGGCGTTGACAAATTTTTTCACAGCTTGTGCCTCTGTGATTGCATTCTTTCTTCCGTCAGTTATCAGCTGTTACTTTTAGCTTGCTTTAAAAAAAAAGTATAAAAAAAGTATATTTGATTAAAGTTCATTCTAAGTTTTTTTTTAAATGCATTTAATTTCTTTTAAAAAATCCGCAATTACTTTTTGGGCAACCCAATACAACCTTAAAAAGCCAAATCGGATGAAAGATATATATATGGGAGCTAGATATAGCTCCCGAACCGATTTTAATGCACATACATTGAGACTTCACAAAAATGACTCCACAACAAATTTGGTAAAGATCGGACCAAAATTGTGGCTTCTACAGCTTTAATAGTTCAAATCGGATGAAAGATATATATGGGATCTATATCTAAATCTGAACCGATTTTTAAGAAATTTTCCAGATATATTAAGATCAGTAACAAATTTTGTGCAGATCGTTTGAAAATTGTAGCTACGGCCATTTAAGTGCAAATCGGGCTATACATATATATGGGAGCTATATCTAAATCTGAAGCGATTTTTATGAAATTTTGCAGACATATGGAGACGTCAAAAAAAACACCTCATGCCAAATTTTGCAAAGATCGGCCTAAAACTGAGGCTTCTACAGCCATAAAAGTCCATGTCGGATGAAATACCCAGTGCCAAATTTTGTGAAGATCGGATGAAAATTGTGTCATCTACAGCCTTAAAAAACCATATGGTATAAAAGATATATATGGGAGATATATCTAAATCTGAACCAAGGTTTGTCCTTGTCCTATAAAAGTGACATGTGCAAAATTTCGTGACAATCGGTCAACAAATACAAATACAAACAAACAAACAAACAAACAAACAAACAAACAAACAAACAAACAAACAAACAAACAAACAAACAAACAAACAAACAAACAAACAAACAAACAAACAAACAAACAAACAAACAAACAAACAAACAAACAAACAAACAAACAAACAAACAAACAAACAAACAAACAAACAAACAAACAAACAAACAAACAAACAAACAAACAAACAAACAAACAAACAAACAAACAAACAAACAAACAAACAAACAAACAAACAAACAAACAAACAAACAAACAAACAAACAAACAAACAAACAAACAAACAAACAAACAAACAAACAAACAAACAAACAAACAAACAAACAAACAAACAAACAAACAAACAAACAAACAAACAAACAAACAAACAAACAAACAAACAAACAAACAAACCATGTTCTTTTTTGGTGATTGTTATACCGCAAAAAATTCCGAACTAATCGCATTATCAATCTCCGAAATCTGGTATTTTTAAAATTGGGGTAGTAAGAAGTGCTTTTTAGGGGAGACATATCGATTCAAATATGGATATCAAATTTGTGTCCACTCCCAAAGCCCTTTACTTTTAACCCCATTTTGTCATGGTCGGTATGTATAAACCGTTTGGTGGGTGTTTTGGGGCTGGGGAGGCCACTGGCACTTTGCCCTAAAAATAGATTTCAAATTCGTTCTTAACTCCCAAATACCGTTGATTTTTAGCTCCATATTGCTATAGACGGAAATAGAGTTCAGTTTAAGGTCCAGTTTAAATACCTTTTATTTGAGTCCCATATTGCCATAATGGGTCAATTAATCTATTCGAAGTATTTTTTGGAGGAAAAGAGTCACTTTGCCTTGAACGCAAATTTTAATGTCATATTTTTGATCTACTCCCAAATATCTTTCGATTGAATCCCATATAGCCATGGTCGGCTGATATGCCCATTTGTGGGTATTTAGGGGTGAGTTGACCTCCCATTACATGGACCTAATTTTTTATGCCATATTTGTAATCTACTGCCGGATACTTTTCATTTGAGTCCCATATTGATAGGAACGTCGAATATTTCTGTTTAGAGAAGTTTTTGGGTTGGGGCGGCCCGCTGGACCCAAAATTTTATATGATATTCATTTTCTATTCTCCAATACCTTTCATTTTGTGCCCATCAGTTCTCTTTTGGTTGTGGGTGGCGTTTTTGGTGTAAGGAGGGGGGTCAGCCACCATCCGATATCTACAAATTATATGACCTATGTTTCCTTTCTTTGATTCTACGGAACAAAGAAACAACCCGAGTCCCATATAGTCACGACGGGTCATATGCCCATTTGGGGAGTTTTTGGGGGGTGGGGAACCCCCTTCACTTTGATCTGATTTTGTATGCCAGATTCGCAATCTTCTCCCAAATACCTTTCATTTAAGCCCCATATTGATATTGACGACCAATTTGCCTGTTTTTAGACATTTTGGGGTTAGGGCGACTTCCTGGGTACATGGACCCAATTTTTAATACCATATTCTTATTCTACTCTTTAATGCCTTTCATTTGATATCTATATAGTCTTTATCGGTCCACTTGTGATTTCGAATGGTATTTTTGAGCTAACGGGGAGGGTCCGCCCCCGTCCGATATCAACAAATTATATACGAGTCATGATCGTCAAATAAACCTATTTTAAGGGGTTTTGGGGGTGGGGCGGCCCTCAGGTACTTGGACCCAACTTTTATTACAAAATTCGTACACTACTCTTGAATGCCTTTCATTTGAATCCCATGAGCGGCCACCCACGCACTTAGCCCTGAAAAAAATATCAGCATCGTGCTCTACTCTCAAATTTATTTTTTTTGAACCGCAATCGCCATTGGTTTAGTGGGAGTTTATGGGGTGAGACGATCCCCAATCACTTGGCCTCAAAATTGGATATCAAATTCTTTTTTCACTATCAAAAACCCTATTTCAAAGCCACCACTTTGGATACCACAACTTTAAAGATCCGTAGGTCCTCCTGTGTCTATCCCAATTTGAGGGTAAAAATTTACTCTACCACTACTAAGGATCTTGTATTGCTGTCCCATTCTACCCTGATCGGCCTTCATATATTATTATACCCACCGCCGAAGGATGGGGATATATTCATTTTGTCATTCCATTTCCAACACATCGAAATATCCATTTCTGATCCTATAAAGTGTATATTCTTGATCGGCGTAAAAATCTAAGACGATCTTGCCATGTCCGTCCGTCTGTCCGTCTGTCTGTTGAAATCACGCTGCAGTCTTTAAAAATAGAGACATTGAGCTGAAATTTTGCACAGGTTTTTTTTGTCCATTAGCAGGTTAAGTTCGAAGATGGGCTATATCGGGCTATATCTTCATATAGCCCCCATATAGACCGATCCGCCGATTTAGGGTCTTAGTCCATAAAAGCCAATATCCTTCCTCAATTTGGCTCAGATCGGTCCAGAGTTAGATATAGATGCCATATAGATCGATCCGCCGATTTAGGGTCTTAGGCCCACAAAAGCCACATTTATGGTCCGATATTGCTGAACTTTGGGACAGTGAGTGGTGTTAGGTTACTCGGCATCCTTCTTCAATTTGGCCCAGATAGGTCCAAATTTGGATATAGCTGCCATATAGTCCGATCTCTCGATTTAAGGTATTGCGTCCATAAAAGGCTGATTTATTGTCCGATTTTGCCAGTGAGTTGTGTTAGGTCCCACGACATCTTTCTTCAATTTGGCCCAGATCGGTCCAGATTTGTATATAGCTGCCATATAGACCGATCTCTAGATTTAGGGTTTTGGAGACATAAAAGGCGCATTTATGAACCGATTTCGCCGAAATTTGGGCCAGTGAGTTGGGTAAGGCTCTTCGACATTTTTCTGCAACTTGGCCCACATCGGTCCAGATTTGGATATAGCCACAATATAGACCGATCTCTCAATATAAAGTCTTGGCGCATTTATAATCCGATTTTTCTGAAATTTGACGCAGTGACTTATGTTAGTCTCTTCGACATCCGTGTCGTATATGGTTCAGATCGGTTTATTTTTACATATAGCTACTAACAAGTTCAATATTTTGTTATACACAATTGAACAATGACTTGTACTTTTTTGCATTTGGTCCAAATTGGAACACATTCCGATATAGCTGCTACGGGGTATGCATTTTTCACCAGATTTTGACGAAAGCTGGTTTACATATGTACCCGAGGTGGTGGGTACTTATACCGAATATACCGCGAAAACGTGTCTATCATGAAATCACGACACTATCACAAGTCTGACACCTTTCACACTAGCTATTCTTTTCCACTGCATGTATTTTCTTTGAAGTGATAAACTTTTTTCTATACGACTACTTAGCCTGCATGGCATACACAAGTCATTTGTGTGGATCTTTTGGAAATTATTGGGTTGCCCAAAAAGTAATTGCGGATTTTTTAAAAGAAAGTAAATGCATTTTTAATAAAACTTAGAATGAACTTTAATCAAATATACTTTTTTTACACTTTTTTTCTAAAGCAAGCTAAAAGTAACAGCTGATGACTGACAGAAGAAAGAATTCAATTACAGAGTCACAAGCTGTGAAAAAATTTGTCAACGCCGACTATATGAAAAATCCGCAATTACTTTTTGCGCAACCCAATATATTAATGGCTACGAACGCTGGATAACGGCTCTCGCTGCCCAGGTGCAAATCCCGGTCGGGCTCTGCCGATTTTTTTTTTCAAGTTTTTTTTTTTGCCTTTTATGGCGAATATCATTTAATTTCATAATTTTTCGTTTTGTTTCTCTTTCGAGACGAGCTCAGTGATTGAAGATTCGAATGGCTGGAATTCAAACCTGTGCACACGGAGCAGCATCAAGAGCCGTTGTCGTTGTCTAACGTCCGAAGCGATTAATACAACTTCCAAAAAATATTCAAAAAATCAACCACACTTTGAAGACTTTGAAAGATTAGGATCGGCCTATAAGTAGTGTGTTGGTAATCTGTGCACAATTCAGCGCTGACTTTATGACCAAATGTCACCGCCGATGGGTCAGTTCCAGTACACAAAAGCGGCCACAATTTTCAAAAAAAAAAATCTTTTTTTGAGGTATCTTTATCAATTAAACAGAAACAGAAGAATTTTGGCAATTTTCGATTTTGAAAAAATGTGGGGTGGGACCCCCCGAAATGCTATATCCAAATCGGGACCGAACTGGGCCCAATTGAAGATGGATGTCGAGTGGTCTAACACAACTGACTGCCCAAAAGTTAAGCAAAATTCGATAATAAATGTGGCCTTAGACCTTAAATCGCCGGATCGGTCTAAATGGGGGCTATATAGCCCATCTTCGAAATTAACCAGTGCAAAGTTTCAGCACAATAAAACTATTCAAGCAATTCATAGCGATTAATTGTGGAGAACATACAATTTTGACAGCCTTTTTATGCTCTTCCAAAACAAGAAACTGCAAACATAAAGCTACAGCAACAAATAAACTCCCATTTGGAATTTTAACCAGCAAATCTATGACATGTTGTACTTCACAAGCATGCAATTGGTGTAAAATACGAAACGAAATACAAAAACAAAGATGGAAACCCCCCCCCAAAAAAAAAAAAAAAAAAACTCATGAAAAATTTCACGAAAAACGTTTTACAACAGTTTTTATATATTTGCCGGATTTTCAGCTAAAGTTGTCGGCCTTTGTTGAATATTTAAAAAGGACTTTATTCGGTGGTTGCTTTGCCGGATATGGAGAAGCACGAAAAAGGCAGGTGGTTTTTTGAGAAAAAACTTGCGGCCTCTTTTGGCTGCATTTGGTTGTACGATAGGGGTGGGGGAAAAGAGTTTAGCTCCTTTAAAATTCTTCTTTTGCCAAAAATAAAAAAAAAATGTTTACGAATGGTTTTCTTGCACATCGTTTCATATCCATCGAAGGGAGGACGAATTTATGTTTTTTTTTTTTAGATACCAACATAGGATAAGGGGAGTATACTAATCTAGTCATTGGGTTTGCAACACCTGGAGATAATGACCTGACACCCTATAAAGTACATACATTCTTGATCATCTTGACATTCTGAGTCGATTTTGTCATGTTCGTCCATCCGTCCGCCTTTCGAAGTCAAGATAGCTTTCGAACGAATAGAGAAATCCGCTTGAAATTTTGCACAAATACTTCTTATTGACGTTGGGGATTATAAATTGGCCATATCGGTTCAAACTTGGATACAGCCCCCAAATAAACCGATCCCCATTTATCACTTCTTAAGCCACTAGAAAACTCAATTTTCATACGAATTGAATAAAATTAGGCACAAAGAATTCTGTTTTGACTTAAAACTACAATAATATAGCCCCATATTAACCGGTTCTCTGATTTTACTTCTTGAGCCCCTAGAAGCCTTATTATACCCTCCACCATAAGATGGGGGGTATACTAATTTCGTCATTCTGTTTGTAACTACTCGAAATATTCGTCTGAGACCCCATAAAGTATATATATTCTTGATCGTCGCGACATTTTATGTCGATCTAGCTATGTCCGTCCGTCTGTCCGTCCGTCCGTCCGTCCGTCCGTCCGTCCGTCTGTCTGTCGAAAGCACGCTAACTTCCGAAGGAGTAAAGCTAGCCCCTAGAAATTTTGCACAAATACTTCTTATTAATGTAGGTCGGTTGGTATTGTAAATGGGTCATATCGGTCCATGTTTTGATATAGCTGCCATATAAACCGATCTTGGGTCTTGACTTCTTGAGCCTCTAGAGTGCGCAGTTCTTATCCGATTGGAATGAAATTTTGCACGACGTGTTTTACTATGATATCCAACAACTGTGCCAAGTATGGTTCAAATCGGTCCACAACCTGATATAGCTGCCATATAAACCGATCTGGGGTCTTGACTTCTTGAGCCTCTAGCGTGCGCAATTCTTATCCGATCAGAATGAAATTTTGCACGACGTGTTTTGTTACGATATCCAACAACTGTGCCAAGTATGGTTTAAATCGGTTTATAACCTGATATAGCTGCCATATAAACCGATCTTGGGTCTTGATTTCTTGAGCCTCTAGAGTGCGCAATTCTAATCCAATTGAAATGAAATTTTGCACGACGTGTTTTGTTATTATATCCAACAACTGTGCCATGTATGGTTCAAATCGGTCTATAACCTGATATAGCTGCCATATAAACCGATCTTGGGTCTTGACTTCTTGAGCTTCTAGAGGACACAATTCTTATCCGATTTGAATGAATTTTTGCACAAACTATTTCGTTATAATATCCAACAACATTGCCAAGTATGGTTGAAATCGGTCCATAACCTGATATAGCTGTCATATAAACAGATCTGGGGATTTGATTTCTTGAGCTTCTAGAGGGCGCAATTCCTATCCGGTTTGGCTGAAATTTTGCATGACGTATTTTATTTTTACTTTCAACAACTGTGTCAAATAAGGTTCAAATCGGTTCATAACCTGATATAGCTGCCATATAAACCGATCTGGGATCTTGACTTTTTGAGCCTCTAGAGGTCGCAATTATTATCCGATATGCCTGAAATTTTGTACGATGGATCCTCTCATGACCATCAACAAACGTGTTTATTATGGTCTGAATCGGTCTATAGCCCGATACAGATCCCATATAAATCGTTCTCTCTATTTTACTTCGTGAGCCCCAATGGGCGCAATTCTTATACGAATTGGCTGAAATTTTACACAGGTCTCCAACATATAATTTAATTGTGGTCCGAACCGGACCATATCTTGATATCGTTTTAATAGCAGAGCAACTCTTTTCTTATATCCTTTTTTGCCTAAGAAGAGATGCCGGGAAAAGAACTCGACAAATGCGATCCATGGTGGAGGGTATATAAGATTCGGCCCGGCCGAACTTAGCACGCTTTTACTTGTTTAATTTGTGTATCTTTCGAGACGAGCTCAATGGTCGACGATTTTGGCAATGAAAAAAGCAAGCCAGAGATCACAACACACACCAACCACTATGGGACGCGTTTCGTCATTTGGTTAGAATAACTCATCGGCCATATTAGGAGTAGAGGCTTCAAGGGTAATACGTTGGTAGGTGGTACTTATACCGAATATACCGCGAATACGTGTCTATCATGAAAGCACGACACTTTCACAAGTCTGACTCCTTTCACACTAGCTGCTCTTTTCCACTGTATGTATTTTCTTTGAAGTGATAAACTTTTTTCTATACGACTACTTAGCCTGCATGGCATACACAAGTCATTTGTGTGCATCTTTTGGAAATTATTGGGTTGCCCAAAAAGTAATTGCGGATTTTTTAAAAGAATGTAAATGCATTTTTAATAAAACTTAGAATGAACTTTAATCAAATATACTTTTTTTACACTTTTTTTCTAAAGCAAGCTAAAAGTAAAAGCTGATAACTGACAGAAGAAAGAACTCAATTACAGAGTCACAAGCTGTGAAAAAATTTGTCAACGCCGACTATATGAAAAATCCGCAATTACTTTTTGGGCAACCCAATACATTAATGGCAACGAACGCTGGACAACGGCTCTCGCTGCCCAGGTCCAAGTCCCGGTCGGGCTCTGCCGAATTTTTTTTTTCAAGTTTTTTTTTTTGCCTGTTATGGCGAAGATCATTTAATTTCACAATTTTTCGTTTTGTTTCTCTTTCGAGACGAGCTCAGTGATTGAAGATTCGAATGGCTGGAATTCGAACTTGTGCACACGGAGCAGCATCAAGAGCTGTTGTCGTTGTCTAGCGTCCGAAGCCATTAATACAACTTCCAAAAAATATTCACAAAATCAACCACACTTTGAAGACTTTGAAAGATTAGGATCGGCCTATAAATAGTGTGTTGGTAATCTGTGCACAATTCAGCGCTGACTTTATGACCAAATTTCACCGCTGATGGGTCAGTTCCAGCATCCAAAAGCGGCCACAATTTTCAAAAAAAAAAAAAATCTTTTTTTGAGGTATCTTTACCAATTTAACAGAAACAGAAGAATTTTGGCAATTTTCGATTTTGAAAAAATGTGGGGTGGGACCCCCCCAAATGCTATATCCAAATCTGGACCGAACTGGGCCCAATAGAAGATGGATGTCGAGTGGCCTAACACAACTGACTGCCCAAAAGTTAAGCAAAATTCGATAATAAATGTGGCCTTAGACCTTAAATCGCCGGATCGGTCTAAATGGGGGCTATATAGCCCATCTTCGAAATTAACCAGTGCAAAGTTTCAGCTCAATAAAACTATTCAAGCAATTCATAGCGATTAATTGTGGAGAACATACAATTTTGACAGCCTTTTTATGCTCTTCCAAAACAAGAAACTGCAAACATAAAGCTACAGCAACAAATAAACTCCCATTTGGAATTTTAACCAGCAAATCTATGACATGTTGTACTTCACAAGCATGCAATTGGTGTAAAATACGAAACGAAATACAAAAACAAAGATGGAAACCCCCCCCCAAAAAAAAAAAAAAAAAAACTCATGAAAAATTTCACGAAAAACGTTTTACAACAGTTTTTATATATTTGCCGGATTTTCAGCTAAAGTTGTCGGCCTTTGTTGAATATTTAAAAAGGACTTTATTCGGTGGTTGCTTTGCCGGATATGGAGAAGCACGAAAAAGGCAGGTGGTTTTTCGAGAAAAAACTTGCGGCCTCTTTTGGCTGCATTTGGTTGTACGATAGGGGTGGGGGAAAAGGGTTTAGCTCCTTTAAAATTCTTCTTTTGCCAAAAATAAAAAAAAATGTTTACGAATGGTTTTCTTGCACATCGTTTCATATCCATCGAAGGGAGGACGAATTTATGTTTTTTTTTTAGCCACCAACATAGGATAAGGGGAGTATACTAATCTAGTCATTGGGTTTGCAACACCTGGAGATAATGACCTGACACCCTATAAAGTACATACATTCTTGATCATCTTGACATTCTGAGTCGATTTTGTCATGTTCGTCCATCCGTCCGTCTTTCGAAGTCAAGATAGCTTTCGAACGAATAGAGAAATCCGCTTGAAATTTTGCACAAAAACTTCTTATTGACGTTGGGGATTATAAATTGGCCATATCGGTTCAAACTTGGATACAGGCCCCAAATAAACCGATCCCCATTTATCACTTCTTAAGCCACTAGAAAACTCAATTTTCATAGGAATTGAATAAAATTAGGCACAAAGAATTTTGACTTCAAAAATATGTATCGAACCATATTAACCGGTTCTCTGATTTTACTTCTTGAGCCCCTAGCAGCCTTAGTTTTCATTCGAATTGCCTGACATTTGGTGCAATGACTTCTGTTCTGACTTCCAGCATCCGTGCCAAGTATGATCTGAATCAGTCTATAATCTGATATAGCCCTCATAAAAACTGATCCTCGGATTTGACTTCTAGAGCCCCTAAAAGAATCTGTTTTCATCCGATTTGGCTGAAATTTGATACAGAGACTATTGTTTCGGTATATATACTGACATAGGCCCTTAAATAGTGATTCCCCGACATATGGTTAATTGAGACCTTTGCACTCGCAACCAATTCCCTATTTGATTGTTGTTATATATTTCAAACATGAACTAAGGGCGAAGTGCCGCATACGTGATCGAGAGCGCTTTCGCATCGAATGAACTTCATTTAACTGATATTTATCCACGTTTAAACACATTTTAATGTAACATTTTTATACCCACCACCAAAGGATAGGGGTTAAATTCATTTAGTCTTTCTGTTTGCAGCACATCGAAATATCAAT
Organism: Stomoxys calcitrans; assembly: GCF_963082655.1. Lineage (NCBI taxonomy): Eukaryota > Metazoa > Arthropoda > Insecta > Diptera > Muscidae > Stomoxys > Stomoxys calcitrans. The sequence continues at coordinate 17,269,817 of NC_081552.1, read as the reverse complement.
TTTCGAACCTACCAAGTATGTATATAACGATGTCCGTGTGTCGGTTCAGCTGTCCGTCTGTCCGTCCGTCCGTCCGTCTAATCACTCTACAGCCTTCAAAATTGAGATATTGAGCTGAAATCCGGCACAGATACATCTTTTGATGCACGCTGGTTAATTTCTTGAACGGGCCAAATCGGACCATATTTGGATATAGCTGCTATATAGACCGATCTGCCGATAAAGGGTCCAATGCACTTGAATGCATTATTTTTTATCCGATTTCGTTGAAATTTTAAACAGAGAGTAGTTTTTGGCCTCGTGACATCCGACCCAAATATGGTTCAGATCGGACTGTATTTAGATATAGCAGCCACATAGACCGATCTCCCGATAAAGGGTCTGTAGCCATTAAAGCTCTATTTTTTATCCGATTTCGCTGAAATGTGAAACAGTGAGTAGTTTTAGGCCTTCCAACGTCGGATATAAATATGGTTCAGATCGGATTATATTTAGATATAGCTGTCATATAGACCGATCTGATGATAAGGGGTCTGAAGCCCATAAAATCTTTATTTTTTATCCGATTTCGTTGAAATTGGAAACAGTAAGTTGTTTTAAGCCTTCCGATATAAGCCCCAAATATGGTCCAGATCGGACTATATTTAGATATAGCGGCCATATAGGCCGAACAGATTGGGGGTGCATTTATCACCCGATTTCGCTGAAATTCGAAAAAGTGAAGGTCTTTAAGCCTCCCGCCATCTTATCCAAATATGTTGAAGATCGGACTGTTTTTAGATATAGCTGTCATATGACCGATCTGCTGATTAAGGGTCTGAAACTCATAAATGCTTTATTTCCGATATCGTTGAAATTTAAAATAGTGAGTTGTTTTAAGCCTCCCGATATGCGACCGAAATATGAGTCGGATCAGACTATATAGATGTAGCTGGGTCTTAATCCCATAAAAAACAGATCGGGACCTGAATAAAATATGATCGAGACCAGCCCCTATTAAGGTATAACTACGGATATAGTAGTGAAGTTATAATATTGGGTTGCCCAAAAAGTAATTGCGGATTTTTTAAAAGAAAGTAAATGCATTTTTAATAAAACTTACAATGGACTTTAATCAAATATACTTTTTTACACTTTTTTTCTAAAGCAAGTTAAAAGTAACAGCTGATAACTGACAGAAGAATAAATGCAATTACAGAGTCACAAGCTGTGAAAAAATTTGTCAACGCCGACCATATGAAAAATCCGCAATTACTTTTTGGGCAACCCAATAAAACAGGATGATTATTATATCCTTGTTTAATTTGGTCCAGATCGGTCCAGATTTGGTTATAGGTGCCATATAGAACGATCTCTCGATTTAAAGTCTTGGCCCTATTAAAAGCACATTTATTATCCGATTTCGTTACAATTTGAAGCAGTGACTTATGTTAGGCTTTTCGACATCCTTGTCCTATGTAGTTCAGATCGGTTTATATTTAGATCAAGCTGCCAAAGAGACCAATATTTTGTTCTACATAATTGAACAATGACTTATATTTATTAGACCACTCAATGTCCGTGCCGAATTTGGGTGATTAAGTTATCAAAATTTCACCGGATTGTGACGAAAGGGGTTCTACATATACACCCCAGGTGGTGGGCATCCCAAGTTCGGCTCGGCCGAACTTAATGCCTTTTTACGTGTTTATAAATCATTATGGATTTAAACATTTTCGCTTATCTAGTCATTCTGTTTGTCACACCTCGAAATATTGATCCAGGATCCCATTCTTGTATATATACTTGTTCGCCTCGACATACCGAGCCCATATTGCCATGTCCGTCCGTCCGACTGCCGAAATCACAATATCGGTGGAACGCATAAACCTAGCCGCTTGAAATTTTGCACATATACTAAATATTGATGTAGATCATTGGGGATTGCAAATGGGCCATATCGCTTCAGATTTGGATGTAGCTCCCATATAAACCGATCTCCCGATTTGACTTCTTGAGCCCCTGGAAGCCGCAATTTTAGTCCGATTTGGCTAACATTTGCACATAGTGTTCCGTTATGACTTCTAACAACTGTGCCAACTGTGGTTCAAATCGGTCTATAACCTGATATATCTGCCATATAAACCGATCTGCCGATTTGACTTTTGAGCCCTTGGAAGGAGCAATTTTTGTCCGATTTGGCTGAAATACTGCACATAGTGTTGTGTTATGACTTCCAATAACTGTGTCAAGAACGGTCTAAATCGGTCTATAACCTGATATAGCTCCCATATAAACTAGTCTCTTGCTTACAACCGCTCGGTTCCTAGAAGCTTTAATTTTTTGGTGGTTTCATAGAATAAAATTATGCCCTTCAACTAAATTTTATTTATATAAATTAAAGAATACATGGTGGTGGGTTCCCAAGATTCGGCCCGGCCGAAGCTTTGTTACATGTGGTAGCAATACCATGAACTTAATTATACCCTACACCACCGCTTTGGTAAAGCGTAAAGGGCCATACTTGCTTTGGCCATTGGATACTAATGTGGAATTCATTGTGCAAAATTTCAGCCACATCGGATAAGAATTTCGCCTTTATAGGGCTCACGAAATAAAATCGGGAGATGTATTTATATGGAAGCTATATCAGGTTATAGACTACTTCAGACCATATTTCACACGTATGTTAAGGCCATATAAGAAGTCGATGTGCAAAATTTCAACCAAATCGGATAGGAATTGCTCCCTCTAGAGGTTTAAGAAATACAATCAGGGTATCGGTTATATGGGACTTACTTAGTGCAGTTATTAGAAGTTAAAACAAAATACTTCATGCAAAATTTTAGCCAAATCGAATAACAAGTGTCCCTTAGCGGCTTAAAAAGTCCGAAGATCCGAAGTAGGTTTACCTATGTTCGTAGTAATATGCAGGGTATGAACCGATTTAGACCATACATGGTGCAGTAGTTGATGGTCAAACCAAAACATTTTATGCAATATTTCAGACCAATCTCATAGTAATTGCTCCCTCAAGAAGTCAAGATTCGAGATGGTATTATATGGGAACCGCTAGAGGAAGTCAAAACAAACCGCTTGGTTTAAATAATAAAACAAGTAAAAGCGTGCTATGATCGGCCGGGCCGAATCTTGGGAACCCACCGCTAAAAATTTATACACAATAAATTTAGTTGAAGGGCATAATTTCAGTCTATATACCACACTTCTGTCAAACCAGGGTAGTCAAACCGGAGAATAAAATACTTTATACGAAATTTTATGAAAATAATATATTCTTGCCCTCAATCAGTGCAATTTGTTTGTGTGGGGTGTTAAAAGGAGTGCTTTGTTTGACTTTAGCTATGCTGTAATGGTTCCCTTCATCGAGAGAGGGGACACTGTACTGACCTAGATGTTACATATGTTACTTTCTGTCTCCAAATCCATTTCGTCTGATATTAAAAATAAAAACAAGTTCAAAGGTATTAAGTTCGGCAGGGCCGAACTTTGGATACCCACCACCTCGGGTATATATGTAAACCGCCTTTCATCAAAATTCGGTGAAAAATTCATAACATATGTCCCATATCAGTTATATTAAAATATGTTCCGATTTGGACCAAATACTAATAAGTACAGTAACAAGTAAAAAGGCGTTAAGTTCGGCCGGGCCGAACTTTGGATACCCACCACCTCGGTTATATATGTAAACCACCTTTCATCAAAATTCGGTGAAAATTTCGTACCTTATACTCATATACCTCATACCGATCTGAACCATATACGACACGGATGTCGAAAAGCCTAACATAAGACTTTGTCAAATTTCAGTGATATCGGATTAAAATGCGAATTTTATGAGGCCAAGACTTTAAATCGAGATATCAGTCTACATGGCAGCTATATCCAAATCTGGACCGATTTGGGCCAAGTTGCATAAAAATGTCGAAGAGCCTAACTTAAAGCACTGTCCCAAATTTAAGCAAAATCGGACAATATATGCCTCTTTTATGGGCCCAAAACCTTAAATCGAGAGATCGGTCTATATGGCAGCAATATTCAAATCTAGACCGATCTGGGCAAAATTGAAGAAGGACGTCGAAGAGCCTAACTTAACTCAATGTCTCAAATTTCAGCGACATCAAAACATCAAAACCTAAAACCTAGATATCGGTCTATATGGCAGCTATATCCAAATCTGGACCGATCTGTGCGATATTGCAAAAGTATGTCTAGGGGCTTAATTTAACTCACTGTCCCGAATTTCTGCGACATCGGGCAATAAATGAGCATTTTATGGGCCCAAAACCTTAAATCAGGAAATCGGTCTATATGACAGCTATATCCAAATCTTAACCGATCAGGGCCAAATTGAAGACAGATGTCGAAGGGCCTAAGACAACTCACTGTCACAAACTTCAGCAAAATCGGATAATACATGTGGCTTTTATGGGCTTAAGACCCTAAATCGGAGGATCGGTCTATATGGCAGCTATATGCAAATCTGGACCGATCTGGGCCAAATTGACGAATGATGTCGAAAGGCCTAACACAACTCGCTGTCTTAAATTCCAGCAAAATCGGATAATAAATGTGGCTTTTATGGGCCGAATACCCTAAATCTGAGGATCGGTTTATATGGCAGCTATATCCAAATCTGGACCGATCTGGGCAAAATTAACGAAGGACTTTTGGGAGCCTAACACAACTCACTGTCCCAAATTTCAGCAAAATCGGATTATAAATGTGGCTTTTATGGGCCTAAGACCCAAAATCGGACGATCGATCTATCTGGGGGCTATATCAAGATATAGTCCCATATAGCCCATCTTCGAACTTAACCTGATTATGGACAAAAAACGAACCTGTGCAAAATTTCAACCAAAGTAAGTACTGGCGCTCAAGCTACTGGTTCCTTAGAAACTTCTTCGAGGTACGGAACACCATCTTCAATATCTTTCATGCAACGCTACACTGAGTTTGAACTCTCTCTTGGTTTTATACCACAGCTGCCACATTGCAGCCAAGAGGTTTCTAACTCCGTGGGTCTTTCTGACTCCTACATCAAATGAAAGTAATCCCTTATTAACACTTGAGCCCATTGAACTCTTTGGACTTCTACCCACCATCATCTAGGAGGAAGGCTAGATGATGGGCTTATAAAATTCGACTTTGCCCAACTTAATGCCGTTTTGTTTGTTTTTGTTTTTGTTTTTGTTTCAGTTTTTGGTTTTTTATTTATCATGCTCATATTTTGGTATTTAGCCAAAAACAATAACTTATGTGTTAGGCAAAAAGGCATTAAAAACAATTGCATTTGGCAGTTTCAATGTTGGTCTGCTCTGGCTTTGCTTCACCCAGTAGAGGGAGTAATGTTATGTGGTTTCTGCTGTCAGTATTGGCCATATTGTGGAGAATTTAAGGGGGGGAGGGGAAAGCTGCCTTTTGCGAAAACAGCTAAGGCAATGCTTATTGGTCTCCACCTCACCTTCCATTCAGTATTATGAGGTTTGGTATCATTTTCGTTGAAAATGATAACAAAATGAAGAAAAAATACCAATTTGTCGAAAATTGTTTTGAAAAGGTTTTCAGGCATAATTCTAAAGTAGATGTTGTCGAATAACTTCCGGTAATTGAAATTTTTCATTGGTGGTCTTTTTATTATTTGAGAATTCTGAATTTTCCTTTGGCTGCCAAATTCTTTTGTGGTTTTTGTTTTAATTTGGCTTTCTCTCCGTTTCTGGGGGTATGTGGGCAAATGAGCGAATTTATTGGCAAGACTGTCTTGGCCAATATATATTTTTATACCCTCCACCATAAGATGGGGGGTATACTAATTTCGTCATTCAGTTTGTAACTACTCGAAATATTCGTCTGAGACCCCATAAAGTATATATATTCTTGATCGTCGTGACATTTTATGTCGATCTAGCCATGTCCGTCAGTCTGTCCGTCCGTCCGTCCGTCTGTCTGTCGAAAGCACGCTAACTTCCAAAGGAGTAAAGCTAGCCGCTTGAAATTTTGCATAAATACTTCTTATTAGTGTAGGTCGGTTGGTATTGTAAATGGGCCATATCGGTCCATGTTTTGATATAGCTGCCATATAAACCGATCTTGGGTCTTGACTTCTTGAGCCTGTAGAGGGCGCAATTCTTATCCGATTTGAATGAATTTTAGCACGACGTGTTTTGTTATGATATCCAACAACCGTGCCAAGTATGGTTCAAATCGATCCATAACCTGATATAGCTGTCATATAAACCGATCTTGGGTCTTGACTTCTTGAGCCTCTAGCGTGCGCAATTCTTATCCCATCAGAATGAAATTTTGCACGACGTGTTTCGTTATGATATCCAACAACTGTGCCAAGTATGGTTCAAATCGGTCCATAACCTGATATGGCTGCCATATAAACCGATCTTGGGTCTTGACTTCTTGAGCCTCTAGAGTGCGCAATTCTTATCCGATTGAAATGAAATTTTGCACGACGTGTTTTGTTATGATACCGCACAACTGTGCTAAGTATGGTTTAAATCGGTCCATAACCTGATATAGCTGCCATATAAACCGATCTGGGATCTTGACTTCTTGTACGACGGATCCTCTCATCACCATCAACAAACGTGTTTATTATGGTCTGAATCGGATCCGATACAGATCCCATGTTCTCTCTGTTTTACTATTTTACTTCGTGAGCCCCAATGGGCGCAATTCTTATACGAATTGGCTGAAATTTTACACAGGTCTCCAACATATAATTTAATTGTGGTCCGAACCGGACCATATCTTGATATCGTTTTAACAGCAGAGCAACTCTTTTCATATATCCTTTTTTGCCTAAGAAGAAATGCCAGGAAAAGAACTCGACAAATGCGATCCATGGTGGAGGGTATATAAGATTCGGCCCGGCCGAACTTAGCACGCTTTTACTTGTTTTTTATTAATTTGCTAATGAAATAATGTTTGTGCCTGGGGGTGTTTTGAAGGTTATTAATGAATATACAAGTGGCGCTGAAAAACAAGTGGTAATTAAATTTGCGTTTATTGTAGATGCCATGAAATAGTATTCCATAGTATTCAAACAAGTAAAAGCGTGCTACGTTCGGCCGGGTCGAATCTTGGGAACCTACCACCATGGAAATTAGAGTAGTTGAAGGGCATAATTGTATGGCTTTTTGGACCGCACTTGTTGGCAGCCATAACAGAACGAATGTGCAACATTTTAACGAAATCGGACAAAAATTGCGACTTTCAGGGGCTAAAGATGTTAAATTGGGAAATCGGTTCATATGGCAGCTATATCAGGTTTAGACTGATTTGGTCCGTATTTAGCACAGTTGTTTAAGGATGTAATAGAACACCGCATGCAAAATTTCAGCCAAATCGGATAAGAGTTGCAGCTTGTAAAGATTCAAGAAGTCAAATCGGGAGATCGGTTTATATGGGAGCTATTTCAGGTTATAGATCGATTTGGATCGTATTTGGCACAGCTGTTGGAAGTCATATCGGAACACTACGAGCAAAATGTCAGTCATATCGGACAAAAATTGCGGCTTCCAGCGGATCAAAAAATCAAATCGGTAAAACGGTTTATATGGGAGCTATTTCTAAATCTAAACCGATATCTCCAACGACCTACATCAATATTAAGTAACTGTGCAAAATTTCAAGTGGCTAGCTTTACGCGTTCGACTGTTATCGTGATTTCGACTGACGGGCATGGCTATTTCGAATCAGAACGGGGAGAAAAATATATATACTTTATGGGGTCTTAGACGAATATTTCGAGGTGTTACAAACGTAATGACTAGACTAGTGTACCCCCATTCTATAATAAAAGGGAGCAATTAAAAACGCATTAAGTTCGGCCGCGCCGATATTTGGATAGCCGCCATCATGGATCTATATTTTATAGAAATTTTGTTAAAATTTTGGGATCCATTATTTTTTTCCGGGATATCGGACTTTGTTGGGTAAAGAATGTTAATTAAGATTTTCGGGAAGGCTTCAATAAGCCTATGGCTTAATTACGGTCTAATACAAGACACCATTTATGAAAAATCCGGTAAAAAATATGCTTTCTATGGGCTCACTACCATAAAACGGGAGATCTATATCATCTATATCCCAATATGATCCGATTTCGAACATACTCGGGACATATATAAAGGCGTCTTAAAAAAACTTAGTGCTTCAAATTCCATTCCGAAAGCAATCAAAAATTGGCAGATTCGACTACATGCCATCTATTTTTATACCCACCACCGAAGGATGGGGGTATATTCATCTTGTCATTCCGTTTGCAACACATCGAAATATCCATTTCCGCCCCTATAAAGTATATATATATATCGGACTATATCTTGATATAGCCTCCATATAAACCGATCCGCCGATTTAGGGTCTTATGCCCATAAAAGCCACATTTATTATCCGAATTTGGTGAAATTTGGGACAATGAGTTGTGTTAGGCCTTTCATCATTCTCCGTCAATTTGGTCAGATCGGTACAGATTTGGATATAGCTGCCATATAGACCGATCCTCCGATTTAGGGTCTTAGGCCCACAAAAGCCAAATTTATTATCCGATTTTGATGAAATTCGGGACAGTGGATTGTGTTAGGCCCATTGACATCCTTCGCCATTTTGACCCAGATCGGTTCAGATTTGGATATAGCTGCCATATAGACCGATCCTCCGATTAAGGGTCTAAGGCCGATAAAAGCCACATTTATTATCCGATTTTGCTGAAATTCGGGACAGTGAGTTGTGTTAGGCCTTTCGACGTCATTCGTCAATTTGGCCCAGATCGATCCAGATTTGGATATAGCTGTCATATAGACCGATCCTCCGATTAAGGGTCTAAGGCCGATAAAAGCCACATTTATTATTCGATTTTGCTGAAATTCGGGACAGTGAGTTGTGTTTGGCCTTTCAATATCATTCGTCAATTTGGGCCTGATCGGTTCAGATTTGGATATAGCTGCCATATAGACCGATCCTTCGATTTAGGGTTTTAGGCCCATAAAAGCCACATTTATTATCCGATTTTACTGAAATTCGGGACAGTGAGTTGTGTTAGGCCTTTCAACATCATTCGTCAATTTGGCTCAGATCGATCCAGATTTGGATATAGTTTGCATATAGACCGATCCTCCGATTTAGGGACTTAGGCCCATAAAAGCCACATTTTTTATCCGATTTTGATGAAATTCGAGACAGTGAATTGTGTTAGGCCCATCGGCATCCTTCGTCAATTTGACCCAGATCGGTCTAGATTTGGATATAGCTGCCATATAGACCGATCCTCCGATTTAGGGTTTTAAGCCCATAAAAGCCACATTTATTATCCGATTTTGCTGAAGTTTGGGACAGTGAGGTGTCTTAGGCCCATCGACATCTGTCTTCAATTTGGCCCTGATCGGTTCTGATTTGGATATAGCTGTCATATAGACCGATTTCCTGATTTAAGGTTTTGGGCCCATAAAATGTTCATTTATTGCCCGATGTCGCTGAAATTTGATACAGTGAGTTAAATTAAGCCCCTAGACATACTTTTGCAATATCGCACAGATCGGTCCAGATTTGGGTATAGCTGCCATATAGACCGATATCTAGGCTTTAGGTTTTGGGGCCATAAAAGACGCATTTATTGTCTGATGTCGCTGAAATTTGAGACAGTGAGTTTAGTTAGGCTCTTCGACGTCCTTCTTCAATTTTGCCCGGATGGGTCTAGATTTGAATATAGCTGTCATATAGACCGATCTCTTGATTTAAGGTTTTGGGCCCATAAAAGAGGCAATTATTGTCAGATTTCGCTTAAATTTGGGACAGTGCTTTAAGTTAGGCTCTTCGACATTTTTATGCAACTTGGCCCAAATCGATCCAGATTTGGATATAGCTGCCATGTAGACCGATATCTCGATTTAAAGACTTGGCCCCATAAAATTCGCATTTATAATCCGATATCACTGAAATTTGACAAAGTCTTATGTTAGGCTTTTCGACATCCGTGTCGTATATGGTTCAGATCGGTTTATTTTTATACCCTCCACCATAAGGGGGGTATACTAATTTCGTCATTCTGATTGTAACTACTCGAAATATTCGTCTGAGACCGCATAAAGTATATATATTCTTGATCGTCGTGAAATTTTATGTCGATCTAGCCATGTCCGTCCGTCTGTCCGTCCGTCCGTCCGTCTGTCTGTCGAAAGCACGCTAACTTCCAAAGGAGTAAAGCTAGTCGCTTGAAATTTTGCGCAAATACTTCTTATTAGTGTAGGTCGGTTGGTATTGTAAATGGGCCATATCGGTTCATGTTTTGATATAGCTGCCATATAAACTGATCTTGGATCTTGACTTCTTGAGCCTCTAGAGTGCGCAATTCTTATCCGATTGGGATGAAATTTTGCACGACGTGTTTCGTTATTATATCCAACAACTGTGCCAAGTATGGTTCAAATCGGTTCATAACCTGATATAGCTGCCATATAAACCGATCTTGGGTCTTGATTTTTTGAGCCTCTAGAGTGCGCAATTCTTATCCGATTGGGATGAAATTTTGCACGACGTGTTTCGTTATTATATCCAACAACTGTGCCAAGTATGGTTCAAATTGGTCCATAACCTGATAGAACTGTCATATAAACCGATCTGGGATCTTGACTTCTTGAGCCTCCAGAGGTCGCAATTATTATCCGATTTGCCTGAAATTTTGTACGACGGATTCTTTCATGACCATTAACATACGTGTTTATTATGGTATGAATCGGTCTATAGCCCGATACAGCTCCCGTATAAATCGATGTACCCTTAGTTACTGAGTTTGCATTTCAATTATTTTGTAGCAATCAAATCGAGAACTGATTGGGACTTCAATGGTCTCATGAAGTCATACCAAGATATCGGTACTTAGTGGGCCTATATCATCATATTGACCGATACGAATAACACTTGAACCTTAATAAAATAGGTTTTAGGCTCAAATTTCAACCAAATCAGGTGACAATTTAAGCTTCTAGAAGATCAAGAAGTCAAAACCGAGGATCGGTTGATGTGGGCTATATCAGTTTATAGACCAATTCGGATCATACTTTGCAAAGATGTTGAAAGTCATAATAAAAGTTTATGTATCAAAATTTTCAGCCAAATCTGATGAAAACGACGCTTCTAGGGGCTCAAGAAATTTAATCCGGGAATCGGTTTATACGGGGTCTATATCAGTTTATAGACCGACTAGAATCGTACTTGGTATGAATTTTAAAAGTCGTAACACAAGTCTGTGTTCCAAATTTCAGTCAGATCTGATGAAAATTGAGGCTCCTAGGGGCTCAAGAAGTCAAAACCGGGGATCGGTTTGTATGGGGGCTATATAAGTTTAGAAATCGACTACGATCACATTTGGCATGGATGTTGGAAGTCATAACAAATGTCTATTTTCCAAATTTCAGCCAAATCTGATAAAAATTTTGGTTTTTGGGGGTTCAAAAAATCAAAACCGAGGATCGGTTTATACGGCGGCTATATCTGTTCCAATTTTTAGCGAAATAGGATGAAAGGTGAGGCTTTTAAAGACTCAAGAAGCTATATCAGGTTATAGACTGATTGGACCGTATTTGGCATAGTTATTAGAAGTCGTAAAAGAACACTGCACGCAAAATTTCAGCCAAATCGGACATAAATTACGGCTTGTAAGGACTCAAGCACTCAAATCGGGAGATCGGTTTATATTGGAGCTATTTTAGGTTATACAACGATTTAGACCGTACTTGGCACAAATGTTGAAAGTCATAACAAAACACTACATGCACGAGTGTTACCCTTTACTTCACCCACCACCTCTAAACTATTTTCATATTCACACTATAACTAACGTCCTATTTCAAGTAATTGTAAGTAATGGCTTAAATATCTAATAAACATGAAAAATAGATTTATAAAATTAATATAATTGATTTGGTTTGGTTTTGTCTGCACACAAAGGGGAAAATATTCCATCAGCATAGTAATAAACTTGAATATGTATGCCGCCTTCGCAAAACTGTCCGGGCTATAATGTCAGTACATGCAAATGCCATTATGATTACAAGCCATACTGAATTGAAATGAAGCTATTGTTCATTAGTTGTGCTGTGGAGGGGATGTTGTCAATGATGCCTATGTTTGCTTTCGCCATTTTGCTCAAAGCCCAAAGGCAAAGAGAAGAGAACATCTGTTGATGTTTGTAGTTTACTTACCTGCATTTTGGGCAAAGTATATATGAACAACAAGCAAAGCAGCAGCAGCAGCAGCAACAACGACATTCTGGCCTTAACCACTGCAAACAAGAAAATGTCTAACTAATTGCACATATCTTGGCTAAGACCCTTACAGAACATTGTTAATGTCCTTGTACACATAATCATTTCTAATATTAATTGATCCTTATTGCATGTCATTTCCTAAAAACATCCAATCAATAATATCCCATTTTACCACAAAGAAGCCAACAGCAGCAAAGGCAGCAACAACAGCGATTAGAAAGCATGATGGCTGTTTCTTTTCACTGCTCAATCAATTGAATACAGCAAATGTGCAAGCAAACACAGACATACTTCTGCATAGGAACATGAATTTGCTGCTTATGGTTATATGTGTAGTCATGTCCTTTCCCTGTAGAGCCATCACATCGTCAATGTGAGGCAATGACCAACATCCTGTGCTGACAAAGTTGAATCGTTATTTAGAGCATACACACGTGCACACACACCACACACTAATAGGCAAAAGCCTGCATATTTAATTTGAGGTGTGTGTGTGTGTGCATATAAGATTGTGTGTGTTAATGCACGCAGGTATATCCATAACAGTGCCAATACCCTGGTGGGGTACGTAAAAACCCAACTGTCGTTTGCAAAACCAGCAGATGGCATATTTTACATAAATTGTTAAAATTTTCAAATATGTAGTTTTACTATGGATATCGTTGCTCATTTCAACTAGAATATAATGATCAATATATGGTCCCCATTGAAAATAGAATATTTTATTGACATTTTATTTTATTACAGTGATTTTCAAAACAAAAAGCCAAGCTTTGATTAAATGTTTAAAAAAAAGAGCAAAGGAATATTTTAATAAGGACTACCAGTAAGCCATAGGTGGTCATTTTATTGCCACTCCTATGGGTGGCCACCGTAATGCAGATGATAGCATATCCGACTATGATGTTGAACGCCTGGTTTCGAATCCTACAACCGTGGTTATTTCCTGCTATTGCAGGCAATATTTGTGAGGTGCGAAATTTGCCATATGTTTATATCCACCACCGAAGGACGGGGGTATATTCATTTTGCCATTCCGTTTGAAACACATCGAATCATCATCTTTTTCCGACCCTATAACGTATATAAATTCTTGATCGTCGTAAAAATCTAGGTTAGATTTGAATGGCAGTCTGCAATCAGACTCACTTAGACGTTTTCGTCCATTGTGATACCGCAGGAGTAGAACGATCCAAAAAACTTGCGAAAGTTTACACCCGCTAAATCAGCCAAATTCTCAAACAAGTAATTTTTCAATAATGAACAACAAAATATTGGTCTTTTTAGTAGCTATATCTAAAACTAAACCGATCTGATACGGAAAAGTCACCATATACGACACGAATATAAGTCACTGTGTCAAATTTCAGTGAAATCGGATTATAAATGCGCCTTTTATGGGGCAAGGCTTTAAATCGAGATGTCGGTCTACATGGCAGCTATATCCAAGTCTGGACCGATCAGTGCTATATTGGAGAAGTATGTCAAGGGGCTTAACTTAACTCACTGTCCCACATTTCGGCCACATCGGACAATAAATGCGGCTTTTATGGGCCCAAAACCTTAAATCGAGAGATCGGACCAAATCTGGAGCGATAACACAACTCACTGTCTTAAATTTCAGCAAAATCGGATAATAGATGTGGCTAAGACCCTAAATCGACCGATCGGTCTATATCTTCGGCCATTTTCGAACTTAACCTGCTTATGGACAAAAAAAGAATGTGTGCAAATTTTCAGCTCAATATCTCTATTTTTAAAGACTGTAGCGCGATTTCAACAGACAGACGGACAGACGGACGGACATGTGTAGATTGTCCTGGATTTTTACGCTGATCAAGAATATATATACTTTATAGGGTCGGAAATGGATATTTCGATGTGTTGCAAACGGAATGACAAAATGAATATATCCCCATCCTTCGGTGGTGGGTATAAAAATGAGAACCAAAAGCGGAACTCCTTCTGACTGCCAGTGCGGGACACACAGCAGATGTTCAATAGTCTCTTCTTTCTCGATGTCCTCACAGCTTCGGCAAAAGTCATTACTGGCAACCTCCAGTGTGTCCGATCAGGCAGTGACGGACACAATGATTGAGATGTCCGTCAGCGACAGTAAAGCGGTAGACCTCGCCAGCTCTGTCTGCTCTACAATTCCGTGGGATATCTCTGCCAAAACAGATGAATTTTTAACTGTTCAGCAATTTCGTTGAGAGAGCTGCGATATTAGTGGGCGGTTTTTGAATTCAGAAATACGTTCTCCAGGGATTTAATTGCTGCCTGGCTGTTTGAGAAAATATTAATGCTAGTCGTTGTCAGCTTTTCCACTACTTTAATTGCAAAGATCTCCTAAAAATCTTTGACGATTTAGCCATGTTCGTCCGTCTCTCTGTTGAAATAACGCTACAGGCTTTAACAAGTAAAAGCGTGCTAAGTTCGGCCGGGCCGAATCTTATATACCCTCCACCATGGATCGCATTTGTCGAGTTCTTTTCCCGGCATCTCTTCTTAGGCAAAACAGGATATAAGAAAAGATTTGCTCTGCTATTACATTGAACTATTCATTTCTGACTCTACAAGATATATATATATATATTTCGGATCGTCGAAAAATTCAAATACGATTTAACGATTTCCGTGATCCTGTCCGTCTTTGTGTTAGTCAGTTGTAATCACGCCTCAGTCTTTAATATTGAGATATTGAGTTGAAATTTTGCACCGACTCGTATTTCTTCTAAACGCAGGTTATGTTCTTGAATAGGTTATGTTCTTGCTATATAGACCGATCTGTCGATTTAGGGTCTGAAACGCATAAAAGCTCCAATTATTACCCGAATTCGGTGAAATCCAGATCAGACTATATAGATATAGCTGCCGTATAGACCGATCTTCCAATTTAGGGTCTTAATCCCATAAACAGCGGATTTATAGCCTGATATCCTGATAACCTGAAGAAATTATGATCGAGACTAGCTCCTTTTAGATATAACTATGAATATGGTAGTGCAGATATAATGAAATAGGATGATCAATATATCCATGAAGGTGGGTATTGTTTATCCATAAACAGGTTAAGTTCGAATATGGGCTATATCGGACTATTTTTTTTTTTTTTTCAATTTCAATTTCAATTTACTTTATTTTTTCAAAATCGTTACAATTTATAACTTAATGTTACAGTAATCACATTTGTAATTTTTTTTTTTTTTGAAGTTATAAAGTACAATACGGCATGATTTTAGTAAAATCGTCTACCGGATTAATGAGTTTTTACATTGTTTAATAGTTGTATTCGTTTATTAATTCTTTTCTATAGGATAGTGCCTCTCGCAAGTAATTATATAATGGAAACCAACAAATATCTTCACCCCCATTTAAAAAGTGGATTACTTCTCCATCTGATAATCTGTGCTTATAAAAAAATTTCATTCTGATGGCGCTGAAAATTGGACAACGTCCTATGAAATGTGCTGCTGTTTCTACTTCTCCTAAATTACATATGGCACACAATTGTTCATTGGTTCCGTATCGGCTGCCGTTTAAACCCATCACGTCGGCTCTCGCTCTCATAATATATCCAATTTGCATTTGATTAAATTGCTCATTGCAGTATGTGAAACCCAACGTATAATTAAGAAATTTATATATTCGTCTCTGACTTTCCTGCGATTTGTTTATGTATTCTTGGTGGCTTTTAATTTGTAAAACATTAATCAATTGTTTGCTTGCCTTGCACCACAAATACTTGCTCAACTTCATGTTGTTGTGTTCTATATTGTGTAACTCTAGACGATCGATTAGGTGTTTATACCAGCTAATATTCTTCTCAATAATTTTAACTGCTAACTTATGGGTTAGTCTTTCCCGATCAGGTTCAAAATAAACTTTAGCTACATACTTTAAGTGTTGTGTGTATGTGTATATGTATCCAGGTTCATATCCAGTTTCCAAAGCTATTATATAATTTGGTGTGTTTTCTGGAAGTTTTAAAACACGTTTAATAAAATATCTGTACAGTTGATCGACGTCATCAAAATATGCGTTTCCCCAAATCTGTGAACCATAGCTTTGTATAGATCGACACACGGAGAGAAACATTTTCCATTTTCCACTTAGAGTTATATTAGGTTTTCCAATGAAATTCTTCCACGTTGCGTTTATACATGTCTTAGCGGCTTCGTTTTTATTCTTAAGATGTTTTGTAAAAGATACTTTTGGCGTGAGGGTGATGCCCAAATATTTATACTCGTTTGTAATTCTCAGCTCTTCTGCGTTGTAAAACCATCTCTCACTTGCAGCTAACCTTCCTCCGTTGCGGAATACCATCACTTCTGACTTCGACTGGTTTACTTCCATACCCCACATATTGCAATATGAAGCTAGGTTATTTATCATACCCTGTAGAACCTGAGGGTCATCTGCAATGATTACAATATCATCTGCGTACATTAGCAGACGGATATTTATTTCATCGATGTTGAGGCCACCCCCTAAGCACTCGTGCATATCATTTAGATATAAGGCGAACAAGATGGGTGACAGCAAACATCCTTGTTTGACACCAGTCCTGGTTTCAAAATGGTCTGAAAGTGCTTCTCCTGTCCATACAGCTGATTTCGTGTTTTCATACACTTTCTCTATAAAACGTATAATTTTGGACGGGAGACCTAAGGTATATAATTTATATATCAAATGTTTTCTTGGTACTCTATCAAACGCCGCCTTGAAATCGACAAAGAATGCGTAGACTTTCTTGTATTCAGCTAGTTTTATATTTACAATAGACACCAAGTTAAATACGTTGTCGACTGTGGAGTAACCTTTCCTAAATCCGGCTTGGTATTCATTTAAAATATGCCGCTGGTTTACCCATTCTGTTACCCTGGAGTTCAGCATGCCAATCATGAGTTTACCGACGCAATTCATAAACGTAATGCCTCTATAATTGCTTGGTAGACTGACGTCTCCTTTTTTGTGAATTGGATAAATAACTCCAGAGCGAAACATATTGAAATCGTTCATTCCATTTAAAATTTTGGTGAACACGTTAACCAATGCCATTAAAAATTCGTCTGTAGCGTGTTTAAAATATTCATACGGTACCCGATCTTCACCTGGCGCTTTATTTTCCTTGACTTTGTTAAGCTGTTGCTTTAATTCCATCAGTGTGAAGTCACTGTCCATTTTTTCATCTTTTATTTCATTTGCTGCATAATAAATGACTGGTAAGCAAACATCTTGATTTAAGAGCGAGTCGAAGTAATCTTTCAGTTGCTCCGCATTTATATTGCAATTGATTTGGTTCTCCTTTTGCCTTATTTCTTTCGCTAAAGCCCACCATGACTTGCTGTCGGATATGTAGTTTAATTTGCGCTCTATATTAAGATAGTACTCTTTTCGCTTTTGTTTACATAATTTCTGAAAGATCTTCTTTTGATTTGCATATTTCTCTCTGTCGGCTATTTGATGAGTTTTTCTAAATGCTCTGAGGCTTCTCATTGTTTTGGTCCGAAGTTTCCTGCACTCTTTATCAAACCATTTATTTTTAAATTTGAGTTTCTTTGGTCCAGTTTTGCTTTGATCCGATTGCCTGATCAGCTTTATATAGTCATGTAAAGAAGCGTTAGGGTCCATGAGATCTAAGTTATAATTTAGTTTTTCTCGATAAGTTTCTTTTTGGCTGTTCTTCCATACTAACTTGGGAAGTAAATTCCGTTTTTCCGATTCATTACTGCCCTTGTCTTTTATTTCCAGTGCTAAACATAATGGAAAGTGGTCGGACCATATCTGATTGTTTACCTTAAAACTTTGTACCGTATCTAACATATCATATGACATTGCGCAGAAGTCGATCACCGAGCTGCCATTTTTATTTGCAAACGTGATATTCCCGTCCTCATCACCTAAAGTTCTGCCATTCAGTATGGCTAGGCCGTTGTTGTTGGCAAATTCTAAATAATTTCTCCCGTTGGCATTTATTACTTTATCATTTGATATCCTTGCGACATCAATGGTTGTTAGTCCTTCTAAAAGTTGCTCTCCAATTATTTGATCTTCGCCAATACGCGCGTTGTGATCCCCGATGACAATTTTTTGAACATCATTAGCCTCTACAGCGTTCTTTAAGTTTTCAAAATCATGTGCCCAGTTTAAGCTTCTCAGGTACACAGGTATGATTTCAAATTTCATTGACTTTGTTTCGCAGTATATTAAATCAATATTATTTCTTTTAATTAGTTTATGCGTTAGTCCATTTTTTATTAGATCCTTCCTGACCCCGCAGACTTGACCTCCAATAGCTCTTCCTCGATTATTAACTCGTGTTGCAGTTTTCCAATGTGTTTCAAAATTTTTAAATTTATTCTCATAATTACACTGATTTTTTTTCTTCAATATGTGTTTCTAGGAGGATAAATATATCAAAATTTTCTAAGAATGCGTAAAACTCGTGGTGAAGATATTTGTTACCTAACCCATGAATATTATAAGCTAGTATATTTAGAACAAAATTATTATTAGGGACGTTTTTGGTCTTTTTCTTAAATTTTTTCTTTTCTTCATTAGACTTAAGCTCTATATCTTTTAATAGTTTTTTGAATTTATTTTAGATAAGATTCTATCATATTCTATCATGCCAATGTCCTGTATAACATTGCCGTAAATAGATAGTAGCACATCTTTCGCCTGTTTTCCGTCACATATCAGTTCCTTTTTTTCATTCCAAAACATCGTTTTGCCATCAATTATTATTCTGTCTGCACGCACCCCGACTCTCTTATCTCTGTTAACTACCAGGAGGTCCTTTTTTAGTTGCAGCATAATCTTTTTCTTTTCCAAGCGGCTTCCAGTCAGATCACGTTCTATGAAAATTGAGGATCCTGCAAGGGTTTTTGTGTGTTTTAACACCTCTGTTACCATTTTTGTTGATTTCATCTCTACCATAATTGACATTGTATTTTCATTTTGTTGTAATTTTCGAATATATTCAATTTCTAAATTCGTGCCTATATTCATTTTTGCTTTGAAAAGTTTTTCAGCTGCATTGTATAATGCATTTTGGCTAGGCAATCCCCTGATAATAAGTTTTTTCCGACCCAATTCTTCTTCTAGTCTTTCCATTCTGCGATTGTCTGCTTCTTTGCTTTCTTTCAAAAATTTGACCTCTGACCTCAACTCATCGTTCTCCGCTGTTAATCTTTGAACTTCGTTCTGAACGCCTTCGATTGTATTCCTGACCTCCACCAAATCAGATTTTGTTGGGAGATTTTCTAGTTTCGAATCAAGTAACTTCGACATTGTCTCATTCATGAGTTTTATTAGTTCAGTAGTTTGCATATTTCCCACTGTTGCAGAATTTTCCGGTGAAGTCTCCATGAGTTTTCTTTTCGCACTTTGTGCTTCAAAGCCCACTGTGCCTCTAGGTGTGGTTTCGTGCTGACTACTATTGTTTAGCATAGTTTTAGGCGCGTAGAAATTTAGTTGTATTCGGTGTGTCGCTATGAATATTCTTCTTCTTATTTAAATTAATGCAACGAAACTTGTGTCAAAATCCTCAATATGGCAATGCAACTATACCCAATATTATGACTGAGGGAAACAAACACAGCTGATGTTTACTCACATGGGTTATACTCTTTCAACTTTTGAGCAATTTTGTCAACAAAACACTTCCAGTTAAATTTTGTAAATATTGAAGTGATTTTTTGCTATATTTTGTTTATAAATCGATGTATACTCTGTCCGTCAACCATACAGGCCTGTTCAAAATTCTCCGCTCTTGGATTTCGATGTAAATTTGATGCTGTAACGGCCGATTCACCGCTTTGCGAGTTAAAAAGGTAGGAGCCTAACAAAAATACGTCTACTCCCGGCAAAAACTAAACTCAAAATCCCTATATCGGACTATAGCAGGATAAAGCCCCCATATAAATCGATCCGCCGATTTAGGGTCTTACACACATTAAAGCCACATTTATTTTCCGATTTTTGTTGCTTAAAGCTCATCGATGTGTTTGGATTTAGCTGCCATATAGACCGATCTCCCGTTATAAGATATTGGGCCCATAAAAGGCGCACTTCTTATCCGATTTCGCTGAAACTTGGCCCAGTGATTAATGTTAGGCTTCTCGATATCCGTGCCCCATATGGTTCCGATCGGTCTGTATTTGGATATAGCTGTCATAAATATCCATCTCCCGATTTAAGTTTTGGAAAAAAACCGCGTTTATTGTCCGATTTTACTGAAATTTGGCACAGTGAGTTGTGTAAGGTCCTTCGACATCCGCGGTCAAAATGCCCTCCATTGGTCTATATTTGGCCAAATAGACCGATCTCCCGATTTAAGGTCTTGGGTCCATAACAAGCGCATTTATTATCAGATTTCGCTGATATTTTGCTTAATGACATATGTTAGCCGTTTCACCATGTGTGTCATATGTGGTTCGGATAAGGGCTGCGTAGTCGGCACTTTTATTGTACGATGTCGCTGAAATTTGGGACAGTGAGATAAATTAAGCCCCTCGACATACTTCTGCAATATGGCACAGATCGGTCCAGATTTGAATATAGCTGCCACATAGACCGATCTAACGATTTAAGGTCTTAGGCCCATAAAAGCCACATTTATTATCCGATTGAAATTTGTTACAGTGAGTTGTGTTAGGCCCTTCGACATCCTTCGTTAAATTGGACCAGATCGGTTCAGATTTGGATATAGCTGCCATATAGACCGATCCTCCGATTTAGGGTCTTAGGCCCACAAAAGCCACATTTATTATCCGATTTTGATGAAACTCAGGACTGTGAATTGTGTAAGGCCCATCGACATCCTTCGTTAATTTGGCTCAGATCGGTTCAGATTTGGATATAGCTGCCATTTAGATCGATCCTCCGATTTATGGTGTTAGGCACATAAAAGCCACATTTATTGTCCGATTTTGCTGAAATTTGGGACAGTGAGTTGTGTTAGGCTCTTCGACATTTTTCTGCAAATTGGCCCAAATCGGCCCAGATTTGGATATAGCAGCCATATAGACCGATGTCTCGATTTAAAGCCTTGGCCCCATAAAAGGCTCATTCATAATCCGATTTCACTGAAATTTTACACAGTGTCTTATGTTAGGCTTTTTGACTTTCGTGTCGTATATGTTTCCGATGGGTTTTTTATACCCACCACCGAAGGATGGGGGTATATTCATTTTGTCATTCCGTTTGCAACACATCGAAATATCCATTTCCGACCCTATAAAGTATATATATTCTTGATCAGCGTAAAAATTTAAGACGATCTAGACATGTCCGTCCGTCTGTCCGTCTGTCTGTTGAAATCATGCTACAGTCTTTAAAAATTGAGATATTGAGCTGAAATTTTGCACAGATTCTTTTTTTGTCCATAAGCAGGTTAAGTTTGAAGATGGGCTATATCGGACTATATCTTGATATAGCCCCCATATAGACCGATCTGCCGATTAAGGGTCTTTGACCCATAAAAGCCACATTTATTATCCGATTTTGCTGAAATTTGGGACAGTGAGTTGCATTGGGCCCTTCGACATCCTTCGTCAATTTGGCACAGATCGGTTCAAATTTGGATATAGCTGTCATATAGACCGATCCACAGATTTAGGGTCTTAGGCCCATAAAAGCCACATTTTATATCCGATTTTGCTGAAATTTGGCACAGTGAGTTGTGTTAGGCAATTCAACATTCTTTGTCAATTTGGCCCAGATCGGTTCAGATTTGGATATAGCTGCCATATAGACCGATCCTCCGATTTATGGTCTTAGGCCCATAAAAGCCACATTTATTATCCGATTTTGCTGAAATTTGGGACAGTGGGTAGCGTTGAGCCCTTCGACATCCTTCGTTAATTTGGCCCAGATCGGTCTAAATTTGGATATAGCTGCCATATAGACCGATCCTCCGATTTATGATCTTAGGCCCATAAAAGCCACATTTATTATCCGATTTTGCAGAAATTTGGGACAGTGAGTTGCGTTGGGCCCTTCGACATCCTTCGTCAATTTGGTCCAGATCGGTCCAAATTTGGATATAGCTGCCATATAGACTGATCCTCCGATTTATGGTCTTAGGCCCATAAAAGCAACATTTATTATCCGATTTTGCTGAAATTTGGGACAGTGAGTTGCGTTGAGCCCTTCGACATCCTTCGTCAATTTGTTCCAGATCGGTCCAAATTTGGATATAGCTGCCATATAGACCGATCCTCCGATTTATGGTCTTAGGCCCATAAAAGCCACATTTATTATCCGATTTTGCTGAAATTTGGGACAGTGATTTGCCTTAGGCCCTTCGACATCTTTCTTCTATTTGGCCCTGATCAGTTCAGATTTGGATATAGCTGCCATATAGACCGATCTCTCGATTTAAGGTTTTGGGCCCATAAAAAGCGCATTTATTGTCCGATGTCGCCGAAATTTGGGACAATGACTTGTGTTGGGCCGTTCGATATTTGTCTTTAATTTGGCTCAGATCGGTCCAGATTTGGATATAGCTGCCATATAGACCGATCTCTCGGTTGAACAATGACTTATACTTATAAGCATTTGGTCTAAATCGGATGATATCTATAGAGCTGCTATGGGGCATAAGGTATACATTATTTACTGGATTTTGACGAAATGTGGTTCACATATATACCCGAGGTGGTGGGTATCCAAAGTTCGGCCCGGCCGAACTTAACGCCTTCTTACTTGTTTTTTTTAGATATAACAACTTAAAAGACCAATATTTTGTTACACACAATTGAACATTGACTTGTGTATATAAGTGTTTGGTCGAAATCGGAACATTTTTCGATATAGCTGCTATGGGGCATAAGGTATGCATTTTCCACCCGATTTTGACGAAAGGTGGTTGACATATATACCCGAGGTTGATTCAACGTTCGGCCCGGCCGAACTTGTCGCCTTTTTACTTGCTTCTAAAGAATTTTTCATTAAAACATTTTTTAAAAACCAACTTTTAATAACAATTTAAAAAAATTTTGTGACGTGTTTGAAAAGAAAATTTTGATGAAATTTGTTCTTAAGACAAACATGTTGTGAAATTTTTGTTGAAGACAAACTTTTTTTATACCCATCACCATAGGATGGGGGTATACAAATAAAGGGTGATTTTTTTGAGGTTAGGATTTTCATGCATTAGTATTTGACAGATCACGTGGGATTTCAGACATGGTGTCAAAGAGAAAGATGCTCAGTATGCTTTGACATTTCATCATGAATAGACTTACTAACGAGCAACGCTTGCAAATCATTGAATTTTATTACCAAAATCAGCGTTCGGTTCGAAATGTGTTCATTCACCGTAACGTTGCGTCCAACAGCATCTTTGAAAAAATACGGTCCAATGATTCCACCAGCGTACAAACCACACCAAACAGTGCATTTTTCGGGATGCATGGGCAGTTCTAGAACGGCTTCTGGTTGCTCTTCACTCCAAATGCGGCAATTTTGCTTATTTACGTAGCCATTCAACCAGAAATGAGCCTCATCGCTGAACGGTGAATGAACACATTTCGAACCGAACACTGATTTTGGTAATAAAATTCAATGATTTGCAAGCGTTGCTCGTTAGTAAGTCTATTCATGATGAAATGTCAAAGCATACTGAGCATCTTTCTCTTTGACACCATGTCTGAAATCCCACGTGATCTGTCAAATACTAATGCATGAAAATCCTAACCTCAAAAAAATCACCCTTTATACATATTTAGCATTCGACCCGGCCGAACTTACCATGCTTTTACTTGTTGTTTGTTTCCACTGTCTTTCAAACCCTCCATGTCTAATATTTTTACATATGGACACAAGAAGCCGTAACTATTTACAACTAATTCACTAACAAACATGTGCCATGGTTCACGCACTTTATGCAAAAACACGCCGAAAAAGAGATATGGAGGAGAACCAAACCATTAATTTAAAGTTCTAGACTACAAGCATGCACAGTGTACACCCATACTACTCATGGTTAAATAAGCACATATATTAAGGCAATTTGCTATGGTTGTACGTACATATGTATGTATGGACGTTTGTGTATTTGTCTATTAATGACGAAATGAAGCGAAGAGTAATCGTTCCTTACCTTTTAAAAGCTAAGCTTTATGGTTGTTTGCTTTAGTGTGGCAAAGCATGTAGCATACGCATACAAATATAACAATTTCAAGGTGTACATGTGTGCTCGTCAATGTGTGTGGCTATGTTTTAAGTATTCATGCCCTTGCATTGTTTGGCTTGGTAATGCCAAATTACAATAGCCTCAAACGATTGCAGTTGGTTGTACGAGTACTCGTACATTTCGCAATTTACTTTGTTATGGCTTGGCCCCAAAAAGGCATTATAAAACTTGAACAAACACATAAAATCATATACGTTGTTCTATGTTAAGAGTGAGATTGTGTTTGGCAAAGAAATTCTACCATTTAAGGAGTTCGTTTTGTTGTTGGCTCTTGTAATGTTTTCGTCTCTTCTCTATGCCAAAGAGTTGGCCATAGTCTTACTTAAATGGTGTTTTGGTGTAAATGTAGTGCTAATCTTCAACTTAATATGTTAATGACTTAAATGGGGATTTATGAGGCTAACACAGAGACATGTGGCATATATGGCATCTTAAATGGAAATTTTAAGTTTTGTTAAACTTGCACTTGAACGAACATACAATTTGATATTTTACCGGTATTTGGTTGGTTTAAACATAAATTCTGTTTGATTTAAAGTATTTAAAATTAAGATTATTAATTAAATATTAACAAGCAAAGCGTGCTAAATTCGGCCGGGCCGAATCCTATATACCCTCCACCATGGATCGCATTTGTCGAGTTCTATGCGCGGTATCTCTTTTTAGGCAAACAAAGAATATTGAAGAAGAACTGTTATGCTTTTTCAGCTATATCAAGTCATAGTTTGATTCGGACCATGGAATGCTGAACATGGTAGAAGTCATTGTGTAATATTACAGTTCATTCGGATAAGAATTGCGCCTTATAAGGGCTCAAGAGGCAAAATCGGGAGATAGGTTTATATGGGAGCAGTATCAAGCTATTGATCGATTCAGACCATATTAGATACGTATGTTGAAGGTCATGAGAGAAGCCGTTGTACAAAATTTCTGCCAAATCGGATGAGAATTGCGTCCTCTAGAGGCTCAAGAAGTCAAGACCCCAGATCGTTTATAAGGCAGCTATATCAGATTATGTATCGATTTGCGCCATACTTAGCACAGATATTGGAAGTCATAACAAAACATCTCATGCAAAATTTCCGCCTAATCAGGTGAGAATTGCGCGCTCTATTGGCTCAAGAAGTCAATATCCCAGACGAATTACAATATATGACAGCTATACCAGATTACCAACCGATTTGAATCATACTTAACACAGTTATTCGAAGTGATACCAAAATACTACGTGCAAAATTTCAGTCAAATCGGATGAGAATTGCGTCCTCTAGAGTCTCAAGAAGCCAAGATCGGTTTATATGGCAGCTATATCAAAACATGGGCCGATTTGGCCCATTTACAATCCCAACCGACCTACACTAATAAAAAGTATTTGTGCAAAATTTCAAGCGGCTAGCCAGATCCTCCTTCGAAAGTTAGCGTGCTTTCGACAGACAGACGGACGGACATCGCTAGATCGACTTAAAATGACATGATGACCAAGAATATATTCGAGGTGTTACAAACCGAATGACGAAATTAATATACCCCATCCAATGGTGGAGGGTATAAAAAGTAAAAGCGTCATAATTTCGGATGGGCAGAAACCCACCACCATGGATTCTGTTAAAAATTTATACAAAATAAATTTAGATGGAGGGCATAATTTTATACCCTCCACCATAAGATGGGGGGTATACTAATTTCGTCATTCTGTTTGTAACTACTCGAAATATTCGTCCGAGACCCCATAAAGTATATATATTCTTGATCGTCGTGACATTTTATGTCGATCTAGCCATGTCCGTCCGTCTGTCCGTCCGTCCGTCCGTCCGTCCGTCCGTCCGTCTGTCTATCGAAAGCACGCTAACTTCCGAAGGAGTAAAGCTAGCCGCTTGAAATTTTGCACAAATACTTCTTATTAATGTAGGTCGGTTGGTATTGTAAATGGGCCATATCGGTCCATGTTTTGATATAGCTGCCATATAAACCGATCTAGGGTCTTGACTTCTTGAGCCTCTAGAGTGCGCAATTCTTATCCGATTGGGATGACGTGTTTTGTTATGATATCCAACAACTGTGCTAAGTATGGTTCAAATCGGTTCATAACCTGATATAGCTGCCATATAAACCGATCTTGGGTCTTGACTTCTTGAGCCTCTAGCGTGCGCAATTCTTATCCGATCAGAATGAAATTTAGCATGACGTGTTTTGTTATGATATCCAACAACTGTGCCAAGTATGGTTGAAATCGGTCCATAACCTGATATAGCTGCCATATAAACCGATCTTGGGTCTTGACTTCTTGAGCCTCTAGCGTGCGCAATTCTTATCCGATCAGAATGAAATTTTGCATGACGTGTTTTGCTATGATATCCAACAACTGTGCCAAGTATGGTTGAAATCGGTCCATAACCTGATATAGCTGCCATATAAACCGATCTTGGGTCTTGACTTCTTGAGCCTCTAGAGTGCGCAATTCTTATCCGATTGAAATGAAATTTTGCACGACGTGTTTTGTTATTATATCCAACAACTGTGCCAAGTACGGTTCAAATCGGTCCATAACCTGATATAGCTGCCATATAAACCGATCTGGGGTCTTGACTTCTTGAGCCTCTAGAGGGCGCAATTCTTATCCGAATGGAATGGAATTTCGCAAGACGTGTTTTGTTATGATACCCAACAACTGTGCCAAGTATGGTTTAAATCGGTCCATAACCTGATATAGCTGCCATATAAACCGATCATGGGTCTTGATTTCTTGAGCCTCTAGAGGGCACAATTCTTATCCGATTTGAATGAATTTTTGCACGAAGTATTTCGTTATGATATCCAACAACTGTGCCAAGTATGGTTCAAATCGGTCCATAACCTGATATAGCTGTCATATAAACAGATCTGGGGATTTGACTTCTTGAGCTTTTAGAGGGCGCAATTCCTATCCGATTTGGCTGAAATTTTGCATGACGTATTTTATTTTTACTTTCAACAACTGTGTCAAATAAGGTTCAAATCGGTTCATAACCTGATATAGCTGCCATGTAAACCGATCTGGGAACTTGACTTCTTGACCCCTAGAGGTCGCAATTATTATCCGATATGCCTGAAATTTTGTACGACGGATCCTCTCATGACCATCAACAAACGTGTTTATTATGGTCTGAATCGGTCTATAGCCCGATACAGATCCCATATAAATCGTTCTCTCTATTTTACTTCGTGAGCCCCAATGGGCGCAATTCTTATACGAATTGGCTGAAATTTTACACAGGTCTCCAACATATAATTTTATTGTGGTCCGAACCGGACCATATCTTGATATCGTCTTAATAGCAGAGCAACTCTTTTCTTATATCCTTTTTTGCCTAAGAAGAGATGCCGGGAAAAGAACTCGACAAATGCGATCCATGGTGGAGGGTATATAAGATTCGGCCCGGCCGAACTTAGCACGCTTTTACTTGTTATTCTATAAAATTAAAGATTCTACGAACCGAACCAGTATAATCGAGAGACCGGTTTATAGGGGAGCTTTATCAGGGACTTGTTGAAGTCATAACAGAACACCACATGCCAAATTCCAGCCAAATCGGGCAAAAATTGCAGCTTGTAAGTAGTAAAAGCGGGAGATCGGTTTATATGGGAGCTTTATAAGGTTATAGACCAATTTGGCTCATACAAAAGTTGAAGCCTGTAAGCGCCCAGGAATTCAATTCGTTAGAAAGATTTATATGTGATTTAAATCAGGTCATACACGGATCTAGAGTGTACGTGACACAGGTGTCCGAAGTCATAACAGAACACTACATGCCAAATTTCGGCAAAATCGGGCTGAAATTGCGGCTTGTAATGGCTCAAGAAATTAAATCGGGAGATCAGTTTATTTGGGAGCGATATCAAAATCTGAACCGAAATGAACCATTTGTAATCCCCAACGACCTGCATGTATATTAACTATCTTTTCAAAATTTCAAGCGGCTAGCTTTACGCGTTCGACCTCTATCGTGATTCCGACGGACGGTCGGACTTGGCTAGATCGACTCAGAACATCGAGACGATCAAACATATATATACTTAATGCGGTCTTTGACAGATATTTCGGGGTGTTACAGACGTGGTGGCCGTAGCGGATGGACCATTTGTTGGCCGTGATACAACATTTGCACGAAATAATCTTCAAGCATTAAATTATACGGATTGTACTACTATCGATACAAATAAAGTTTTCATACATTTTTCTGAATTTTATGCTTTTTTTTTAAACTTTCCTATAGCTCATAAAAAATCTTTACTTTATAAGGTCGGAAATTGATATTTTGATGTGTTGCAAACGGAATGGTAAAATGAATATATTCCCATTCTTCGATGATGGGTATAAATAAACGGTTAATCGACATCTAAACAAGTAAAAAGACGTTAAGTTCGGCCGGGCCGAACTTTGGATACACACCACCTCGGGTATATATGTAAAACACCTTTCTTCAAAATTCGTTGAAAAATGCATATCTTATGCCCCATAGCAGCTATATCGATATATGTTCCGATTTGAACCAAATACTAGGAAGTACAAATTATTGTTCAATAAACCGATCTGAACCGATTATAAATGCGCCTCTTATGTGGCCAAGACTATATGGCAGCTAAATCCAAATCTGCATCGCTTTGGGCCAAGTTGCAGAAAAAACTCGAAGAGCCTAACATAACTCAAATTTCGATGAAATCGGATTACAAATGCGACTTTTTTGGAGCCCAAAACCTTATATCGACATATCGGTCTATATGACAGCTATATCCAGATCTGGACCGATCTAAGCCAAATTGAAGAAGAACGTCGAAGGGCCCAACATAACTCACTGTCCGAAATTTGGGCGACATCGGACAATCAATGCGCCTTTTATTGAACCAAAACCTTAAATCTAGAGATCGGTCTATATGGCAGCTATATTCAAATCTGGACCGATCTGAGCCAAATTGAAGAAGGATGACGAAGGTCCTAACACTACTCACTGTCCCTAATTTCGGAGACATGGGATAATAAATGCGCCTTTTATGGCCCCAAAATTTGAAATCGAGAGATCGGTCTATATAGCAGCTATATCCAAATCTGGACCGATCTGTGCGATAGTGCAGAAGTATGTCAAGGGCCTTAACTTAACTCACTGTCCCAAATTTTGACGACATTGGACAATAAATGCGCCTTTTATGGGCGCAAGACCTTAAATCGAGAGATCGGTCTATATGGCAGCTATATCCAAATCTGAACCGATCTGAGCCAAATTGAGGAAGGATGTCGAGTGGCCTAACATAACTCTCTGTCCCAAATTTCAGCAAAATCGGATAATAAATGTGGCTATTATGGGCCTAAGACCCTAAATTGGCGGATCGGTCTATATGGCAGCTATATCGAAATCTGAATCGATCTGGGCCAAATTGAGGAAGGATGTCGAGTGGCCTGACATAACTCTCTTTCCTAAATTTCAGCACAATCGGATAATAAATGTGACTTTTATGGGCCTTAGACCCCAAATTGGCGGATCAGTCTATATGGCAGCTATATCGAAATCAGAACCCATCTGAGCCAAATTGAGGAAGGATGTTGGGTGGCCTAAGATAACTCTCTGTCCCAAATTTCAGCAAAATCGGATAATAAATGTGGCTTTTATAGGCCTTAGACCCTAAATTGGTGGATCGGTCTATATGGCAGCTATATCGAAATCTGAACCGATCTGGACCAAATTAAGGAAGGATGTTGGGTGGCCTAAGATAACTTTCTGTTCCAAATTTCAGCAAAATCGGGTAATAAATGTGGCTTTTATGGACCTAAGACCATAAATCGGAGGATCGGTCTATATGGGGGCTATATCAAGATATAGTCCGATATAGCCCATCTTCGAACTTAACCTGCTTATGGACAAAAAAAGAATCTGTGCAAAATTTCAGCTCAATATCTCTATTTTTAAAGACTGTAGCGTGATTTCAACAGACAGACGGACAGACGGACGGACATGGCTAGATCGTCTTAGATTTTTACGCTGATCAAGAATATATATACTTTATAGGGTCGGAAATGGATATTTCGATGTGTTGCAAACGGAATGACAAAGTGAATATACCCCCATCCTTCGGTGGTGGGTATAAAAACGGCTTTTTGTACCCTCCACCATAGGATGGGGTATACTAATGTCGTCATTCTGTGTGTAACACCACGAAATATGCGTCTGCGACTTCACAAAGAATATATAAATTCTTAATCGTCATGTAAATTTAAGTCGATCTGCCATCTATTTAGGGCATCACCCCTTCCCCAAAACACCCCCCAAAGGGTACAATTTTTCGACCATTTCTATGTGTCTCAAATGAAATGTATTTGAGATTAGAAAACGAATTTGATAACCTATTTTGGGGCCATGTGTTTGGGGGACGCCTCATCGCGTAAACTCCCCTAAACCAATGGCAATATGGGGTTTAAATAAATGGTATTTGAAAGAAGAGCACAATGCTAATATTTTTCAGGGCAAAGTGTCTGGGGGACCACCTCACCCCCGAAACACCCCTAAATCAGATATCATGAGAATATCGGTTTGAAATAAAGTATTTTAAGAATGGAGTACACCTTACAACCAATAAAGATCATATGGGGTTCAGATAAAGGCACTTATATTGTTAAACTTTTGGGTTGCCTAAAAAGTAATTGCGGATTTTTAAAAGAAAGTAAATGCATTTTTAATAAAATTTGGAATGAACTTTAATCAAATATATAATTGCCATTTTGTTCGATAACCTTTTGCCATCTTCCCGGCAAATTTAGTATTCCACGCTCATAGAACTTCTGGCCTTTATCTGCAAAAAACTGAACCAAGTGCGATTTTATAGCCTCATCATTACCGAAAGTTTTACCATTTAAGGAGTTCTGCAAAGATCGAAATAAATGGTAGTCTGATGGTGCAAGGTCAGGGCTATATGGTGGATGCATCAAAAGTTCCCAGCCAAGCTCACTCAGTATTTGGCGAGTGACCAAAGATGTGTGCGGTCTAGCGTTGTCCTGGTGGAATATGAC
The DNA here is from genome assembly GCF_963082655.1 of Stomoxys calcitrans. Classification (NCBI taxonomy): domain Eukaryota; kingdom Metazoa; phylum Arthropoda; class Insecta; order Diptera; family Muscidae; genus Stomoxys; species Stomoxys calcitrans. The sequence continues at coordinate 17,238,292 of NC_081552.1, read as the reverse complement.
ACCTTTACGATTGACCAATTCTGGTCGCTTCTCCTTGATGGCTGTATTCAATTTGTCCAATTGTTGACAGTAAACATCCGAATTAATCGTTTGGTTCCTTGGAAGCAGCTCAAAATATACCACACCCTTCAAATCCCACCAAACAGACAGCATAACCATATTTTGGTGGATATCAGCCTTTGAAGTGGTTTAAGCTGGTTCACCATGCTTGGACCATGATCGTTTTCGACTAACGTTGTTGTAAACAATCCATTTTTCATCTCCAGTTATGATTCGTTTTAAAAACGGATCGAATTCATTGCGTTTAAGGTGCATATCACAAGCGTTGATTCTGTTTGTTACACGAATTTCTTTCAATACATGTGGTACCCATATTAAAATTGACGCCAAACAAACAAATGTAAACAAAATTTCGCGCACTTTTTTCCTAAAGCAAGCTAAAAGTAACAGCTGATAACTGACAGAAGAAAGAATGCAATTACAGAGTCACAAGCCGTTGAAAAAATTTTTCAACGCCGACTATATTACTACTATATTACCGACAATTACTTTTAGGGCAACCCAATATTTGTATACCCACCACAGAAGTATGGGGGTATATTCAACATATATGGCAACATATCGAAATATCCATTCCCGATCCTATAAAGTGTATATATATTTTTGATCAACGTAAAAATCTAAGTCTTTAAAAATTCAGATAATGAGCTTAAACTTTGCAAAGATTTTTTTTGTCCATAAGCAGGTTAAGTTCGAAGATGGGCTATATCGGACTATATCTTGATATAACCCCCATATAGACCTATCCGCCGATTACGGGGCTTATGTGCATAAATTTATTATCCGATTTTGCTGAAATTTTGGACTGTGAGTTGTGCTAGGCCGTTTGACATCCTTCTTCAATTTGGCCCAGATCTGTCCAGTTTTGGATATAGCTGTCATATAGACCGATCCGCCGATTTAGGATCTTAGGCCCATAAAAGCCACATTTATTAACCGATTTTGCTGAAATTTGGGACAGTGAGTTGTGTTAGGCCACTCGATATATTTCTTTCATTTGGCCACATCGGTCCAGATTTGGATATATCTGCCATATGGACAGATCTCTGGATTTAAAGTTTTGGGCCCATAAAAGGCGCATATATTGTCCGATGTCGTCAAAATTTGGGACAGTGAGTTGTGTTAGTCCTTACGACATCCCTCTTCAATTTGGCCCAGATCGATACAGATTTGGATGTAGCTGCCATATAGACCGATCTCTATATAAGCATTTGGGCTCATGAAAGGCACATTTATAGTCCGATTTCGCCGAAATTTGTGGCAGTGAATTGAGTTAGGCCCTTCGAGATCCTTCTGTCACTTGGCCTAAAGCGGTCCAGATTTGGATATAGCTGCCATATAGACCAATCTCTCGATTTAAAGTCTTGGCCCCATAATAGGCGAATTTATAATCCAATTTCACTGAAATTTGACACAGTGACTTATGTTTGGCTTTTCGACATACATGTCGTATATGGGTCAGATCGGTTTAGGTTTAGATATGCTATTGAACAATGACTTCTATTTAGTAGTATTTGGTCCAAATCGGAACATATTTTGATAGAGCTGTTATGGGGCATAAGGTATGCATTTTTCATCGGATTTTGACGAAAGGAGGTTTACATATATATCCGGGGTGGTGGGTATTCAAAGTTCGGCCCAGCCGAACTTAACGCCTTTTTACTTGTTTTATAACCAGGCAAGTAGTCTACTGCCAGTCTTTGTACTGCCACTATGTGTAAAGCTGCTAATGACTTGGCAAAGCACATTTAAACATAGACGCATATAGCACATGTGAGAATATTTGCTGCTACAATAAGTCACATATACTCGTACAACGTCCAAAGACTTCCCTCTTTGTATACCCTTTTCGCTTGGTCGTTGTGTTGGTGTGCATTCACTTGGATTTTATTTCTTCCTACTTTGGCAACACTCAACAGTTTAACACCGTTAAACGAACGAGTGAACGCAGCAGCAAAGAAACACACTATAGAGAGTGCAGAATATATTTCACAGAGTGACACTTACCATTAATAACACATATACACTTGCACTCGTATATTGACTAACATATGCAGTTAAACGCTTGAAGTGCATTCACAAGAAGGTAAATAAACTTACAATTACAATTACCACCATACCGTGGTAGCAGCATAATGACAGTCCAAGCAATCAAGTAATAACCCACTAATACGGAAATCATTAGGAAGCAATTACGGATATACATCCACATGTAATTACCATGTGTTCTCTCAACGAAAAATGGGAAAATCTAAACGCAAATATGGCTTTGAACAAATCTGCATATTGATGAAGGAAATATGAAAAGGATGTGAGAGCGATTATCGCCAATTCAGCAAAAAACAAGTAAAAAGGCGTTAAGTTCGGCCGGGTCGAACTTTGGATACCCACCCCCTCGGATATATATGTAAAACACATTTCATCAAAACCCGGTGAATATTGCATATCTTATGTCCTATACCAGTTATAACGAAATATGTTTCGATTTGGACCAAATACAAATAAGTACAAGTCATTGTTCAACTGTGTATAACAAAATATTTGTTTTTTTAGTAGCTATATATGAAAATAAATCGATGTGAACCATATACAACATAGATGTCGAAAAGCCTAACATAAGCCACTGTTGCAAATTTCAGTGATATCGGATAATAAATGCGCTTTTTATGGGGCAAAGACTTTAAATCGAGATATAGGTGTATGTGGCAGCTATATGCAAATCTTGATCGATCTAGACCAAATTGTGTGCCTTTAGCTGAATGTGAGCCGATTTCTATGAAATTCAACAGCAATGTCGGTACTCATAGGAGAATCCTTTCTGCCAAATTTTATGTGAATCGGTTAGCAAATGACCACGTTATTGCAATACTAATCCAAGTCGGACGAATGTATATATGAAATCTATATCCAAATCCGAACAGATTTCGATCGAAATCCGCTCGTTTTCTGGTAGTCGTAGAAGAAAGCGTAGTGCAAAGTTTTTAGAAGATCGGTTGAAATCGGGAGATAGAATATATATGGGAGCTATATTCGTATCTGAACCGATTTTTTTCCAATTTCAATAGGCTTCATCTCTAGTGCAAAAAAGATGCCCTTTCCGAATTTAAAGAAGATAGGATGCAAATTGCTTACTGTGCTTTATTATTACTCACCAGTAATGCCGGGACTTACAAGAGACTTCCTTGTGCCCAATATCGTGAGAATCGGTAAAATAAAGGTACTATTGCAGTATTAGTATGAATATGACGAATATATGGGAGCTATATTCGTATCTGAACCGATTTTTTTCCAATTTCAATAGGCTTCATCTCTAGTGCAAAAAAGATGCCCTTTCCGAATTTAAAGAAGATAGGATAGGAAGACGGACAGACAGACGGACAGACGGACAGGCGGACATAGCTGAAATGAATCAGAACATGATTCTGGGTCGATCGGTATACTTATCAATGGATCTAGCTCCCTTCCCTCCGGGTGTTACAAACATATTAACCCTATTATAATACCCTGTACCACAGTAATGGTATAGGGTATAATTACAAAATGAACTAATGACTTTTAAGGACTTGTCATAAATTTGTAAAGGGTTGGGGTTACATACACATGTCTGTAATGTAGCCATTCTACTCATAATATTTATAAAGAAGAATTTGCGTATGTGGGAAATATTTTAATCTCTGCTGGCTATCGCCTTTCTTATGCTGGTCTAACTGATTATCCTTAAATTCAGCTATCAATTTTTACCTCATTTTTAAGTAAAACTTGAAGTAAAACCGTTTAGCGTACTAGAAAAGGTTCAAGTGCGACCAATGTAGCTAAACGAGTAGTGGTTGTTATAACCGCTGGCTAATGGATTTTAATGAATAAGTTATCAGCATCTTAGAATATATGTGAAAAGGGGAAAATTTTATGTATATGAGGAGCTATGAAAAATATGAGAACTTGTAACAAGTAAAAGCGTGCTAAATGTGGCCGGGCCGAATCTTATATACCCACCACCATGGAACGTATTTGTCGAGTTCTTTTCCCGGCATCTCTTGATAGGCAAAAAAAGGATAAAAGAAAAGATTTGCTCTGCTATTAGGGCGATACCACGATATGCTTCGTCACGGATTGGAGAGTTGGAGACCTGTGCAAAATGTCAGCCAATTCCAATAAGAATTGCGCCCTTTGGGGGCTCAAGAAATAAAATAAAGAGATCGATTTATATGGGAGCTGTATCAGGCTATAGACCGATTCAGACAATAATATACACGTATGTTGATGGTCATGAGAGGATCCGTCGTACAAAATTTCAAGCAAATCGGATTATAATAGCGACCTCTAGAGGCTAAAGTAGTCAAGATCCCAGATCGGTTTGTATGGCAGCTATATCAGGTTATTGACCGATTTAAACCATACTTTGCACAGTTGTTGGATATCATAACAAAACACGTCGTGCAAAATTTCATTCTGATCGGATAAGAATTGCGCACGCTAGAGGCTCAAGAAGTCAAGACCCAAGATCGGTTTACATGGCAGCTATATCAGGTTATGAACCAATTTGAACCATACTTATCACAGTTATTGAATATCATAGCAAAACACGTCATGCAAAATTTCATCCCAATCGGATAAGAATTGCGCACTCTAGAGGTTAAAGAAGTCAAAACCCAAGATCGGTTTATATGGCAGCTATATCAAAACATGGACCGATATGGCCCATTTACAATACCAACCGACCTACACTAATAAGAAGTATTTGTGCAAAATTCCAAGCGGCTAGGTTTACTCCTTCGGAAGTTAGCGTGCTTTCGACAGACAGACGGACGGACGGACGGACGGACGGACAGACGGACGGACATGGCTAGATCGACATAAAATTTCACGACGATCAAGAATATATATACTTTATGGGGTCTCAGACGAATATTTCGGGTAGTTACAATCAGAATGACGAAATTAGTATACCCCCCATCTTATGGTGGAGGGTATAAAAATCTTAAGCGCCAAATTTTAATTTTACTCCCATTTAGATACATTTTTATTCATTTCGGTTTAATTTTTTTAAGTGTACATGAAACCCGAAGCAAAAAGCAAAAATCATGTTGAGACGAACAAAGTTTTCACAAAAAAAAAGAAACACCACAAAATATATATAAAAGAAGAAATAAAAGGAGGACTACTTTGCAAACAATAGACAACAGCTGTGCCAGCAGGAAAAGGAGAAGCATTTGTAAGCATTTATTTACCAAGAAATGCCTAAAGGTTCATTGCGAGAATGCCAAGGAGCAAAGTTAACAATAGTTACTGGGGATTAAGGCTATAACCAAAGCTTAAAACTTAAAAACGAATATAGGGCGATAAGGAGAAGCTGAATAGCTCCAGAAGTAACTATGATAGTTGGCGGGGTAGCACTATCTGTGTAGCAATATCAACGTAATAGCCAAGGCATTGTTGTGCCCCGACGTTGCACTTTCATAAATAAATAATTCATTAAAAAAATCTCATAACAAAACTTGAGCAATTATTATTCTTTTGCCAGACAATACCACAATGGTTTGTTTATTTGCCATTACGTGGGTGTGTTTTGTGTAAGTGTGCGTTTGTGTTTATTCATAACATTATGAATGTAAACGATGTGCTTATATCCCCTGTACATTAATAATAAGAAATATTATTTACCATTAAATAATTATTTACATATTGAAGAGAATAATAAATTTATGGACAAATATTATTGCTCTGTATGGGGCCTTAAGGCGAAGTTTATGAGGTAATAGGCAACAAGTGAGATAATCCTTGGAAATGTTAGTGCTTATATGAAAAAGTTGAAAAGTTCCAAAAATCTATAGCTACAAATCGAAAAGTCGAAAAGTTCTAAAAATCTATAGCTACAAATCAAAACAACACCAAACTAGTAAAACGGCGAACTTTGGTCGGGTATATATGTAAACCACCTTTCGTCATAATCCGGTGAAAAATGCATAATTTATGCCCCCAAAGCAACTATATGGAAATATGGTCCGATTTGGACCGAATTCGGCACGGACATTGAGTGGTCTAATAAGTACAATTCATAGTTAAATTTTGTAGAACAAAATAATGGTCTTTTTTGGTAGTTATATCCAAATACAGACCGATCTAAACCAAATACGTTGCGGATTACCAGGTCTAAGGCCGCATTAATATGGCCCAATTATCTCACTGACTTTAGGTTTTAATCTTTCACACATTACGCTCGAGAGTATCTTGTATGCAATGGGGAGGAGACTTATTCCTCTGTAGTTGGCACATTCCGACTTGTCTCCTTTATTGTGTACGGGACATAGTATGCTAAGGTTCCAATCATCGGGTATGCGTTCTTCTAGCCAAATTGCGCAGACAAGCTGATGCATACACTTAATCAGCGTGTCGCCTACGGTATTAAATAGTTCAGCGGGTAACCCGTCGGCTCCTGCTGCCTTGTTGTTCTTCAGTCGGGTCACTGCTAATTGGACCGCATTCTGATTACAAGGTAAACATTCTATACCATCATCATTGATTGGTTCTGTGGTATACTCTTCGCCGCCATCGTTGGACTCTAGCAGTTGGGTAAAATGTTCTTTCCATATCCTCAGCATGCTATCTGTGTCAGTTACCAAATACGTTACGGATCTCGAAAAGCCTTACATAAATCACTGTGTCAAATTTTAGCGAAATCGGATCAAAAATTTGCCTCTATGGGGCCAAGTGCTAAAATCGAGAGATCGGTCTATATGGCAGCTATATCCAAATCTGAACCGATCTGGGCCAAATTGAAGAAGGATGTCGAAGGACCCAACAAAACTCACTGTCTCAAATTTTGGCGACATCGGACAATAAATGCGCCTTTTATGGGCCCAAGACCTTAAATCGAGAGATCGGTCTATATGTCAGCTATATCCAAATCTGAACCGATCTCGGCCAAAATGCAGAAAAATGTCGAGGGACCAAACACAACTCACTGTTCCAAACTTCATCAAAATCGGATAATAAATGTGGCTTTTATGGGCCTAAGACCATAAATCGGCGGATCGGCGGATATGGCAGCTATAGCCAAATCTAAACCGATCTGGACCAAACTGAAAAAGGATTTAGAAGGGCCTAATGCAACTCACTGTCCCAAATTTCGGTAACACCGGACAATAAATGCGCTTTTAAGGGCCAAGTGTTTAAATCGATCTGGACCGATCTGGGTCACATTACAAAGAGATGTCGAAGAGCCTAACACAACTCACTGTCCCAAATTTTGGAGAAATCGGATGACAAAAGCACCTTTTATGGACTCAAGACCATTAATCGAGAGATCGGTCTGTATGGAAGCTATATCCATATCGAACCTATCTGGGCCAAATAACAGAAAAATGCCGAAGGGCCTAACACAACTTATTGTCCCAAATTTCATCAAAATCGGATAAAACAAGTGGATTTTAGGGGCCTAAGACCTTAAATCGGCGGATCGGTCTATATGGGGGTTTTATCAAGATATAGTCCGATATAGCCCATCTTCGAACTTATCCAGCCTATGAAAAAAAAGAATATGTGCATGGTTGAGCTCAACCTTTGTTTTTAAGGACTGTAGCGTAATTTCAAAAGACAGGCGGACTGATGAATAGACGGACGAACATGGTTAAATCGTCTTAGATTTTTACGCCAATCAAGAATATATATACAAAAATGGATATTTCGATGTATTGCAAATGGAATGACAAAATAAATATACACCAATCCTAAAAACATAAATAAGAAAATAAATAAATTACAAGTTAAAAGGCATTAAGTCCGGACAAGCTAAACTTTGGATATAAAGGGTGATTTTTTTGAGGTTAGGATTTTCATGCAGTAGTATTTGACAGATCACGTGGGATTTCAGACATGGTGTCAAAGAGAAAGATGCTCAGTATGCTTTGACATTTCATCATGAATAGACTTACTAACGAGCAACGCTTGCAAATCATTGAATTTTATTACCAAAATCAGTGTTCGGTTCGAAATGTGTTCATTCACCGTAACGTTGCGTCCAACAGCATCTTTGAAAAAATACGGTCCAATGATTCCACCAGCGTACAAACCACACCAAACAGTGCATTTTTCGGGATGCATGGGCAGTTCTTGAACGGCTTCTGGTTGCTCTTCACTCCAAATGCGGCAATTTTGCTTATTTACGTAGCCATTCAACCAGAAATGAGCCTCATCGCTGAACAAAATTTGTCAAAATTTGAACACATTTCGAACCGAACACTGATTTTGGTAATAAAATTCAATGATTTGCAAGCGTTGCTCGTTAGTAAGTCTATTCATGATGAAATGTCAAAGCATACTGAGCATCTTTCTCTTTGACACCATGTCTGAAATCCCACGTGATCTGTCAAATACTAATGCATGAAAATCCTAACCTCAAAAAAATCACCCTTTACACCATCCCGGATATATATAGTACCCACCTATCGTCTTAATACGATAAAAAAATGCATCATCTTAATTTAATCCGATCTCCACCAAATTCAAGAAGGCTATGTAAGGGTCTAACATAACTTAAATGCAATTTGCAAAGTTCGGCCGTGCAGAATCTTGAGAACGTGCAAAAAATTTATTCAAAATAAATTGAAGGGCATAATTTTATTCTACATACCAAACTTCTGTCAAACCAGCAAAAATTTAAGCTTATAAAAACCGACAAATGATGAAACCGGTTTCTATGGGAGCTAAATCTGTTTATTGACCGATTTGGACCGTACATCTGTTGGAAGTCATAAATGAAAACTTTATTTTACTTTAATTGGCTATGATAGAACATTTTTTCCACTAGCAGAACGTAAAATAGCATTTCAAGCGCCTCGATCTTCTGCGCTCATTTTAAAATCTCTGACACCAATTTTCGAGGTGTCTTCCACCACTTTATCTTTCCATTGGGCTCTTGCGTGTGCCAGCATATTTGCCTTCAAAACACTTCTTTGCTGGGTCTTCTGCATCCATTCTAACACAACTCACTGTCCCAAATTTCAGCAAAATCGAATAATAAATGTGGCTTTTATGAGCCTAAGACCATAAATCGGCAGATCGGTGTATTTGGGGGCTATAACAAGATATAGTCCAATATAGCCCATATTCGAACTTAACCTGCTTATGAACAAAAAACAAGTAAAAGCGTGCTAAGTTCGGCCGGGCCGAATCTTATATACCCTCCACCATGGATCGCATTTGTCGAGTTCTTTTCCCGGCATCTCTTCTTAGGCAAAAAATGGATATAAGAAAAGATTTGCTCTTCTATTAGAGCGAGACCTGGAGACCTGTGTAAAATGTCAGCCAATTCGAATAAGAATTGCGCTCTTTGTGAGCTCAAAAAGTAAAATAGACAGATCGATTTATATGGGAGCTGTATCGGGCTATGGACCGATTCAGACCATAATAAACACGTATGTTTATGGTCATGAAAGAATCCGTCGTACAAAATTTCAGGCAAATCGGATAATACTTGCGAACTCTAGAGGCTCAAGAAGTCCAGATCCCAGCTCGGTTTATATGGCAGCTATATCAGGTTATGAACCGACTTGTACTTTATTTGACACAGTTGTTGAAAGTAACAATAAAAAACTTCTTGCGAAATTTCAGCCAAATCGGATAGGAATTGCGCCCTCTAGAAGCTTAAGAAGTCAAGTCCTCAGATCTGTTTATATGACAGCTATATCAGGTTATAAACCGATTTGAACCATATTTGGCACAGTTGTTGGATATCATAACAAAATACTACGTGACAAAATTCATTCAAATCGGATAGGAATTGCGCCCTCTAGAGGCTCAAGAAGTCAAGACCCAAGATCGGTTTTTATGACAGCTATATAAGGTTATGGACCGATTTGAACCATACTTGGCACAGTTGTTGGATATCGTAACAAAACAGGTCGTGCAAAATTTCATTCCAATCGGATAAGAATTGTGCCCTCTAGAGGCTCAAGAAGTCAAGACCCCAGATCGGTTTATATGGCAGCTATATCAGGTTATGGACCGATTTCAACCATACTTGACACAGTTGTTGGATGTCACAACAAAACACGTCGTGCAAAATTTCGTTCCAATCAGATAAGAATTGCGCACTCTAGAGGCTCAAGAAGTCAAGACCCAAGATCGGTTTATATGGCAGATATATCAAAACATGGACCGATATGGCCCATTTACAATACCAACCGACCTACACTAATAAGAAGTATTTGTACAAAATTTCAAGCGGCTAGCTTTACTCCTCCGGAAGTTAGCGTGCTTTCGACAGACAGACGAACGGACGGACAGACGGACGGACATGGCTAGATCGACATAAAATTTCACGACGATCAAGAATATATATAATTTATGGGGTCTCAGACGAATATTTCGAGTAGTTACAATCAGAATGACGAAATTAGTATACCCCCCGTCTTATGGTGGAGGGTATAAAAAATCTTCGCAAAGTTTCACCTCAATATCTCTATTTTTAAAGACTGTAGCGTGATTTCAACAGATAGACGGACGGACATGTCTGATCGTCTTAGATTTTTACGCTGATCAAGAATATATATACTTTATAGGGTCGGAAATGCATATTTCCATGTGCTGCAAGCGGAACGACCAAATGAATATCTACCATCCTTCGGTGGTGGGTATAAAAAATGCATAATTTATCTAACTGTACTTTTTATAACCTACACCATAGGATGGGGGTATACTAATTTCGTCGTTTTGTTTGTAATTACCCGAAATATTCATCGGAGACCCCATAAAGTATATATATTCTTGATCGTCGTGAAATTTTATGTCGATCTAGCCATGTCCGTCCGTCTGTCCGTCCGTCTATCTGTCGAAAGCACGCTAACTTTCGAAGGAGTAAAGCTAGACGCTTGAAATTTTGCACAAATACTTCTTAGTAGTGTAGGTCGGTTGGTATTGTAAATAGGCCATATCGGTCCATGTTTTGATATAGCTGCCATATACACCGATCTTGGGTCTTGACTTCTTGAGCCTCTAGAGTGCGCAGTTCTTATCCGATTGGAATGAAATTTTGCACGACGTGTTTTGTTACGATATCCAACAACTATGGCAAGTATGGTTCAAATCGGTCCATAACCTTATATAGCTGTCATATAAACCGATCTTGGGTCTTGACTTCTTGAGCCTCTAGAGGTCGCAATTATTATCCGATTGGAATGAAATTTCGCACGATGTGTTTTGCTATGATATCCAACAACTGTGCTAAGTATGGTTCAAATCGGTTCATAACCTTATATAGCTGCCATATAAACCGATCTTGCGTCTTGACTTCTTGAGCCTCTAGAGTGCGCAATTCTTATCCGATTGGAATGGAATTTCGCACGACGTGTTTTGTTATGATAACCAAAAACTGTGGCAAGTATGGTTCAAATCGGTTTATAACCTGATATAGCTGCCATATAAACCGATCTTGGGTCTTGACTTCTTGAGCCTCTAGAGGGCACAATTCTTATCCGATTTGAATGAATTTTTGCACGAAGTATTTCGTTATGATATCCAGCAACTGTGCCAAGTATGGTTGAAATCGGTCCATAACCTGATATAGCTGTCATATAAACAGATCTGGGGATTTGACTTCTTGAGCTTCTAGAGGGCGCAATTCCTATCCGATTTGGCTGAAATTTTGCATGACGTATTTTATTTTTACTTTCAACAACTGTGTCAAATAAGGTTCAAATCGGTTCATAACCTGATATAGCTGCCATATAAACCGATCTGGGATCTTGACTTCTTGACCCCTAGAGATATGCCTGAAATTTTGTACGATGGATCCTCTCGTGACCATCAACAAACGTGTTTATTATGGTCCGAACCGGACCATATCTTGATATCATTTTAATAGCAGAGCAACTCTTTTCTTATATCCTTTTTTGCCTAAGAAGAGATGCCAGGAAAAGAAGTCGACAAATGCGACCCATGGTGGAGGGTATATAAGATTCGGCCCGGCCGAACTTCGCACGCTTTTACTTGTTTTGCCTAAGAAGAGATGCCGGGAAAAAAAAACTCGACAAATACGATCCATGGTGGAGGGTATATAAGATTCGGCCCGGCCGAACTTAGCACGCTTTTACTTGTTATTAGATATAGATACTTAAAGACCAATATTTTGTTATATACAATTGATCAATGACTTATACTTAATAGTATTGTATTTGGTCCAAATCGAAACATATTTCGATATAGCTGCTATGGGGCATGAGGTATGCATTTTTTCACCGGACTTTGACAAAAGGTGGTTTACATATATACCCGAGGTGCTGGGTATCCAAGGTTCGGTCCGGCGGAACTTAACGCCTTTTTACTTGTTTGTTTTATAAACAAAACATCAGTATAGCATGATTTTAACAAGTCTTGGCGGCAAAAACCTTCAAAACATGACAATGTTGTTGAACATGGCAAATGTTCCAAGTTTGTGGTACTTAACAATTTTGCGCCAACAAATGTGCCATTAATGGAAAAGAAGGCTTTTCACCTTGACGATATACATATGGTGTATGTCAGCTGAGCGGTAATTAATATATATGATGATATACCACAATTACCCCGCTGAAGTAGATTGGGACCATCCACAAGGGCTGGTGGTATACTATTATAGTCATTACCTTTGTAACACCTTGCCATATGAATTCTTGGTAGCCTTGATTCCACAGCAATCGATAACCGAAATTTTAATATAGCTAATAATTTATTATTATGTAACTTTATTTTTTGTGACTTTATTTGATATCTTTCATTTAACATTGATTATTAGCTATTAAATCAAATAAGCCTAACAAACTAACAAAACTCATCAAACACCAAAGTAACATTTCTAATTTCAACACTTTTGTCCTATTAATCAAACAAGCAATGCAACTACTCTCTGCCAAATCTCTAGCATTTCAATAAGCTCAATTAGTCTGGCTTTCAAGGTTCAAAGGACTGGTTTTTCTAAATGAACCAAAATTGAGCTAACTATGCAATTCAATGCAGTTCCTTGAATGTAACACCATGCCCATAGCTGTTGCTAAACAAATATCTCATTTCATTTGTGTTGAGGGGAAGGGGGCCCGAAAGCTTTCGCTGTAAAAGAGCAACAATTTCAAAGGTTCTTGCTTGGGTCTCGTTTATACACATACAAACACAATTGGCTTTTGGTTGCTATCTTTGACGCACACCACAGCAAAAGCCGTAAAAAGGACATTTATTCATTCATTAGTCAAGTCATTATGGCTTTTAATTAGAAGCAACTTTGCTTCAAACAAACTTAACACATTTGAGGCTTTGAGCGAGTGAGAGATGCGAATGGAATTGGGGGTTAGGTAAATTAACACAAAATCCACGTAGCTAATGTTTGTTGTCTTTGTGGCCCTTCTGTGACAGCGGAACATAACAAGCCCGGAAATGGTGGAAAAACTCCAACCAGTGCCAAAACATTGACTAAGAACACCTGAATGGCAACAAAGTTTCCTCTCATTAACATGAAAACGCAGACGTACACACACAAAAACGACAATGAAGGCACAAAAACTGTTGAAGAGGGGGTAAGTGGAACAGCAATCTTGGTTGTAAAATTAAGAGCTTATTTACAGCGATGAGAAATGAGAAATTAGAATTAACAAGTAACCAGTAAGGAAAGGCAAAAGTCGGGCGGTGCCGACTTTATAGTACCCTACACCTACACTATAGGTACAAAGTGGGAGCTGTATCTAATTCTGAACCAATTTTGATGGACTTCAACAATCCGTATCAATTTCGAGCAGATATGTTCAAACTATAATAATTACAGTTGACAAATAAGACCATTATTGCAAATAAACCAAAATCTATATCTAAATCTGAACCGATTTCGAACAAACTTCTCAGATAATGTAGTAGTCGTCGAAGAAAGCGTTGTGCAAAAAGTTGGCAAGATTGCTCATAAAATGCGCTTGCAGTGGCTTTTGGAATGAAAATCGGGCGATATACGTATATAACAGCTATATCTGAATCTGGGCCGATTTTTATAAAATTCACCAGTGACATTAAGAAAATCTTTCCTAAAGAATGTCTAAAGAATCGGTTGACAAATAAGCACTTCATTGCAATATTTCTTAAAATCGTATATGCATATATATGGGAGCTATAGCTAAATCTGCTGCGCCTTCTTTTACTTTATATGGAACAAAATTTTTTTGGAATATTTATTTTCGACAGTTAAAGAGCTTTTAGTGAAATACCATGCTACGAATATAGTATATCGCTTGACTAATTATTTAACAATATAAGTGCCTTTGTCCGAATCCCATGTGATCTTTATTGGTCTACGAATTTAAGTTTGGATGTAGGGTGTACTCCATTATTAAAATATTTTATTTCAGCCCGCTACTCTCATGATATCTGATTTAGGGGTGTTTTCGGGGGTGAGGTAGTCCCCCAGGCACTTGGCCTTCAGCATCGTGCTCTTCTTTCAAAAACCATTTATTTAAACCCCATATTGCTATTGGTTTTGGGGGAGTTTACACGATGAGGCGTCCCCCCCCATGATCCAATTTTTTTTTTTACCCTTTTCGGGGGGTTTTGGGGAAGAGGTGATGCCCTAAATACATGGTCCTACATTTGGACATCAAATTCGTATTCTACTCCCAAATACCTTTAATTGAGCCCCATATTGCGATGGTCAGTAAAAAATGCTGTTTGTGGGGTATTTTGGAAAGGGGCAGACCACTAGAAAATTGGTCCCGAAAGTGGTTATCAATTCTTTACCCCCCAATACCTTTGATTTAAGCCCTGTATAGACATGGTCGGTAAATATGCTCGATTTAGGGGTGTATGGGCGAATGGGGTGGTCCCCCAAACACTAAGCCCGGAAAATATGGGGTTGCCCAAAAAGTAATTGCGGATTTTTCATATAGTCGGCGTTGAGAAATTTTTTCACAGCTTGTGACTCTGTAATTGCATTCTTTCTTCTGTCAGTTATCAGATGTTACCTTTAGCTTGCTTTAGAAAAAAAGTGAAAAAAAGTATATTTGATTAAATTTCATTCAAAGTTTTATTAAAAATGCATTTACTTTCTTTTAAAAATCCGCAATTACTTTTTGGGCAACCCAATATATTAGCAACGTTCTCTATTCTCTTATATCTCTTATATCTTATATCTCCACATCATTTATTTGAACCCCACATTGCCTTTGGCATCAAAATTGGTTATCAAATTCGTTTTCTAATCCCATTTAAACTCCTTATTGCAAAAGTCAGCAAATATGTCCGGTTTGGGGTATTGGTTCTTAAAACTATAAATATTTAGTTCCACTCTCTTTAGGACCCAAATTGTCTTGGTGAGCAAATACGTCCTATTTGGGGGTTGCTATGGTGGTGGGACGTCCCCTAGATAGTTGGTCCCTAATATTGATATCAGATACGTGGTCTACTTCCAAATACCTTTAATTAGAGCCCCACATTTCCATAGTAGGCAAACATGACCGGCTTGGGGTGTGTTTTGGGGGATGGGCGGCCACTCAGTGAGTTGGCCTTGAAATTATGTATCGGATTCGTGTTCTACTCTAAAAGCCCTCTTATTTGAACCTCATATTGCAATAGTCAGCAAATACTTCCAATTTGGGTGGTGTTGTGGGGCGTGGGGTGGCCCCATAGACATTTCTCCAGAATATTGATATCGGATTCGTGATTTACTCCCAACGACCTTTCATTTGAGCCCCTTATTTCTATGGTCGTAAATTTTTCACTTCGGGGGATGTTTTTGGCAAGAGGAACACTTGGTCACATATTTGAATATCAGATTCGTATTCTACACTCAAAAACACCTTTTGTTATACCCTCCACCATAAGATGGGGGGTATACTAATTTTGTCATTCTGATTGTAACTACTCGAAATATTCGTCTGAGACCCCATAAAGTATATATATTCTTGATCGTCGTGAAATTTTATGTCGATCTAGCCATGTCCGTCCGTCCGTCCGTCCGTACGTCTGTCTGTCGAAAGCACGCTAACTTCCGAAGGAGTAAAGCTAGCCGCTTGAAATTTTGCACAAATACTTCTTATTAGTGTAGGTCGGTTGGTATTGTAAATGGGCCATATCGGTCCATGTTTTGATTAGCTGCCATATAAACCGATCTTGGGTCTTGACTTCTTGAGCTTCTAGAGTGCGCAATTCTTATCCGATTGGAATGGATGTTTGGAATGGAATTTTGCACGACGTGTTTTGTTATGATATTCAACAACTGTGCCAAGTATGGTTCAAATCGGTTCATAACCTGATATAGCTGTCATATAAACCGATCTTGGGTCTTGACTTCTTGAGCCTCTAGAGGGCGCAATTCTTATCCAATTTGAATGAATTTTGGCACGACGTGTTTTGTTATGATATCCAACAACTGTGCCTAGTATAGTTCAAATCGGTCCATAACCTTATATAGCTGTCATATAGCCGATCTTGGGTCTTGACTTCTTGAGCCTCTAGAGTGCGCATTTCTTGTCCGATATCCGAATTTTGCACGACGTGTTTTGTTATGATATCCAACAACTGTGCCAAGTATGGTTCAAATCGGTTCATAACCTGATATAGCTGTCATATAAACAGATCTATGGACTTGACTTCTTGAGCTTCTAGAGGGCGCAATTCCTATCCGAATTGGCTGAAATTTTGCAAGACGTTTTTATACCCTCCACCATAAGATGGGGGGTTTACTTATTTCGTCATTCTGATTGTAACTACTCGAAATATTCGTCTAAGACCCCATAAAGTATATATATTCTTGATCATCGTGAAATTTTATGTCGATCTAGCCATGTCCGCCCGTGTGTCCGTCCGTCCGTCCGTCTGTCTGTCGAAAGCACGCTAACTTCCGAAGGAGTAAAGCTAGCCGCTTGAAATTTTCCACAAATACTTCTTATAAGTCGGTTGGTATTGTAAATGGGCCATATCGGTCCATGTTTTGATATAGCTGCCATATAAACCGATCTTGGGTTTTGATTTCTTGAGCTTCTAGAGTGCGCAATTCTTATCCGATTGGGATGAAATTTTGCACGACGTGTTTTGTTATGATATCCAACAACTGTGCCAAGTATGGTTCAAATCGGTTCATAACCTGATATAGCTGTCATATAAACCGATCTTGGGTCTTGACTTCTTGAGCCTCTAGAGGGCGCAATTCTTATCCAATTTGAATGAATTTTGGCACGACGTGTTTTGTTATGATATCCAACAACTGTGCCTAGTATAGTTCAAATCGGTCCATAACCTTATATAGCTGTCATATAGCCGATCTTGGGTCTTGACTTTTTGAGCCTCTAGAGTGCGCAATTCTTACCCGATTGAAATGAAATTTTGCACCACGTGTTTTGTTATTATATCCAACAACTGTGCCAAGTATGGTTCAAATCGGTCTATAACCGGATATAGTTGCCATATAAACCGATCTTGGGTCTTGACTTCTTGAGCCTCTAGAGGGCGCAATTCTTATCCGATTGGAATGGAATTTTGCACGACGTGTTTTGTTATGATACTTAACAACTGTGCCAAATATGGTTCAAATCGGTCCATAACCTGATATAGCTGCCATATAAACCGACCTTGGGTCTTGACTTCTTGAGCCTCTAGCGTGCGCAATTCTTATCCGATCAGAATGAAATTTTGCACGACGTGTTTTGTTATGATATTCAACAACTGTGCTAAGTATGGTTCAAATCGGTCCATAACCTGATATAGCTGCCATATAAACCGACCTTGGGTCTTGACTTCTTGAGCCTCTAGCGTGCGCAATTCTTATCCGATCAGAATGAAATTTTGCACGACGTGTTTTGTTATGATATTCAACAACTGTGCTAAGTATGGTTCAAATCGGTCCATAACCTGATATAGCTGCCATATAAACCGATCTTTGGTCTTGACTTTTTGAGCCTCTAGAGTGCGCAATTCTTACCCGATTGAAATGAAATTTTACACCACGTGTTTTGTTATTATATCCAACAACTGTGCCAGGTATGGTACAAATCGGTTCATAACCTGATATAGCTGTCATATAAACAGATCTGGGGACTTGACTTCTTGAGCCTCTAGAGTGCGCAATTCTTATCCGATTTAAATGAAATTTAGCACGACGTGTTTTGTTATGATATCCAACAACCGTGCCAAGTATGGTTCAAATCGGTCCATAACCTGATATAGCTGCCATATAAACCGACCTTGGGTCTTGACTTCTTGAGCCTCTAGCGTGCGCAATTCTTATCCGATCAGAATGAAATTTTGCACGACGTGTTTTGTTATGATATTCAACAACTGTGCTAAGTATGGTTGAAATCGGTTCATAACCTGATATAGCTGACATATAAACAGATCTGGGGATTTGACTTCTTGAGCTTCTAGAGGGCGCAATTCCTATCCGATTTGGCTGAAATTTTGCATGACGTATTTTATTTTTACTTTCAACAACTGTGTCAAATAAGGTTCAAATCGGTTCATAACCTGATATAGCTGCCATATAAACCGATCTGGGATCTTGACTTCTTGACCCCTAGAGGTCGCAATTATTATCCCATATGCCTGAAATTTTGTACGACGGATCCTCTCATGACCATCAACAAACGTGTTTATTATGGTCTGAATCGGTCTATAACCCGATACAGATCCCATATAAATCGTTCTCTCTATTTTACTTCGTGAGCCCCAATGGGCGCAATTCTTATACGAATTGGCTGAAATTTTACACAGGTCTCCAACATATAATTTAATTGTGGTCCGAACCGGACCATATGTTGATATCGTTTTAATAGCAGAGCAATTTTTTTCTTATATCCTTTTTTGTCTAAAAAGAGATGCCGGGAAAAGAACTCGACAAATGCGATCCATGGTGGAGGGTACATAAGATTCGGCCCGGCCGAACTTAGCACGCTTTTACTTGTTTATTGTTACTATCAACAACTATGTCAAATAAGGTACAAGTCGGTTCACAACCTGATATAGCTGCCATATAAACCGATCTGGGATCTTGACTTCTTGAGCCTCAAGAGGTCGCAATTATTATCCGATTTGCCTGAAATTTTGTACGACGGATTCTCTCGTGACCATCAACATAGTGTTTATTATAGTCTGAATCGGTCTATAGCCCGATACAGCTCCCATATAAATCGATCTCTCTATTTTACTTCTTGAGTCCACAAAGGGCGCAATTCTTATTCGAATTGGCTGACATTTTACACAGGTCTCCAACATATAATTTAATTGTGGTCCGAACTGGAGATACCGTGCAAAGAACTCGCCAAATGCAATCCATGGTGGAGAAATATAAGATTCAGCCCAGCTGAACTTAGCACGCTCTTACTTGCTATACCCACCACCGAAGGATGGATGCTGAACATTGTAGAAGTCATTGTGTAATATTTCAGTCCATTTGGATAAGAATTGCGCCTTGTAGGGGCTCAAGAAGCAAATTCGGGAGATGGGTTTATATGGGAGCAGTATCAAACTATTGATCCATCCAGACCATATTGGACACGTATATTGAAGGTCATGGGAGAAGGCGTTGTACAAAATTTCTGCCTAGATCACAGATCGGTTGCGCCCTCTTGAGGCTGAAGATCGATTTATACGGAAGCTATATCATGTTATGAACCGATTTGAACTTTACTAAATACAGTTGTGGGAGTGATACCAAAACACTCCCTCTAAAAGGTCAAGAAGTCAAGATCCAAGTTCGGCTTATATGGCAGCTCCTCAGGTTATGAACCCATTTAAATCATACTTAACACTGTTTTTGGAAGTTGGGACGATAATTGCGCCCTCTAGAGCCTCAAGAAGTCAAGGTCCAAGATCGGTTTATATGGGAGCTATATCAAAACATCGACCGATTTGGCCCATTTACTAATAAAAAAAATATTCGTGCAAAATTTGAAGCGCCTAGCTCTGCTCTTTCGAAAGTTGGCGTGCTTTCAGACAGACGTGACATACAGACAGACGGACGGACTGACAGACGAACGGAAATGGTTAGTTCGACTTAAAATGTCATGACGATCAAAAATATATATATATTTTGGGGTCTTAAATACATATTTCGAGGTGTTACAAACAGAATGACGAAATAAGTATACCCCCATCCTATGGTGGAGGGTACAAAAATATTATTCACTTTGAAAAAAAATATTTTTTTCAACCGTGATTCGAAAGTTTTTCGTGAGTCGTGCGTGAGCGTTTGGCGCTTATTGCTTTTTCAAAAAAACTCAATAATATTTTCAAAGACAAATGACTCGTCTGAGTCCGGAGTCCAAGGATTCAACCTCACAATATTCGATCGATCTTGTTAGGATGAGTTTCCTAACGCATCCAGGCGCAGTTGATAAAGCAGTGGGACCACTCTTCTCTATAGCGCTGGAGACTTGCGGTTTGGATGATTCCTCCTCTTATGCTTCGCCAGCTGTTGCTGTCGAAGTGACCAGTTCAGCGCTTGAAAATAGGTTTTTGGGCTGAACATACAAATCAGTTTCTTGATTTCATTTTTAAAGAATGTAGCATGATTTCGAAGGTATATATAGACGGACCGAATTTGCTAAGAATTTTACACAAGTCGAGAAATATATACTTTATAGGGTCGGAATTAGATATTTCAATGTTCTACAAACGTAATGCAAAATCGAATATAAATCCTGTCCTTAGGTGGTGGGTATACAAATTTCTTTTGAATGGATCCAAAATTAAATTTTTGTATTGAAACTAAGATTGTATTGCAATTTCCAAAAAATACTTTACGACATCAAATTTCTATTTAAGTTTAACTCTTATTCTAAAACCGTATTCCCGCTCAGTTTATATTGCCGACCACACACACACACACACACACACATACACACACCAAAAAAGTCAATTTATGTTAATGGATAACAAATGGTGCACGCCATCCACAGCTGAACCAAACGAAAATTGTTGCTCTGCTACACTCTGGCCTTCCATGTGAGCCCGTTCTCAAGTATGCTATTGAAACAATTTTTCCGTTGGCCATTATATACCCAAAGAAGAAGTTTATTTTTATTTCCCTTTCATATAATTTAATTCTTAAAAATCGAGCTCTGTTCAAACACTCACTAACTTACAAAGAAAGTAGAAAAATTAAAAACGAAACACGACGAACACAAGTCAATTGAGGCACATATGAAGCTTAAAGGATAACGGATACGGATATACACACCAATTTAACACCCTCAGCACCCTCAACATATAGGGAGAGAGAGAAAAACGAAAACATAATGGGAAAGAAAAAGTTTGGTCCCCCGCTGGTTAATGGCCACAAATGTTGCCATCATTGGTTGGGGGTAAAAGGGCTTCAACTATTACGACAAGGATAACTACAAAAAATAGTTGTTGTTAATGTTGTTGCTACTGTTGGCAATTGCCTGTGCCGTTGAATGCACGGCCTGAGTTGGACCAATTGCGTTTTTTTTTTCTGTTTTGTTTTTGTTTGGTAGTTAACTATCAAGGCTTTTAAGTGTAATTGCCGTACCCCAAGTGTATATAACGAGCATTATTTTTATGCATTTGCCAGACGCTTTTAACAATATTACTACGTGTTCCTGTTTTTCCCCACCCTATTTTACTCTCCGTCTACATAGCATGTGTTTTTTCTTCCACCTACTTCTTTGGCATTAAACTAGCTGCGCTTTTTATTGCCCTTTAAAAAAAAGCCTGTTAAAAAAGAGGAAATTTCAAAAATCTTAAAAAAATTAAAATGTTTCAAAAATGTTATTAGAGAGAGTTATTAAAGAAAGTAAAATGTAGAAAAAACAAGTAAAAGCGTGCTAAGTTCGGCCGGGCCGAATCTTATATACCCTCCACCATGGATCGCATTTGTCGAGTTCTTTTCCCGGCATCTCTTCTTAGGCAAAAAAAGGATAAAAGAAAAGATTTGCTCTGCTATTAGAGCGATATCACGATATGGTTCGTCACGGACCACAATTTAATTATATGTTGGAGACCTGTGTAAAATGTCAGCCAATTCGAATAAAAATTGCGCCCTTTGTGGCCTCAAGAAGTAAAATAGAGAGATCGATTTATATGGGAGCTGTATCAGGCTATAGACCGATTCAGACCATAATAAATACGTATGTTAATGGTCATGAGAGGATCCGTCGTATCCTCAGGCCTTTCAGGCAAATTGGATTACAATAGCGACCTCTAGAGGCTCAAGAAGTCAAGATCCAAGATCGGTTTGTATGGAAGCTATATCAGGTTATGAACCGATTTGAACCATACTTGGCACACTTGTTGGATCAAAACACGTTGTGCAAAATTTCATTCCAATCGGATAAGAATTGCGCCCTCTAGAGGCTCAAGAAGTCAAGACCCAAGATCGGTTTATATGACAGCTATATCAGGTTATGAACCGATTTGAACCATACTTGGCACAGTTGTTGGATGTCATAACAGAACACGTCTAGCAAAATTTCATTCTAATCGGATAAGAATTTCGCACTCTAGAGGCTCAAGAAGTCAAGACCCCAGATCGGTTTATATGGCAGCTATATCAGGTTATGAACCAATTTG
The DNA here is from genome assembly GCF_963082655.1 of Stomoxys calcitrans. Taxonomy (NCBI): domain Eukaryota; kingdom Metazoa; phylum Arthropoda; class Insecta; order Diptera; family Muscidae; genus Stomoxys; species Stomoxys calcitrans. The sequence continues at coordinate 17,215,705 of NC_081552.1, read as the reverse complement.
AACCATACTTGGCACACTTGTTGGATATCATATCAAAACACGTCGTGCAAAATTTCATCCCAATCGGATAAGAATTGCGCACTCTAGAGGCTCAAGAAGTCAAGACCCAAGATCGGTTTATATGACAGCTATATCAGGTTGTGGACAGATTTGAACCATACTTGGCACAGTTGTTGGATATCATAACAAAACACGTCGTGCAAAATTCCATTCCAATCGGATAAGAATTGCGCCCTCTAGAGGCTCAAGAAGTCAAGACCCAAGATCGGTTTATATGACAGCTATATCAGGATTTGGACCGATTTGAACCATACTAGGCACACTTGTTGGATATCATAACAAAACACGTCGTGCTAAATTTCATCCCAATCGGATAAGAATTGCGCACTCTAGAGGCTCAAGAAGTCAAGACCCAAGATCGGTTTATATGGCAGCTATATCAGATTATGGACCGATTTGAACCATACTAAACACAGTTGTGGGATATCATAACGAAACACGTCGTGCAAAATTTCATTCCAATCGGATAAGAATTGCGCACTCCAAAGGCTCAAGAAATCAAGTCCCCAGATCAGTTTATATGGCAGCTATATCAAAAAATGGACCGATATGACGCATTTACAATACCAACCGACCTACGCTAATAAGAAGTATTTGTGCAAAATTTCAAGCGGCTAACTTTACTCCTTCGGAAGTTAGCGTGCTTTCGGCAGACAGACGGACGGACAGACGGACGGACATGGCTAGATCGACATAAAATGTGAAGACGATCAAGAATATATATACTTTATGGGGTCTCAGACGAATATTTCGAGTAGTTACAAACAGAATGACGAAATTAGTATACCCCCCATCCTATGGTGGAGGGTATAAAAAAAACAAATAAAAATTCATTAAGATCGGCAGTGCTGAACTTTGGAAACCGATCAGCATGGATATAACAATCATCCCCTTTTAAAACATCTACACTACTATATCCTTAATAATATGCAAATGGTGGCTAGTCTCGATCATATTTGATTCAGGTTCCGAGAACTCTTATACACAGTTTCAGCGAAATCGGGCAAGATTGGTATATAGGGCAACTATATCTAAATATAGTATGATCTGGACCATATGCTGGTCGGATGAATTAATAAAGTCACTGTATCAAATTACAGCGAAATCGGGCAATAAATACAGCTTTTATGGGCTCAAGACCCTTCATCGGCAGATCGGTCTTTGACAGCTATATCTGAATAAAGGCCGATTTGATCCATATTTGAGTCAGATATCGGAGGCTTTGAGTTGGATATCGGGAGGCTTTCAGCGAAATCGTCTAATTATAGCGGCTTTTTTCGGCTTAAGACCTTTAATCCGCAGTCGGTCTATATGGCAGTTATATCTAAATATTGTCCCATCTGGTCCATATTTAAGTGTGATGTCGGAAAACGTTTCAAGTTTCAGCGTAATCGGACACAACACACCTTTGCAGACTTTTAGATATTTTTTGCTATATTATTCTTTAAATAGAAAGCATTTAACAATGGTATCCCTTTGAAAGCTAGCATGCTTTCGACAGATGGACGGACCGACTTGGATAAATCGACTTAGAATGTCAAGACGATCAAAAATATACATATATACTTTGTTGGTTCTCAGATGAATATTTCGATGGTTTACAAATGGAATGACGAAATTAGATTATAATGAAGGGTACAAAAAGAACAAGTAAAAGCTAAGCTAAGCTAAAAGTGCTAAGTTCGGCCGGGCCGAATCTTATATACCCTCCACCATGGATCGCATTTGTCGAGTTCTTTTCCCGGCATTTCTTCTTAGGCAAAGAAGGATATAAGAAAAGAGTTGCTCTGCTATTAAAACGATATCAAGATATGGTCCGGTTCGGACCACAATTAAATTATATGTTGGAGACCTGTGTAAAATTTCAGCCAATTCGTATAAGAATTGCGTCCATTGGGGCTCACGAAGTAAAATAGAGAGAACGATTTATATGGGATCTGTATCGGGCTATAGAACGATTCAGACCATTATAAACACGTTTGTTGATGGTCATGAGAGGATCCGTCGTACAAAATTTCAGGCATATCGGATAATAATTGCGACCTCTAGGGGTCAAGAAGTCAAGATCCCAGATCGGTTTATATGGCAGCTATATCAGGTTATGAACCGATTTGAACCTTATTTGACACAGTTGTTGAAAGTAAAAATAAAATACGTCATGCAAAATTTCAGCCAAATCGGATAGGAATTGCGCCCTCTAAAAGCTCAAGAAGTCAAATCCCCAGATCTGTTTATATGACAGCTATATCAGGTTATGGACCGATTTGAACTATACTTGGCACAGTTGTTGGATATCATAACAAAACACGTCGTGCAAAATTTCATTGTGATCGGATAAGAATTGCGCACTCTAGAGGCTCAAGAAGTCAAGACCCAAGATCGGTTTATATGGCAGCTATATCAGGTTATGGGCCGATTTGAACCATACATGGCACAGTTGTTGGATATCATAACAAAACACGTCGTGCACAATTTCATTCTGATCGGATAAGAATTGTGCACGATAGAGGCTCAAGAAGTCAAGACCCAAGATCGGTTTATATGGCAGCTATATCAGGTTATGAACCGATTTGAACCATACTTGGCACAGTTGTTGGATATCATAACAAAACACGTCGTGCAAAATTTCATTCCTATCGGATAAGAATTGCGCGCTCTAGAGGGTCAAGAAGTCAAGACCCAAGATCGGTTTATATGGCAGCTATATCAGGTTATAAACCGATTTGAACCAAACTTGGCACAGTTGTTGGATATAATAACAAAACACGACGTGCAAAAACTCATTCCAATCGGATAAGAATTGCGCACTCTAGAGGCTCAAGAAGTCAAGACCCAAGATCGGTTTATATGGCAGCTATATCAGGTTATGGACCGATTTAAACCATACTGGGCACAGTTGTTGAATATCATAACAAAACACGTCGTGCAAAAACTCATTCCAATCGGATAAGAATTGCGCACTCTAGAGGCTCAAGAAGTCAAGACCCAAGATCGGTTTATATGGCAGCTATATCAAAACATGGACCGATATGGCCCATTTACAATACCAACCGACCTACACTAATAAGAAGTATTTGTGCAAAATTTCAAGCGGCTAGCTTTACTCCTTCGGAAGTTAGCGTGCTTTCGACAGACAGACGGACGGACGGACGGACGGACGGACGGACAGACGGACGGACATGGCTAGATCGACATAAAATTTCACGACGATCAAGAATATATATACTTTATGGGGTCTTAGACAAATATTTCGAGTAGTTACAAACAGAATGACGAAATTAGTATACCCCCCATCTTATGGTGGAGGGTATAAAAAACTAATTTAGTGGTCTAGACTGTCAGTTTTTGCACTGAATTCTTAAATGGATAATGATTATTGTTGCAACTATTATTGAAGGGATATCCAGGTCTCAATTTTTTTCTGATATTTTTGGCATGGGTACGTCGACGCAATGGTGACATTAGATAGGTCGAAAAAAGTGGAAATTCGATTGAAATTAAAAATAGACAAAATGATGACAATGTGATTGGAAATAACAGCGAGCATCACCAACAACATATTCAGCGCCATCTATCGGGAGATAGAAATTATTTGAATAGCCAAGCAAACCCGAACAAAGAAAACAAGTAAAAGCGTGCTAAGTTCAGCCGGGCCGAATCTTATATACCCTCCACCATGGATCGCATTTGTCGAGTTCTTTTCCCGGCATCTATTCTTAGGCAAAAAAGGATATAAGAAAAGATTTGCTCTGCTATAAGAGCGAGACCTGGAGACCTGTGTAAAATGTCAGCCAATTCGAATAAGAATTGCGCTCTTTGTGAGCTCAAAAAGTAAAATAGAGAGATCGATTTATATGGGAACTGTATTGGGCTGTCGACCGATTCAAACCATAATAAACACGTATGTTGATGGTCATGAAAGACTCCGTCGTACAAAATTTCAGGCAAATCGGATAATAATTGCGACCTCTAGAGGCTCAAGAATTCAAAATCCCAGATCGGTTTATATGGCCGCTATATCAGGTTATGAACCGACTTGTACTTTATTTGACACAGTTGTTGAAAGTAACAATAAAAAATGTCTTGCGAAATTTCAGCCAAATCGGATAGGAATTGCGCCCTCTAGAAGCTCAAGAAGTCAAGTCCCCAGATCTGTTTATATGACAGCTAAATCAGGTTATGAACCGATTTGAACCATATTTGGCACAGTTGTTGGATATCATAACAAAACACGTCGTGCCAAAATTCATGCAAATTAGATAAGAATTGCGCCCTCTAGAGGCTCAAGAATTCAAGACCCCAGATCGGTTTATATGACAGCTATATAAGGTTATGGACCGATTTGAACCATAATTGGCACAGTTGTTGGATATCGTAACAAAACACGTCGTGCAAATTTTCATTCCAATCGGATAAGAATTGCGCACTCTAGAAGCTCAAGAAGTCAAGACCCAAGATCGGTTTATATGGCAGCTATATCAGGTTATGGACCGATTTGAACCATACTTGGCACAGTTGTTGGATATCACAACAAAACACGTCGTGCAAAATTTCATTCCAATCGGAGAAGAATTGCGCACTCTAGAAGCTCAAGAAGTCAAGACCCAAGATCGGTTTATATGGCAGCTATATCAGGTTATAGATCGATTTGAACCACACTTGGCATAGTTGTTGGACATCATAACAAAAGACGTCGTGCAAAATTTCATTCCAATCGGATAAGAATTGCGCACTCTAGAGGGTCAAGAAGTCAAGACCCAAGATCGGTTTATATGGCAGCTATATGAGGTTATAGACCGATTTGAACCAACTGAGCCTCTAGAGGTCGCAATTATTATCCGATTTGCCTGAAATTTTGTACGACGGATTCTCTCATGACCATTAACATACGTCCTTTTTTTGCCTTAGAAGAGATGCCGGGAAAAGAACTCGACAAATGCGATCCATTGTGGAGGGTATATAAGATTCGGCCCGGCCGAACTTAGCACGCTTTTACTTGTTATATATAAGACTAGCTGAACCAGGCCCGCTTCGCTGCGTTTCCTTTTACACCATATGAATTATAACTTTCATTTCAAATACTCTTCTTTGCATTCGCTAAGTAACGTATATATTTTGCTGCCATGTTTTTATAGAACTTTTAGACTATTGTGGGAGCTTGTCCCAGGGTAGGAGGTTTAAAAAAATAATACCGAAAACAGTCACAGGTTAGTTCCTATATTTTATTTATTTGAAGGACAGGCAACATGTCAAAATAGTTGTGAAAAGAATATGATCAACTATATTTTATTTATTTGAAGGACAGGCAACATGTCAAAACAGTAGTGAAACGAATATGATCAACTTTTAACTCTTGTACCTCGCGCTCTCTTTTTCTTTGTTCGGGTTTGGTTGGATATTCAAATAATTTCTATCTCCTAATAGATGGCTCTGAATTTGTTGTTGGTGATGCTCACTGTTGATTCCCATCATATTGCCATCATTTTGTCTATTTTTGAATTACCACTTTTGTCGGCCTTTTTATAGAACTTTTAGACTATTGTGGAAGCTTGTCCCAGGGTAGGAGGGTTAAAAAAATAATAACGAAAACTGTCAGAGGTTAGTTCATATATTTTATTTATTTGAAGGACAGACAACATGTCAAAACAGTAGTGTAAAGAATATGATCAACTTTGAACACACTCTCCTATATCTCTCGCGCTCTTTTTCCTTGTTCAGGTTTGCGTGCCTATTCAAATAATTTCTATCTCCCAGTAGATGGCGCTAAATTTGTTGTTGGTGATGCTAGCTGTTGTTTCCAATCACATTGTCATCATTTTGTCTATTTTTAAATTCAATCAAATTTCCACTTTTTTTGACCTATCTAATGTCACCGTTGCGCATTGGTAAGCATCCAAGGCATACTCATGCCAAAATATCAGAAAAAATTTTGAGCACTGAATATTCCCTCACTAATAATTGCGAAAATAATCATTATCCATTTAAGAATTCAGTGCAAAAACTGACAGTCTAGACCACTAAATTAGTTTTTTCTTTTTGTACCCTCCATCATAAACTAATATCGTCATTCCGTTTGTAAAACTTCGAAATATTCATCTGAGACCCAACAAAGTATATATGTATATTTTTGATCGTCTTGACATTCTAAGTCGATTTAGCCATGTCGGTCCGTTCATCTGTCGAAAGCACGCTAACTTTCGAAGGGATAAAGCTAGGCGCATGAAATTTTGCACAAGTACTTCCTATTAGTGTAGGTCAGTTGGGACTGTATGTGGGTGCTATTGGTCTATGTTTTGATATAGCTGCCATAAAAACCGTTCTTGGATCTTGACCCTTTGAGCCCCTAAACGCCTCAATTCTTAACCGATTTGTCTCAAATGTTGTATAAGATATTTTGTTATGACTTCCAACATCTGTGCTAAGTATGGTTCAAACCGGTTTAAAACTTGATATAGCTCCCATATAAACCGTTCTCCTAATTTGACTCTTTGAGCCTCTAGAGGGCACATTTCTTATGCGATTTGGCTAAACATTCTTTTAACGACTTCTCCTACGACCTTCCACATACGTGTCAAATATGGTCTGAATGGGTCCTTAACCTTTTAGTTCTTGAGCCACTATAGGGCTCAATTCTTATTCAATTTTGGCTGACATTTTGCACAATTACTTTTACTCCAACAGCATAACCAAGCATGGTCCGAATCGGATTATAACTTGAAATAGCTCCAATAGCTTTGCAGTTTTTATCCATTATCCTTTGCTTGCCTATAAAGAAATATTGGGTAAAAAAAAATGACAAATGAGATCCATGCCCTCTACCATGGATATGTAAGATTCGGCCCGGCCGAACTTTTCACGCTTTTACTTGTTGTCACTCGAGTCGTTCGCCAAGTCATTGAAAATAGCTATTTTCCCTTTATAAAATCAGCTGTTTTCAATGACTTGGCGAACGAATCGATTGACAAAACGAAAAAAAGGTGTGCTTATCGGCCCCTCTAACAGTTAAGCACAAATTTGGATATTCGCAATCTACTAAAAAAAATTGTATCTATGGGGAAATCTGAGGGAAATTTAAAAAATAATACAGCAAACAACCGCAACGAAATTCCTATATAAAATTTTTCTTTATTTTAAGAACCGAACAAGCTAAATGATGAATGATCAATTTATACCACTCTGCCCTCTCTCTGTTCGTGGTGGCGTCTCAAGTCAGTTGATCTATTTGCAAACAGATGACGCTTTTCTAAATGTTAGCGCTGCCATCTATAAGAGAAAGGTTTAGACTTTAATACCCAAAAAGTTAATAAAATAACTTAAAAGTTCTCCGTTCCATGCCGCCCTGGATGCTTGCGCAATCACATATAAACGACTGAGAATTTGACATTTCTCCCATCTGTTAGAGCTTTTTTGCTACTTGCTTGGAGCGCCTTAGCTCCTATAACATTGATCATCATGTGTTTGGTGTCTATAATAGACTATATGGCGACCTGTTGAATAGTCATAATTTAGCCTCTTTAAATCAAATCAAATTGCCATATTAAAAGATTCTCAGTGGTAAAGAACTAATTTGCCAGTCTTTATATGCGGTGGCGACAGTTCTTAGTAATTAAACCGTGTAAAACTTTTAATCATGAAAGTATCGCCCAGCAGCACGTTGTTTGGATTTGTCTGGGGACAGAAGGCTTCTTGTTGATGAGCAGTTGGAAACCTTAACATGACGTTAAGGTTTGCAACTGCTCCTATCACACTGAACGTCATAACTTTGGAGGTATGGCGGCAGTGTCCTATTAGGTCATTATAACTGATCAACTGTTTTGGGGTCAGGTGGTCCGCTAGATATATGAGCAGAATAAAAATTTCATATTCGCAGTCCACAAACTTATACTTTGAACTTAACCCCATATTGTCATAATTGGTGTATACAGCCGTTTGGTGGGGGCGTAGGGCAATTGTGCGCCTCACTCCATCTGCCACTTGAGCACAAATTTGAATTACGCACTCCACTTAAAAATATCTATCACTTGATCCCCCATTGTTTTAATAGGTCAAATAAACTATTGGAGGTGACTTTAGGAAGTAAAGCACCATCTAGAATCTTGGGCACAAAGTTTAATGTCATATTCGTAACCTGCTATCAAATACATTTCATTTGAGGCTCATCTAGCTATGATCGTATTATATTCTCATTTGGGGGTGCGGCGATCCACAATTACATGGACCTAAATTTTTTCTTATATTCGTAGTCTAGTCCCGAATATATTTCATTTGAGTCCCATATGTTTGTTTGGGGGAGTTTTTGGGGATGGACGAATCCTCGCATACTGGATCCCAATTTTATACATTACATTTCATACATTTCATTTGGTACCCATATTGTCCCTATCGGTCCACTTTTGATTTTAAGTGGTGTTTTTGGGGTAACGGGGGAGGGTCCGCCCCCTTCCAATATAGAACAAGTAAAAAAGCATTAAGTTCGGCCGGGCCGAACTTTGGATACCCACCACTTCGGGTATATATGTAAACCACCTTTCATCAAAATCCGGTGAAAATTGCATACCTTATGTTGCATAGCAGTTATCTAAAAATATGTTCCGATTCGTACCAAACACTAATAAGTACAAGACATTGTTCCATTGTGTTTAACAAAATATTGGTCTCTTTACCTATATCTAAAAATAAACCGATCTGAACTATATACGACACGGTTGTTGAAAAGCCTAACATAAGTTACTGTGTCTAATTTCAGTGAAATCGGATTATATATGCGCCTTTTTGGCGCCAAGACTTTAAATCGATATATCGGTCTACATGGCAGCTATATCCAAATCTGGACCGATTTAGGCCAAGTTTTAGAAAAATGTCGAAGAGCCTAACACAACGCACTGTCCTAAATTTTGGCGAAATCGGACAATAAATGCGCCTTTTATGGCCCCAAAATCTAAAACCGAGAGATCGGTCTATATGGCAGCTATATACAAATCTGGACCGATCTGCGCTATATTTAAAAAAGATGTCGAAGGGCCTAAGATAACTCACTGTCCCAAATTTCAGCAAAATCGGATAATAAATGTAGCTTTTATCGGCCTAAGACCCTAAATCGGAGGATCGGTCTATATGGCAGCTATATCCGAATCTGGACCGATCTGGGCCATATTGACTAAGAATGTCGAAGGGCCTAACACAACTCACATTCCCAAATTTCAGCAAAATCGGATAATAAATGTAGCTTTTATCAGCCTAAGACCCTAAATCGGAGGATCGGTCTATATGGCAGCTATATCCAAATCTGAACCGATCTGGGCCATATTGACTTTAAATGTCGAAGGACCTAACACAACTCACCGTCCTAAATTTCAGCGAAATCGGATAATAAATGCAGCTTTTATCGGCCTAAGACCCTAAATGGGAGGATCGATTTATATGGCAACTATATCCAAATCTGAACCGATCTGAGCCATATTGACGAAGGATGTCGAAGGGCCTATCACAACTCGCTGTCCCAATTTTCAGCAAAAACGGATAATAAATGTATAAATGCTTTTTTTGTGGGCCTAAGACCCTACATCGGAGGATCGGTCTATATGGCAGCTATATCCAAATCTGAGCCGATCTGGGCCAAATTGACGAAGGATGTCGAAAGGCCTAACATAACTCACTGTCTTAAATTTTAGAAAAATCGGACAGTAAATGTGGCTTTTATGGGCCTAAGACCCTAAATCGGCCGATCGGTCTATATCTATCAAGATATAGTCCGATAAAGCCCATCTTCGAACTTAACCTGCTTATGGCCAAAAAAAGAATCTGTGCAAAATTTCAGCTCAACATCTCTATTTTCAAAGACTGTAGCGTGATTTCAACAGACAGACGGACGGACATGTCTAGATCGTCTTAGATTTTTACGCTGATCAAGAATATATATACTTTATAGAGTCGGAAATGGATATTTCGATGTGTTGCAAACGGAATGACAAAATGAATATACCCCCATCCTTCGGTGGTGGGTATAAAACTAAAAAGCCTTTTCCTCCTTCCTGACCATTTTCGTATTCTACTCCCGAATACCTTTCATTTGAGTCCCATATTGTCATTATCTTCTAATAAACCTATTTTATGGGGTTTTGGGGTCATGGCTGCTCCCCAGTTACTTGGATCCAATTATTAATATGAAATTCGTAGTCTGCTCCCGAATACCTTTCATTTGAATTTCATATTGTCCCGATCGGCTCACTTTTATTTTGGGGTCGTACTTTTAGGGTAAGGGGGAGGGTCCGCCCCCCTACCGATATCAATAAATTATATAGCCTATTGCTCCTTCCGGATCATTTTCCAGAATCTGTGAAAATTTGAAAGAAATCGGTTCAGCAGTTTTGGAGTCTATACGGAACAAACAAATTTACAAACCCACAAACATACAAACAAACACAAATTCATTTTTATACCCTCCACCATAAGATGGGGGGTATACTAATTTCGTCATTCTGTTTGTAACTACTCGAAATATTTGTCTAAGACCCCATAAAGTATATATATTCTTGATCGTCGTGAAATTTTATGTCGATCTAGCCATGTCCGTCCGTCTGTCCGTCCGTCCGTCCGTCCGTCCGTCCGTCCGTCCGTCCGTCTGTCTGTCGAAAGCACGCTAACTTCCGAAGGAGTAAAGCTAGCCGCTTGAAATTTTGCACAAATACTTCTTATTAGTGTAGGTCGGTTGGTATTGTAAATGGGCCATATCGGTCCATGTTTTGATATAGCTGCCATATAAACCGATCTTGGGTCTTGACTTCTTGAGCCTCTAGAGTGCGCAATTCTTATCCGATTGGAATGAGTTTTTGCACGACGTGTTTTGTTATGATATTCAACAACTGTGCCCAGTATGGTTTAAATCGGTCCATAACCTGATATAGCTGCCATATAAACCGATCTTGGGTCTTGACTTCTTGAGCCTCTAGAGTGCGCAATTCTTATCCGATTGGAATGAGTTTTTGCACGTCGTGTTTTGTTATTATATCCAACAACTGTGCCAAGTTTGGTTTAAATCGGTTTATAACCTGATATAGCTGCCATATAAACCGATCTTGGGTCTTGACTTCTTGACCCTCTAGAGCGCGCAATTCTTATCCGATAGGAATGAAATTTTGCACGACGTGTTTTGTTATGATATCCAACAACTGTGCCAAGTATGGTTCAAATCGGTTCATAACCTGATATAGCTGCCATATAAACCGATCTTGGGTCTTGACTTCTTGAGCCTCTATCGTGCACAATTCTTATCCGATCAGAATGAAATTGTGCACGACGTGTTTTGTTATGATATCCAACAACTGTGCCATGTATGGTTCAAATCGGCCCATAACCTGATATAGCTGCCATATAAACCGATCTTGGGTCTTGACTTCTTGAGCCTCTAGAGTGCGCAATTCTTATCCGATCACAATGAAATTTTGCACGACGTGTTTTGTTATGATATCCAACAACTGTGCCAAGTATAGTTCAAATCGGTCCATAACCTGATATAGCTGTCATATAAACAGATCTGGGGATTTGACTTCTTGAGCTTTTAGAGGGCGCAATTCCTATCCGATTTGGCTGAAATTTTGCATGACGTATTTTATTTTTACTTTCAACAACTGTGTCAAATAAGGTTCAAATCGGTTCATAACCTGATATAGCTGCCATATAAACCGATCTGGGATCTTGACTTCTTGACCCCTAGAGGTCGCAATTATTATCCGATATGCCTGAAATTTTGTACGACGGATCCTCTCATGACCATCAACAAACGTGTTTATAATGGTCTGAATCGTTCTATAGCCCGATACAGATCCCATATAAATCGTTCTCTCTATTTTACTTCGTGAGCCCCAATGGACGCAATTCTTATACGAATTGGCTGAAATTTTACACAGGTCTCCAACATATAATTTAATTGTGGTCCGAACCGGACCATATCTTGATATCGTTTTAATAGCAGAGCAACTCTTTTCTTATATCCTTCTTTGCCTAAGAAGAAATGCCGGGAAAAGAACTCGACAAATGCGATCCATGGTGGAGGGTATATAAGATTCGGCCCGGCCGAACTTAGCACTTTTAGCTTAGCTTAGCTTTTACTTGTTATATATTGGGTTGCTCAAAAAGAAATTGCGGATTTTTTAAAAGAAAGTAAATGCATTTTTAATAAAACTTAGAATGAACTTTAATAAAAAATATACTTTTTTTACACTTTTTTTCTAAAGCAAGCTAAAAGTAACAGCTGATAACTGACAGAAGAAAGAATGCAATTACAGAGTCACAAGCTGTGAACAAATTTGTCAACGCCGACTATATGAAAAATCCGCAATTACTTTTTGGGCAACCCAATATACAGATAAAGTAAAAGAAGGTGCAGCGGAGCGGGCCGGGTTAGTTAGTTTTCCTATAAAAATCAATTTTAGCTGCGACTTGGTATGAACACAAACATTTTCCAAAATAATGTTTTTATTAGATTCTCACTATAACCTTAAAATAATATCCCAAAGTACTTACTGGCTATATGTTCATTATGAAAGGCTAACATTGTTGTTTCCGTAGTAAATTGATGTTGTTGTTTCTGTTCGTTTGTTGTTCGCTCGCCTCTTAAAAATTAATTGGGAATTTCGTACTCAGCGGCACACAAAGAGTAGGAGATAAAACGCGTACACAAGCTTACACACAAAATGATACAACAATACAGATGTTGTTAGAGATTTATGTTAGTTTTTTCTACCAGAATTCTTCTTTTTTCACAAGGACTCAAACACTCATTTAGGCGAAGGACACGTTACGTTACGAATACACTTTAAACCGAACCGAAATGGAACACCTGAAAATAAAGAAGGAGAGAAAAAGGCGGGTTAAAACAAAAAAACTTTAAAATTGAAGAAATATATACATATGTTTTAATACTTTAGTGTTGCCTTGCTTGCTATCAAATACAACTTCGGGGACTTGTAAAATAACTGCAGTTTTGTTTTTTTTTTGTACCCACCACCGTAGGATTGGGGGTATACTCATTTAGTCATTCCCTTTGCAACACATCGAAATAACAATTTTCGACCCTACAAGGAATATATATTTCGGATCGTCATAAAATTCTAAGGCGATTTAACTATGTCCGTGTGTCTGTCCGTCCGTTTGTTGAAATCACTCTACAGCCTTCAAAAATTGAGATATTGAGCTGAAATTTGGCACAGATACGTCTTTTTGATGCACGCTGGTAAAGCAAGTCAGACCATATTTAAATATAGCTGCCATTTAGACCGATCTGCCGATATATGGTCTGAAGACCATAAAAGCTTTGTTTATTACCCGATTTGAAACAGTCGGTTATTTGAAGCTTCCCGACATCTAACCTTAGTATGGATCAAATCGGACTATATTCAGATATAGCTGCCATATAGACCGATCTCCAGATAAAGAGTCTGAAGTCCATAAAAGCTGTAGTTTTTAACCGATTTCGCTGAAATTTGAAACAGTGAGAAGTTTTATGCCTCTTAACATAGTACCCAAATATGGTTTAGATCGGACTATATTTAGATATAGCTGTCATATAGACCGATCTGCCGATATATTGTCTGAAGACCATAAAAGCTCTATATATCACCTTTTTTCGCTGAAATTTAAAACAGTGAGTTGATTTGAGCCCCCCGATATCCGAGTTTAATATGGTTGGGGTCGGACTACATTTAGATATAGATGCCATATAGACCGATTTTCCGATAAAGGGTCTGAAACCCATTAAAGATTTATTATACCCTCCACCATAGGATGGGGGGTATACTAAGTTCGTCATTCTGTTTGTAACAACTCGAAATATTCGTCTGAGACCCCATAAAGAATATATATTCTTGATTCTCGCGACATTTAATGTCGATCTTGCCATGTCCGTCCGTCTGTCTGCGGAAAGCACGCTAACTTCCGAAGGAGTAAAGCTAGCCGCTAGAAATTTTCCACAAATACTTCTTATTAGTGTAGGGCGGTTGATATTGTAAATGGGCCATATCGGTTCATGTTTTGATAACTGCCATATAAACCGATCTTGGGTTTTGACTTCTTGAGCCTCTAGCGTGCGCAATTCTTATCCGATCAGAATGAAATTTTGCACGACGTGTTTTATTATGATATCTAACAACTGTATCAAGTATGGTTCAAATCGGTCTATAACCTGATATAGCTGCCATATAAACCGATCTTGGGTCTTGACTTCTTGAGCCTCTAGAGTGCGCAATTCTTATCCGATTGGAATGGAATTTCGCAAGACGTGTTTTGTTATGATACCCAACAACTGTGCCAAGTATGGTTTAAATCGGTCCATAACCTGATATAGCTGTCATATAAACCGATCTTGGGTCTTGACTTCTTGAGCCTCTAGAGGGCACAATTCTTATCCGATTGGAATGAAATTTTGCACAACTTGTTTTGTTATGATATCCAACAATTGTGCCAAATATGGTTCAAATCAGTCCATAACCTGATATAGTTGTCATATAAACCGATCTTGGGTCTTGACTTCTTGAGCCTCTAGAGTACGCAATTCTTATCCGATTGGAATGAAATTTTGCACGACTTGTTTTGTTATGATATCCAATAACTGTGCCAAGTATGGTTTAAATCGGTCCATAACCTGATATAGCTGCCATATAAACCGATCTTGGGTCTTGACTTCTTCAGCCTCTAGAGTGCGCAATTCTTATCCGGTTGGAATGAAATTTTGCACGACGTGTTTTGTTACGATATCCAACAACTGTGCCTAGTATGGTTCAAATCGGTCCATAACCTGATATAGCTGTCATATAAACCGATCTTGGGTCTTGACTTCTTGAGCCTCTAGAGGGCGCAATTATTATCCGATTTGCCTGAAATTTTGTACCACGGATTCTCTCATGACCATTAACATACGTGTTTATTATGGTCTGAATCGGTTTATAGCCTGATATAGCTCCCATATAAATCGATCTCTCTATTTTACTTCTTGAGCCCACAAAGGGCGCAATTCGTATTCGAATTGGCTGACATTTTACACAGGTCTCCAACATATAATTTAATTGTGGTCCAAACCGGACCATATCTTGATATCGCTCTAATAGCAGAGCAAATCTTTTCTTATATCCTTTTTTTGCCTAAGAAGAGATGCTAGGAAACGAACTCGACATATGCGATCCATGGTGGAGGGTATATAAGATTCGGCCCGGCCGAACTTAGCACGCTTTTACTTGTTACTTGTTTATTTCTCCTGACTTTGAACTGTGTGAAACAGTCTTTTAGGTAGGATGGGACTTTGTTTGCCCGGTTTATGTTTTGAAAAATGAGTCTGAATATGCTTAATGTCAACACGAATGTGTCCTGGTTGTGTTGATGCCTTTGCCATTTGCTACAACAACTTGAAGACAAATAGGTGGTACAAAATATGCTTGCAACTCGTTGTTGCAACTTTGGCAAAGTGTTATATTTTATGCAAAATATTCTACGCTTTTTTTTTGCAAGGACAACAAAAACACAAAAGTGTACAGCGTAAAAACATGGTGACTGTGAACTTTTTTTTGGCGCCTTATAAAGTTAATTTTTTAACACAATTTAATTTTGGCAATAGTATTTTTAAATATAAAATATTAACAAAATTGCCTTTAAAAATAAAGTTTAACAAAATTTTCTTAAGAATAACATTTTCTTTAGTAAAAGAATGTTTCTGTGAAATTTTCCATAGTGATTTATGCCGAAGAACGGACAATGTTAGTTGGACTTAAAAAGCAAGTCCCCATCATATGGTTATGGCGATAAAAAAAAACTCCAGTTAAAAAGCAGTAAAGAAAGAGAGGGGCCGAGCCGACTATATAGTACTCTACACCACCAAGTGTACGTAAAACTTTTAATGCATAGAACCCACGTCGCAACCTATGCAGACGTTTTATTCTATCTATCTATAGGACCAAATTGTGGCTTCTACAGCCCCAAAAGGTCATATCGCATGAAAGATGTAGATCGGACCAAAATTGTGGCTTCTACAACTTTAAAAGGCCATATCAGATGAAAGATATACATATATGGGTGCTATGTCTAAATCCAAACCGATTTTTATCAAATTTTGCGCACATGTTATACGTCAAATAAAACACCTCGTGCAAAAATTTTTTGGGATGAAGGGCTATATCAGATGAAAGCTATTTATGGGAGCTATATCTAAATCTGAACCGATTTCGTTCCAAATTAATAATTCGTTCGCTCTTTAATCAAAAAAGTGACTTATGCTAAATTTTATGGCAATCGGATAACAAATGCCATTTGTACCTTGATATCAATAATTCAAAGACAGACAGACAAACAGGAATCGAATCAGGAAGTTATTGTAAGCCGATCGGAATACTTATCCATGGGTCTAGCTCTTCTCCTTCTAAGCGTTTCAAACAAATGCACAAAATTATAAGAGCCTGTACCACAGTGGCCACCGTAGTACAGAAGTTAGCATGTCCGCCTATGACACCTAACGCCAGGGTTCGAATTCCGGCGTGAACATCAGAAAAAAAATTCAGCAGTGGTTATCCCCTTTCTAATGCTGGCTACATTTGGGAGCTTAAACTTTAATCGGACTACACTCATTGATGTGAAAAAAGTAAAAAAAGTATTTAGTTCGGTCATGTCGTACTTTGATACTCACCACCGCGCACAAAAAAAAACGATTACTGGCTTGTTTGTGCCATATTGGCATGGGACGTATTAATATATGCAGCCCCTCTTCAACCTAACCTAACCTATATACAAATTTGAACCGATATGGCCCATTTGGAATCCCCAACGACCTTTGCAAATTTGCAAACTTTTCAATGATCATTCCATTAAGGAACAGTGGCAAAATTCTCACATATTTGTGAGTGTTATCCGATTCAATTTTAAGCCCATTGGTAAGGGTCCTCCTTTTTATACCCACCACCATAGGATGGCGGTATACTAATCTAGTAATTCCGTTTTTATCACCTTGAAATATTCGTCTAAGACCCCACAAAGTATATATATTCTTGATCGTCTCGTCGTTCTGAATCGATCTAGCCATGTCCGTCTGTCGCAATCATTGACGGAAAATCTGGCTAATTCTCCCAGAATTACGGATTCCTATTTTCGCCTCTTGCAAATCCTGGACAATCGACTCGAAAAACAGTCCGAAAGTATATCTAGTGAAATAAAAGCAATGATTAAGGAAAGTGAGGACAGAATATTAACAGAAATTAATAATAACCGAAATGAGAGTGGACTTAAACAATGTAATTGAAAGAGTATCATATTTAGAGACAGCTATGTGTGAAGTTCCCAACCTCAAAACCGAGATAAAAGATTTAAAAACAAGTAAAAAGGCTTTAAGTTCGGCCGGGCCGAACTTTGGATACCCACCACCTCGGGTATATATGTAAAGCACCTTTCGTCAAAATCCGGTACAAAACCCATGCCTTATGCCCCATAGCAGCTATATCAATATATGTTCCGATTTGGACCAAATACTAATAAGTACAAGTCATTGTTCAGTTGTATATGACAAAATATTGGTCTTTTTAGCATTTATATCTAAAAATAAACCGATCTGAACCATATACGACACGGATGTTGTAAAGCATATCATAAGTCAATGTGTCAAATTTCAGTGCAATCGAATTAAAAATGCGCCTTATATGGGGCCAAGACTTTAAATCGAGAGATCGGTCTATACGGCAGCTATATACAAATCTTGATCGATCTACACCAAATTGCAGAAATATGTGGAGGGGCTTAACTTAACTCTTTGTCCCAAATTTCGGCAACATCGGACAATAAATGTGCTTTTTATGGCCCCAAAACCTAAAACAGAGAGATCGGTCTATATGGCAGCTATATCCAAATCTGGACCGATCTGAGCCAAATTGACGGAGTACATCGGAGGGCCTAAGACAACGCACTGTCCCCAATTTCAGCAATATCAGGTAATAAATGTAGCTTTTATGGGCCACCGTAGCGCAGAGCATGTCCGCCTATGACGCTGAACGCGTGGGTTCGAATCCTGGCGAGACCATCAGAAAAAATTTTCAGCGGTGGTTTTCCCCTCCTAATGCTGGCAACATTTGTGAGGTACTATGCCATGTAAAACTTCTCTCCAAAGAGGTGTCGCACTGCGGCAAGCCGTTCGGACTCGGCTGTAAAAAGGAGGTCCCATATCACAGATCTTAAAGTGACAGCTGATAACTGACAGAAGAAAGAATGCAATTACAGAGTCACAAGCTGTGAAAAAATTTGTCATCGCCGACTATATGAATGGGGGGCAATATCAAGATATAGTCAGATATAGCCCATCTTCGAACTTAACCTGCTTATGAACAAAAAAAGATTCTGTGCAAAGTGTCAGCTCAATATCTCTATTTTTGAAGACTGTAGCGTGATTTCAACAGACAGACGGACAGACGAACGGACATGTCTAGATCGTCTTAGATTTTTACGCTGATCAAGAATATATATACTTTATAGGGTCGGAAATGGATATTTCGATGTGTTGCAAACGGAATGACAAAATGAATATACCCCCATCCGTCGGTGGTGGGTATAATAATTAGGAAGCCGTACAATTAGTTTCAACTTTTGTGAATTTGTGAATATGGGAACACTGGTGCATAGATTAGAGCGTGCTCCTATAACAGAAAACGTCTGACTTCTAATCCTGACGAGAACATCAAAAATCTTTTTTTATACCCTCCACCATAAGATGGGGGGTATACTAATTTCGTCATTCTGATTGTAACTACTCGAAATATTCGTCTGAGACCCCATAAAGTATATATATTCTTGATCGTCGTGAAATTTTATGTCGTTCTAGCCATGTCCGTCCGTCTGTCCGTCCGTCTGTCCGTCCGTCTGTCCGTCCGTCTGTCCGTCCGTCCGTCCGTCCGACCGTCTGTCTGTCGAAAGCACGCTAACTTCCGAAGGAGTAAAGCTAGCCGCTTGAAATTTTGCACAAATACTTCTTATTAGTGTAGGTCGGTTGGTATTGTAAATGGGCCATATCGGTCCATGTTTTGATATAGCTGCCACATAAACCGTACTTGGGTCTTGAATTCTGGAGCCTCTAGAGTGCGCAATTCTTATCCGATTGGGATGAAATTTTGCACAACGTGTTTTGTTATAATATCCAACAATTGTGATACGTATGGTTGAAATCGGTTTATAACCTGATATAGCTGCCATATAAACCGATCTTGGGTCTTGAATTCTTGAGCCTCTAGAGTGCGCAATTCTTATCCGATTGGAATGAAATTTTGCACGACGTGTTTTGTTACGATATCCAAAAACTGTGCCAAGTATGGTTCAAATCGGTCTATAACCTTGTATAGCTGTCATATAAACCAATCTTGGGTCTTGACTTCTTGAGCCTCTAGAGGGCGCAATTTTTTTCTAATTTGAATGAATTTTGGCACGACGTGTTTTGTTAAGATATCCAACAACTGTGCCAAGTATGGTTCAAATCGGTTCATAACCTGATATAGCTGCCATATAAACCGATCTGGGATCTTGACAGCTTGAGCCTCTAGAGGTCGCAATTATTATCCGATTTGCCTGAAATTTGTACGACGGATTCTTTCATGACCATTAACATACGTGTTTATTATGGTCTGAATCGGTCCATCGCCCGATACAGCTCCCATAAAATAGAGAGACTATTTTACTTTTTGAGCTCACAAAGAGCGCAATTTTTATTCGAATTGGCTGACATTTTACACAGGTCTCCAACATATAATTTAATTGTGGTCCAAACCGGACCATATCTTGATATCGCTCTAATGCAGAGCAAATCTTTTCTTATATCCTGTTTTGCCTAAGAGATGCCGGGAAAAGAACTCGACAAATGCGATCAATGGTGGAGGGTATATAAGATTCGGCCCGGCCGAACTTAGCACGCTTTTACTTGTTAAGTGTTAATCTCCCTCACATATATACATATACCGGCGGCATTTTTATACCCGCCACCATCGAATGGGGGTATACTAATTTCGTCATTCTTTTTGTAACTACTCGAAATATTCGTCGGAGACCCCATAAAGTAAATATATTCTTGATCGTCGTGACATTTTATGTCGATCTAGCCATGTCTTTCCGTCTCTCTATCGACAGCACGCTAACTTTCGAAGGAGTAAAGCCAGCCGCTTGAAATTTTGCAGAAATACTTTTTATTAGTGTAGGTCGGTTGGGAATGTAAATGGGCCATATCAGTCCATGTTTTTATATAGCTGCCATACAAACCGATATTGGGTCTTGACTTCTTGGGTCTCTAGAGGGCGCAATTCTGGTTCGATTTGACTGAAATTTTGCACGTGGTATTTTGATATCACTTCAAACAAATGCGCTAAGTATGTTTTAAAGCGGTCCATGGTTTGATATAGCTGTCATATAAACCGATATTGGGTCTTGTCTTCTTGAGCCTCTAGAGTGCGCAATTCTGATCCGATTGGAATTAAATTTTGCACAACGTGTTTCGTTATAATATCCAACAACTGTGACAAGTATGGTTCAAATCGGTTCATATAGCTGTCATATAAACCGATCTTGGGTCTTGATTTCTTGAGCCTCTAGAGGGCGCATTTATTATCCGATTTGAATGAATTTTTGCACGAAGTATTTTGTTTTGATATCCAATAACTTTGCCAAGTATGGTTCAAGTCAGTTAATATCCTTTTATAGGTGCCATATAAACCTATCTCGGATCTTGACTTCTTGAGCCCTTAGAGGTCACGATTATTATCCGATTTGCCTGAAATTTTGTACTACGGGTCCTCTCATGACCATCAACACACGTGTTTATTATGGTCTGAATCGGTCTATAGCCTGATACAGCTCCTATATAAATCGATCTCTCCATTTTACTTCTTGGGCCCCCAAAGGGCGCAATTCTTATTCGAATTGGCTGACATTTTACACATAATAGTGGCCCAAACCGGATCATATCTTGATATCGCTCTAATAGCAAAGCAAATCTTTTCTGTCTGTTGAAATCACGCTACAGTCTCAAAAAATAGAGATATTGAGCTGAAACTTTGCAAAAATTGTTTTTTTTTCCGTTAGCAGGTTAAGTTCGAAGATGGGCTATATCGGACTATATCTTGATATAGCCCCTATATAGACCGACACGCCGATTTAGGGTCTTAGGCCCATAAAAGTCACATTTATTATCCGATTTTGTTGAAATTTGGGACAGTGAGTTGTGTTAGACTCTTTGATATCCTTTTTATACCCACCACCGAAGGATGGGGGTATATTCATTTTGTCATTCCGTTTGCAACACATCGAAATATCCATTTCCGACCCTATAAAGTATATATATTCTTGATCAGCGTAAAAATCTAAGACGATCTAGACATGTCCGTCCGTCTGTCCGTCTGTCTGTTGAAATCACGCTACAGTCTTTAAAAATAGAGATATTGAGCTGAAATTTTGCACAGCTTCTTTTTTCGTCCATAAGCAGGTTAAGTTCGAAGATGGGCAATATCGGACTATATCTTCATATAGCCCCCATATAGACCGATCCGCCGATTTAGGGTCTTAGGCCCATAAAAGCCACATTTATTATCCGATTTTGCTGAAATTTGGGACAGTGAGTTGTGTTAGGCCCCTCGACAACCCTCGTCAATTTGGCTCTGATCGGTTCAGATTTGGATATAGCTGCCATATAGACCGATCCGCCGATTTAGGGTCTAAGGCCCATAAAAGCCACATTTATTATCCGATTTTGATGAAATTCGTGACAGTGAGTTGTATTAGGCCCCTCGACACCCTTCGTCAATTTGGCTCTGATCGGTTCAGATTTGGATATAGCTGCCATATAGACCGATCCTGCGATTTAGGGTCTTAGTCCCATAAAAGCCACATTTATTATCCGATTTTGCTGAAATTTGGGACAGGGAGTTGTGTTAGGCCCTTCGACATTCTTCGTCAATTTGGCCCAGATCGGTCCAGATTTGGATATAGCTGCCATATAGACCGATCCTCAGATTTGAGGTCTTAGGCCCATGAAAGCCACGTTTTTTATCCGATTTTGCTGAAATTTGGGACAGTAAATTGTGTTAAGCCCTTTGATATCCCTCATCAATTTGGTGCAGATCGGACCAATTTTGGATGTAGCTGCCATATAGACCGATTTCTCGATTTCAGGTTTTGGGCCCATTAGAATGCTCATTTATTGTCCGATGTCGCCGAAATTTGGAACAGTGAGTTAAGTTAAGCCCCTCGACATAATTCTGCAATATGGCACAGATCGGTTAAGATTTGAATATTGCTGTCATATAGACCGATCTCTCTTTTTAAGGTTTTGGGCCCATTAAAGGTGCATTTATTATCCGATGTCGCCGAAATTCAGGTATACAATTTTCACCGGATTTTGATGAAAGGTGGTTTACGTATATTCCCGAGGTGGTGGGTATCCAAAGTTCGGCCCGGCCGAACTTAACGCCGTTTTACTTGTTCAATTTAGATCGGTTAAGATTTGCATATAGCTGCCATATAGACCGATCCGCCGATTTAAGGTTTATAAAAGCCACATTTACTATTCGATTTTGCTGAAATTTGGTGCAGTGTGTTTAGTTAAGCCCCTCGACATACTGCTGCAATTTGGCACAGATCGGTCGAAATTTGGATATAGCTGCCATATAGACCGATCTCTCGATTTAAAGTTTTGGGACCATAAAAGGCGCATTTATTGTCCGATTTCGCCGGAATTTGAGATAGTGGGTAGTGTAAGGCCCTTCGACATCCTTCCTCAATTTGGCCCAGATCAGTCTTGATTTGCATATAGTTGCCATATAGACCGATCTCCGGATTGAAGGTTTTGGGACCATAACAGGAGCATTTATTGTCCGATTTTGCCGAAATATCCGATAGTGAGTTATGTTAGGCTCTTCGATATCTTTTAGCAATTTGGCCGAGATCAGTGCATATTTGGGTATATTGGGTTGCCCAAAAAAAATTGCGGATTTTTCATATAGTCGGCGTTGACAAATTTTTTCACAGCTTGTGACTCTGTGATTGCATTCTTTCTTCTGTCAATTATCAGCTGTTACTTTTAGCTGTTACTTTTGCAGAAATTGGAAAAAGTGAGTTGTTTCATGTCTTCCGGCATCCGACCTTAATTTGGTTCAGATCGGACTATATTTAGATAAAACTGCCATATAAATAGACCGATCTGCCGATTAAGGGATTTAAGCCTATAAAAACCGCAATTATTAGCCGATTTCGCTGAAATTTCAAATGGTGAGTTGTTCTAAGCCGCCCAACATCCGACTCAAATATGATTTAGATAGGACTATATTTAGATATAGCTGTCATATAGACGAATCTGCCAATTAAGGGTCTTGAGCCCATAAAAGCATCATTTATTACCCGATTTCGCTGGAATTTGACACAGTGCCTTGTATTAAGCCGCCCCTCATTCGACCAGCATATGGTTAAGATCAGACTAATTTAGATATAGCTGCCATATAGACCGATCATCCAATTTAGAGTCTTAATCCCATCAAAAGCGGATTTGTTGCCCGATTTCGCTGAAACTGTCTATAAGAGTTCTCGGAACTTCAAACAAAGATGATCCAGACCAGCCCCGATTTCCATATCACAATGGTAGTGGGGTTGTTGTAAAAGGGCATTGTCAATTTACCCATGGTGGTGGGTATCCAAAATTCGTCCCGCCCGAACTTAAGCCTTTTTACTAATTTCATTTGATTGCTCAAACAGTCCTAAATTTTTTTTTCATTTTTATACCCTCCACCATAAGATGGGGGCTTTACTAATTTCGTCATTCTGTTTGTAACTACTCGAAATATTTGTCTAAGACCCCATAAAGTATATATATTCTTGATCGTCGTGAAATTTTATGTCGATCTAGCCATGTCCGTCCGTCTGTCCGTCCGTCCGTCCGTCCGTCCGTCTGTCTGTCGAAAGCACGCTAACTTCCGAAGGAGTAAAGCTAGCCGCTTGAAATTTTGCACAAATACTTCTTATTAGTGTAGGTCGGTTGGTATTGTAAATGGGCCATATCGGTCCATGTTTTGATATAGCTGCCATATAAACCGATCTTGGGTCTTGACTTCTTGAGCCTCTAGAGTGCGCAATTCTTATCCGATTGGAATGAGTTTTTGCACGACGTGTTTTGTTATGATATCCAACAACTGTGCCCAGTATGGTTCAAATCGGTCCATAACCTGATATAGCTGCCATATAAACCGATCTTGGGTCTTGACTTCTTGAGCCTCTAGAGTGCGCAGTTCTTATCCGATTGGAATGAGTTTTTGCACGTCGTGTTTTGTTATTATATCCAACAACTGTGCCAAGTTTGGTTCAAATCGGTTTATAACCTGATATAGCTGCCATATAAACCGATCTTGGGTCTTGACTTCTTGAGCCTCTAGAGCGCGCAATTCTTATCCGATAGGAATGAAATTTTGCACGACGTGTTTTGTTATGATATCCAACAACTGTGCCAAGTATGGTTCAAATCGGTTCATAACCTGATATAGCTGCCATATAAACCGATCTTGGGTCTTGACTTCTTGAGCCTCTATCGTGCACAATTCTTATCCGATCAGAATGAAATTGTGCACGACGTGTTTTGTTATGATATCCAACAACTGTGCCATGTATGGTTCAAATCGGCCCATAACCTGATATAGCTGCCATATAAACCGATCTTGGGTCTTGACTTCTTGAGCCTCTAGAGTGCGCAATTCTTATCCGATCACAATGAAATTTTGCACGACGTGTTTTGTTATGATATCCAACAACTGTGCCAAGTATAGTTCAAATCGGTCCATAACCTGATATAGCTGTCATATAAACAGATCTGGGGATTTGACTTCTTGAGCTTTTAGAGGGCGCAATTCCTACCCGATTTGGCTGAAATTTTGCATGACGTATTTTATTTTTACTTTCAACAACTGTGTCAAATAAGGTTCAAATCGGTTCATAACCTGATATAGCTGCCATATAAACCGATCTGGGATCTTGACTTCTTGACCCCTAGAGGTCGCAATTATTATCCGATATGCCTGAAATTTTGTACGACGGATCCTCTCATGACCATCAACAAACGTGTTTATAATGGTCTGAATCGTTCTATAGCCCGATACAGATCCCATATAAATCGTTCTCTCTATTTTACTTCGTGAGCCCCAATGGACGCAATTCTTATACGAATTGGCTGAAATTTTACACAGGTCTCCAACATATAATTTAATTGTGGTCCGAACCGGACCATATCTTGATATCGTTTTAATAGCAGAGCAACTCTTTTCTTATATCCTTCTTTGCCTAAGAAGAAATGCCGGGAAAAGAACTCGACAAATGCGATCCATGGTGGAGGGTATATAAGATTCGGCCCGGCCGAACTTAGCACTTTTAGCTTAGCTTAGCTTTTACTTGTTTTTTTTATTTCTTGCAAATTTTAACAGGTTTTCTCATTTATTTTCCTTTGATTGCTGCCACCTAGTTGTTTGACGTTAAATTTCCACTTAAGCTTTGGTAAACAAATTTCTCACACAAAAACAAACTTTCTACAATCACCAACTTCCTTTTTCATCCTTTTTTACTTCTTCTTATTTCCTATTCAAAATTTCAAACTATAGGAAATGTCTACTCAAATTCAAAATATTCAAATAAGTTCCGTGGCTTTCAATCAATCGTTGCTTCACCTGCCAATTATTTGCAATTACTTTGTGCATTTTGGACTTTAGAAATGCAGTAATTTTCGTGGCCCAAAACAAAAAACAATAATAAGGACCAAAAGACCAAAGTTTAGAGTACAACAAAAAGTTGATCAAATTATTTTTTAACAAGTAAAAAGGCGTTAAGTTTGGCCGGGCCGAACTTTGGATACCCACCACCTCAGGTATATATGTAAACCACCTTTCGTCAAAATCCGGTGAAAAATGCATACTTTATGCCCCATAGCAGCTATATCGAAATATGTTCCGATTTGGACCAAATACTAATAAGTACAAGTCATTGTTCAATTGTGTATAATAAAATATTGGTCTTTTAAGTAGCTATATCTAAAAATAAACTGATTTGAACCATGTACTACACGGATGTCGAAACGCTTAGCATAAATCACCGAGTAAAATTTGAGTGAAATCGTATTATAAATGCGACTTTTATGGGATCAAGACTATAAATCGAGATATCGGTCTATATGGCGGATCTGGACGGATCTGGGTCAAATTTGAAAATGAGGTCGAAGGGCCTAACACAACTCACCGTCCCAAATTTCGGCGTCATCGGACAATAAATGCGCCTTTTATGACCCCAAAACCTTAGATCAAGAGAACGGGCTATATGGCAGCTATATCCAAATCTGGACCGATCTGAGTCAAATTGACAAAGGATGTCGAAGGGCCTAGCACAACTCACTGTCCCAAATTTCAGCAAAATCGAATAATAAATGTGGCTTTTATGGGCCTAAACCCCTAAATCAGGATATCGGTATATATGGCAGCTATATCCAAATCTGGACCGATCTGGGCCAAATTAACGAAGGATGTCGAGGGGGCTAACACAACTCACTGTCCCAAATTTCAGCAAATTCGGATAAAATATGTGGCTTTAATGGGCCTAAGACCCTAAATCGGAGGATCGGTCTATATGGCAGCTATATCCAAATCTGGTCCGATCTGAGCCATATTGACGAAGGATGTTGAAGGATATAACACAACTCACTCTCCGAAATTTCAGCACTATCGGATAATAAATGTGGCTTTTATGGGACTAAAACCTTAAATCGGAGGATCGGTCTATATGGCAGCTATAACCAAATCTGAACCGATCTAGGCAAAATTGACGATGGATGTTAAGGGGTCCAACACAACTCACTGTAACAAATTTCAGCAAAATCGGATAATAAATGTGGCTTTTATGGGCCTAAGACCCTAAATCGGAGGATCGGTCTATATGGCAGCTATATCCAAATCTTGACGGATCTGGGCCAAATTGACGAAGGCTGTCGAGGGGCCTAACACAATTCACTGTCCCAAATTACAGCAAAATCGGAAAATAAATGTGGCTTTTATGGGCCTAAGACCCTAAATCGGAGGATCGGTCTATATGGCAGCTATATCCAAATCTTGACCGATCTGGGCCAAATTGACGAAGGATCTCGAGGGGACTAACATAACTCACTGTCCTAAATTTCAGCAAAATCGGATAATAAATGTGGCTTTTATGGGCCTAAGACCCTAATTCGGCGGATCGGTCTATATGGGGGCTATATCAAGATATAGTCCGATATGGCCCATCTTCGAACTTAACCTGCTTATGGACAAAAAAATAATCTGTGCAAAGTTTCAGCTCAACATCTCTATTTTTGAAGACTGTAGCGTGATTTCAACAGACAGACGGACATACGGACAGACGGACAGACGGACGGACATGTCTAGATCGTCTTAGATTTTCACGCTGATCAAGAATATATATACTTTATAGGGTCGGAAATGGATATTTCGATGTGTTGCAAACGGAATGACAAAATGAATATACCCCCATCCTTCGGTGGTGGGTATAACAAAAAGTTGGTGAAATGCTTTTTTTTTACATAAAGGCTTGACAAACAGTATTGTAGTGTTTACCTGGCCATGGAAATGAAAAGTAAGAGCATGCATTTGATATTTGAGTTGCGGAAAGCATGGAACAGCAACAACTTATTGAAATCTTATGAAAAGGCTTGAAATTATTTTCAATCTTAAATTAACAGGCAGTTCGAGGTTGTTAGAGTTTTTTGTTTCATTTGTGTGATGTGAAATTAAATTTTTAATGACAAATTTTAAATCTTGGGAGCACACCACCATGGATTTTACTACGCAAAACGAACTGAAGAAATTTGTTGAAAATGTATGCCAAACCAGCCAAAAATTAGAGCTTCTAGGGGCCGATACGGATGATTTATGTGATTCAGAGTAACCTCCACCATCTTAAGAACGATTACGTTGAATAAAGTGCCTATATTATGGCTAGAAATAACCTATTTTTTATTGTGAACCAGTTTTACAATAGGGACCAAGTTGTGGTTTTCATGTCGTGTGCGGGTAGGCAACTGATTATTTCATCAGCAGGCCAGGCTCCCCCTCTTATGGTGGTTAGGGACCTCATTCGATACTGTAAAGCTTGTTACAAGAACTTACTACAGGTATGCAACGCTTACGCTCACCACTACCTTTGGGGGAGTACAGATTCGAACCCAAAGGGAAGGGTGTCCTAGAATTTTATTTTGAAGATGGTTTATGTCTCTACAACAGAAGGTCTGACACCACATTTGAAATTTCTAGCAAAAGGAAGGTCCTATGGGTAATATGCAAGGATTTGTTATCTCCGGTTGGGCTATATCAGTGGAGGTAAGTTTTTCGGATCATATATATATACAATGTATGATACAGGGGGTCGGACTTCAAAACACCCCGAAATTCAGGAACTCCAGTTGGGAGGAGTTTAGAGCACCTATTGGTAGAAAGATGAACAACGATCCGGTTCAGATTTGTTGTAAAGATGATATTGATTACCTGGTGCAGGAATTGGAGGAACGATTGACATCAGCTTTCGTCTCAAATTATTACGATTAACATTTAGTAACCAGGGCCCGCCCCAAAACTCCTCTAAACAGATATATCCGAAGTTCATGTCAATATGGTACTCAAATGAAAAGTATTAGGCAGTAGATTACAAATATGGCATAAACCATTAGGTCAAAGTAATGGGAAGTCGTCCACCCCCAAATACCTCCAAGTGGGCATATTAGCCGACCATGGCTATATGGGACTCAAATGAAATGTATTAGGGAGTAGACTATGAATATGATATTAAAATTTGCGTTCAAGTTTAGGTGGCGCTTTTCTTTCTAAAGATGCGTCAAATGGGTTATTTGACCCATTATGACAAAATGGGACTCAAATGAACGGTATTTGAGAGTAGAATACTAATTTGATATCCAATTTTGGAGTCAAGTGTTTTGGGGTACGCCCTAAAGCACCCCCTAAACTGAACATCATTTCCGTTTCAGCCCTAAACACCCTCCAAATGGTTCATATTTACCGGCCATGGCAATATGGGGCTCAAATTAAAGGGATTTGGAAGTGCAGCACGAATTTGATATCCATATTTGAGTCGAAATGTCTAAGGTGCCATGCCTCACCAGGAAATGAGAAGGGGCAAATTCTCATACATCAATGAGTGTTTCCGATTCAAGTTCAAACTCAATTATAAGGGAATTTTGTTTATAGCCGTCCTGTAGTGCGACACTTCTATGGGGAAAATTTTGTAAATGACCATGCATGACATTGTACCTCGCAAATGTCGCCAACATTAAGAGAGGATAAACACCGCTTTGTCCGATGTTCTCGCCAGGATTCGGGCGCGTTCAGCGTCATAGGGCAAAGTGTCCCCATCCTAAAAAAATGTTAGAGAGTTAAAGAAGGCGCAGCGGAGCGGGTCTGGTTCGACTAGTGGCTTATAAAGAATGAATATATATACCAAATGATGTCACTTCCCAACACTTACCTTAATCTCCAAGCCAATGAAAACTTAATTAGCTATCTCAAATAGCAAATTATATGAACATACAGACAAACAAGGCAGAGAGAGAAAGAGTGAAGTAGAGAAAGACTTGCATCCAAAATAGGCTTAACGAATAAATTGTATGTGCTCAGCTTGGTACATTCTGAAATCATTGCACATCCGATTTTTTATTATCATGTTTAACATAAAAAATCGATTTCCTATCATCATCTATCACCGGCAGGCAGCATTCATCCATGAGAGCTTTGTTAAAGACTAAGTATGTGTTTCTCTTGTCTCTTCCTAGCATAGTATTGGGTCCTTTCAACGGTTTTGTGGGCCTCCATTCTAAGGTTTTTTGTTCACCGTATATTTTAACACCATTATTTAACCAAAGAATTTGCTTTATAAAGTCATGATTGATAGTCAAGGCTTTTTTATTCGTTTTTCTCTTTTTATTGCTCACTTTTCTTGTGCCTGGAGTCCCGGATGTCTTTGGCTTTGGACCGTTAGCATTTTGGGGCTCACACATCCCGCTGTGTCTGTTGCCAAAGTGGTGCCAATGCCGCTGTTGTCTTTGTTTGGACAAAAAAAAAAAAAAAACAAGGTGTTATGATGTGACTATGAACCGCACCGCTTCTCTAACCATCATTTGATGGCCATTGCCAATGTCTGAAAAGGATGAATGCCTTGTATGACTGAATTCAGACCTGGCCGTTCGTCTTCAGGCCCACTTGCTTGCTTGCTGCCATTGCCATCGTAAATGTACATTTGAAAACGTCATAATTTCCTCTTTATTCTAATGTGGCATTGGCCATGTATGCCTGCTTGATTTGTCTTTTTTTTTTCCATTTGCTTTGAGAAAGAGTGTGAAGATTTTTTGCCAATACTTTTCAAACTCATTTTCATAGCCAGCAGCTTTTATCACATTATTTTGGTTATACAATAAAGGGATAGTAAGCAGTGGCATGATGGCATTTTCAAAAAAATTTTAGCCACGGGGTGTAAGAATCTATAAATATTTGAAGGATCCCTCCCTACACCACCAGATAGATGATAAGTGTCTGAGAAAGTTTGAATGGAGAACAAGTTTTATGAAAAATTGAAGCTAAGATGAAATATTTCCAACGGAATGGATGAAATAAAGGATGTCAGGTTAGTAAGAAGAAATACAAGAAGACAGTATGGAATGGAGGGAAAACAGGTAAATGAACCACGATTGATAAGTTTCATGTAAATAGAGAGAAAATTAAATAAAGAATGGACGAAAAGATGAAATAAAGGTGGGCTGAAAAGAAATATTGAAATATTGTAGAAATGAGTGAAATAGGAATAGATGCATGTAAGCCGTTATCGATGTATGGAATTAAGAATAAAGGAAACAATACGATGAAGAACGGGCACACAAAAAATGAAGGTATGGAAGAAAGAATCGAAGATAGGATTGAAAGAAGGATGGAAGCAAAAATAGAAAGAGCTATGAAAAAGATGCTCGAGAAGAATGCAAAGAGTAATACAAGGAAAATTAGATGTAGAGAAAGAACCAGTAAAAAGGCGTTAAGTTCGGCCGAGCCGAACTTTGGATACCCACCACCTCGGGTATATATGTAAACCACCCTTCATCAAAATTCGGTGAAAATTTCATACCTAATACTCATTAGTCACTGTGTCAAATTTCAGTGAAATCAGATTATAAATGCGCCTTTTATGGGCCAAGACTTTAAATCGAGATATCGGTCTACATGGCAGCTGTATCTAAATCTGGACCGATTTGGGCCAAGTTGCATAAACATGTCGAAGAGCCTAACACTAAGCACTGTCCCAAATTTCGGTGAAATCGGACAATAAATGCCTCTTTTATGGGCCCTAAACCTTAAATCCAGAGATCGGTCTATATGGCAGCTATATTCAAATCTGGACTGATCTGGGCAAAATAGAAGAAGGACGTCGAAGAGCCTAACCAAACTCACTGTCTGAAATTTCAACGACTTCGGACAATAAATGCGTCTTTTATGGCCCCAAAACCTAAAACCTAGATATCGGTCTATATGGCAGCGATATCCAAATCTGGACCGATATGTGCGATATTGCAAAAGTATGTCAATGGGCTTAACTTAACTCACTGTTCCAAATTTCGGGGACATCGGGCAATAAATGAGCATTGTATGGGCCCAAAACCATAAATCAAGAAATCGGTCTATATGGCAGCTATATCCAAATTTGAACCGATCTGGACCAAATTGAAGAAATATGTCAAAGGGCCTAACACATCTCACTGTCCCAAATTTCAGCAAAATCGGATAATGAATGTAGCTATTATGGGCCTTACACCATAAATCGGAGGATCGATCTATATGGCAGCTATATCCAAATCTGAACCGATCTGAGCCAAATTAACGAAAGATGTCGATGGGCCTTACACAATTCACTGCCCCGAATTTCATCAAAATCGGATAATAAATGTGACTTTTGTGGGTCTAAGACCCTTAACCGGAGGATCGGTCTATATGGCAGCTATATCCAAATCTGAACAGATCTGAGCCAATTTAACGAAGGAAGACGAAGGGCCTATCACATTTCACTGTCCCAAATTTCAGCGAAATCGGATAATAAATGTGGCTTTTATGGGCCTAAAACACTAAATCTGAGGATCGGTCTATATAGCAGCTATATACAAATCTGCACCAATCTGAGCCAAATTGACGAAGGATATCGAAGGACCTAAGACAACTCACTACCCCAAATTTCAACAAAATCGGATAATAAATGTGGCTTTTATGGGCCTAAGACCCTAAATCGGCGGATCGGTCTATATGGGGGCTATATCAAGATATAGTCCGATATAGCCCATCTTCGAACTTAACCTGCTTATGGACAAAAAACTAATCTGTGCAAAATTTCAGCTCAATATCGCTATTTTTAAAGACTGTAGCATGATTTCAACAGACAGACGGACAGACGGACGGACATGTCTAGATCGTCTTAGATTTTTACGCTGATCAAGAATATATATACTTTATAGGGTCGGAAATGGATATTTCGATGTGTTGCAAACGGAATGACAAAATGAATATACCCCCATCCTTCGGTGGTGGGTATAAAAATATAGAATTAAGGATGAAGCTATACCCGTAAAGAAAGATGAATGGAGCATTGTGGTTCATACATAAGAATGATAAAATCTATTGCAGTGATGAAATGACGGAAAGAAGAACCGTGTGTATAAATGTTTGGATTGATGGAAAGTTGGGGGACGTATTGAAGCAGAACAATAGAAGAAAGATGCATATGATGCTCGTTGGAGACGTAAATATTTCAAAAAATATTACAAATAACTTTTGACCTTTACATATTTGTGGCTAAATTAAGTTGTAGTTTGTGCATCTACACTAATTCTTAGCAATTCGTTTTGATTCAATCTTTAAGAGACTCTTAAGGTCCGCCTTCACTTTTAGTAACAAAAATTTCCGCCTGCTACTTTGAAACTTCTACTAGTCCCAACACTTTAGCACACTGAATGTCAACACAAGGTAATATTGGCAACTAATCTTTGGCAGTCCTGGCTATCAATTTACCTTATCCATCATTCCATTTTCAAATATCCCAAAATATTTTCCTTAAAAATACCTCGAATTAACTCTAATTGGAGTATATATAGCGAATATTCATCATTCTTGTGTGCAAATCCCAGGCCATTTAAGAGACTGCTTTGGTTGCTATTGCTCTGCCAGTGCCTGTGTGAGGATCCTTTTTCATTGTTGAACATTTCGTTTTTATGCTCTCTATAAAAATGTCTTCATCATCATTTATATCAGGCTGGGAAACACACAAAAAAAACAAAAACAACAACGAGAGGAACACCAAAACCTACATCATCAGTTTTGGGGGGGGTAACATCACACCAACCAACATTGATACAATTTAGGCTTGTGTGAATGTTCATTGAATGTTCGTTCACATTTTGCACTCAGGTATGTAGGATTGTAGACTGGCTCATCAGCAGACTGTTTAGGCAAAGCTTTCGTGTCATGTCTTTACCTTAGCCCCTTGCCATTCCCCAAAATGCAGTCCCTTTCTATGTCTGTCTTTTTGTTGGTCTACACGAGTCTGTCGGTTTTGTGGCCTTCTATTGGAAACAGGCCTAAGGCCTGTTATGGTTAAAGCTGAAGGCAACCCATTGATGGGTTCCTCTTGGCAATTTCATTGTGTCTCCATCGCTGTCGCCGTTGCTGCCATCCTCATCATTGCTGCTTTTGTTGTCTGGTGTTGAAGCAATTTAGAGCACATGTGGCTAGTGTTTGTTGTTGTCGTTGTGTGTGAGTGTGTCCGTATGTCTGGCCTATTGTGATGTTCTTGTCGACTGATTTGTTAGGACATTTGCGTCCTTACAAGGATAACGATGGGCCAGAAGCCAACAAAAAAAATATATGGAAAACCGGAGGCATACATGTTATTTGCCTTGTAAATGGGTGTTGGATCGTTTCTATCTATTGTAGCGTTTGTCGTACCTCGTCTGCCTATCTGTCTGTGTGTATGTCTCCCCAATGTCTATATTCCTCCAACCTGGCATTTAGGTGCCGATGTGAATATTTCTTTTTTTTTAATTTTGGGATTGAAGGTTTGTGTTGGTTGGTTTGTTTTGTTTTCGTGTCTTGCTTTGCATTTCAAAGGAACAACAATAAAGTTTATGTTGTGCTTACAATATCGTTCAAGAAGGAAATTTTTATAACATTTGCTAATATAAGACATACACACACATGTATATACACCCACATTCAATATACACACACATAAATTTCACACATCTCGTATTTCCTTTGGCAATATGTGAATGCGATTATTTCTGGCAATGACTTGTTTATATATTGAAAATTTGCTCAGCTGCTTTCAAGCATTGATTTAAGGATATTTTAAAGGATTTTCTCTGTGTGTTGGCGTATGTGTGAGTGTGTGTTGTGCTTACATGTGTTAATGGTGCAAATAAATGTTTATTTGTGAAAGACATAATTGGATAGGCTTTGCATGATTGAACAAATGTTAAAATTTTTTAACAAAATAAATGTCGCTTCAGGAAAAATTTCCATTTACTCTGAGTTTAGCCTCAATTTGGTTTCCATGTGAGACCAAGTTGAGGCTAAATTTACATCTGATGCGATTAATAAAGAGGATTTAAAACATAATTAAATGGAATTCATTTGGAAACATAAATATGTCCATAGTATTTATACCCTGCACCACTCCTGTGGTATATCGGTTCAGATTTAGATACAGCTCTCATATATATATATATATATATATATATATATATGGATATATAAATCATCCTATTTTGTTATAATTTCCCTACCATTTCAATAGTAACTTCCGAAAATGGGCTGGTCTGGATCATGTTTGATTCAGGTCCTGAGAACTCTTATACAAATTACAATTTCAGCAAAATGGGGCAAAAAAATCGATTTTTATTAGATAAACACCCTACATTGGAAGCTCTATGAACCCAGGCGTTCGTCGGGCATGCTATCCTTTGCGCCACGGTACCTTCCATATGGCAGCTTTATTTAAATGTAGTGCGATCTGCATCATTTTCTGTTTAAAATTTCAGCGCATTCGGGTAATAAATGTAGCTCTTATGGGCTTAAAACCTTAAATCGGTATACTTTTAAACTATATCTAAGTATAGTTCGATATGGACTTTACTTGAGTACCCGAATCGGGAGTCCTAACACAACACACTGTTTCGAATTCCATCGGAAATCGTATTTTACGGGCTTTAAAACCTTTGTCGACAGATCGGCCTGTATGACAGCTATATCTATAAATTGTCCGATCTGGGCCATATTGGGATCGGATGGCGGAAGGCTTGAAACAACTCACTGTTTAGAATTTCAGCGAAATCGGGTAATAGATGCGGTTTTTATGGCTTTAGACATTTAATTGGCCGATTGGTCAATAAGGAAGCCATACCTATATATAGTCCGATCTGGGTCATATTTGGATTGGATGTCGGGAATTTCAATGCATGTCTTCGATGTCTTCCAACGGAATGGCTAAGTGTATATAAAAATATGGGAAATTTGTTTATTTGCGAAAGACAATAAAAGGCATAAGGAAAGGGGAAATTCCTCGTCATCGTCGAAAAGAGAAGAGAAAAGGAAATCAACGCACAAGGCCAAATCAATGTGAGCTAGATGGAAAAGAGAAAAGCTTCCATTGGTAGAGGGTTTTGTGCAGTCAGCACCTTGAGGCTTATGCATTACATATCATCCCATGCACTTTCCATTGAGGAACAGGGGATACGTCTATCATATTAAAGAGTGCAGTCCTTTCCAAATTTAAGCTCAATGATATGGGACTCCTCTTTTATGCCGAGTCCGAACTGCTTGCCGCCTTATAAATGTCGACAGCATTTGTAAGGGAATAACCTCCACTGAAAATTTGTTTCTTATGTCCATTGGCGGACATGCTTATCTATGCGCCACCGTGGCACCTTGAGGCGTATGTTGACTAGAGGGCTGAGCACGGCTGCAGTATCGAGCTATTTTGACTCGACTCCGGAGTCGACTTATGCACTCAAATTCGGCACGGACATTAAGTGGTCGTATAAATATAAGTCACTGTTGAATTTTGTACTTAAAATTTCAACAAAATCGGGTAATAAATAATGCTATTATGAGCTTCAGACCCTTAACCGGCATATCGGTCTATATGACAGCTATATCTAAATACAGTCCTATTTTTACCATATTTGGGTCGGATGGCGGGTGGCCTAAAACCACTCAATGTTTCAAATTTCAGGGAGTTTCAGTAAAAAGGCGTTAAGTTCGGCCGGGCATATATGTTAACCCCATTTCGTCACAATCCGGTGAAAATTGGATAACTTAAGGACCCAAATTCGGCTCGGACATTGAGTGGCCTGATATATATGTCACTATTCAATTTTGTAGAACAAAAAAATTGGTTTTTTTTGACAGATATATTCATTTATAAACCGATCATAACCATATTAAGGTCGAAATATGGTGAGGCTCAGAAAAACTTACTGTTTTAAATTTCAGCGAAATCGGATAATAAATAAAGCTTCTATTGGCTTCATATAGCTATATCTAAATAAAGTCTGATCTGTACCATATTTGGGTGGGATGTTGGAAGCCTTAAAACTGCAAACTATTCCAAATTTCAGCGAAATCGGATAAAAAAATAAAGCTTTTATGGCCTTAAGACCATTTATCGGGAGATCGGTCTTAATAGCAGCTATATCTAAATATAGTCCGATCTGAACCATATTTACGTCAAATATCGGGATGCTTAAAATAACCCACTTTCGTAAATATCAGCGAAATCGGGTGATACTTAAAGCTTTTATGGGCTTCAGACCCTTTATCGGGAGATCGGTCTATATGACAGCTATATTATGGATTATATCGGTCTATATTTAGACCGATCTAATCCATAATAAGGTCAGATGTCGGGAAGCTTAAAATAACCCACTGTTGCAATTTTCAGCGAAATCGAGTAATAAATAACGCTTTTGTGGTCTTCAGACCCTTTTCCGGGAAATCGGTCAATATGGTAGCTATATCTAAATATGGTCCGATCTAACCATAATGTTGTCGGGAAGCTTTAAACTACTCACTAATTCAAATTTCAGCAAAATCGGATGAAAAATATAGTTTTTATGGGCATTAGACCCTTTATCGGAAAATCGGTCTATATAGCAGCTATATCCAAATTTGGTCCGATTTGGCCCGTTCAAGAACTTAACCAGCGTGCATCAAAAGAGGTGTCTGTGCCAAATTTCAGCTCAGTAACTCAATTTTTGAAGCCTGTAGAGTGATTACAACAGACGGAAGGACAAACGGACATCGTCAAATCGTCTTAGAATTTTACGACGATCCGAAATATATATACTTTGTAGGGTCGGAAATTGATATTTCGATGTGTTGCAAACGGAATGACTAAATGAATATACCCCCTATCCTACGGTGGTGGGTATAAAAATTGGACCTAGGAAGAACCTACGGGATCTTAAGAGTTTTCGCCCCCTTTCACCCTAGGCAATATGGTTACCAAATGAAAGGTATTAAGTAGAGAAAGGTAATTTAGGATGAAAAGGACAAGTACGATAAGAATGAGTATGTGTATGAAGATATCGCATCGTGGGTGTAAAGATAGCCCTCGTTAAAACTGCTCACAAATGTGATTGTCACATCTATGCGGCAATCCCTGTGAAGCGCCAACTATAACAATAGGAAGCAAGTCTTGCAAAGACAAAATTAAAAACAAACAAGTAAAAGCGTGCTAAGTTCGGCCGGGCCGAATCTTATATACCCTCCTCCATGGATCGCATTTGTCGAGTTCTTTTCCCGGCATCTCTTCTTAGGCAAAAAAGGATATAAGAAAAGAGTTGCTCTGCTATTAAAACGATATCAAGATATGGTCCGGTTCGGACCATAATTAAATTATATGTTGGAGACCTGTGTAAAATTTCAGCCAATTCGTATAAGAATTGCGCCCATTGGAGCTCACGAAGTAAAATAGAGAGAACGATTTATATGGGATCTGTATCGGGCTATAGACCGATTCAGACCATAATAAAGACTTTTGTTGGTGGTCATGAGAGGATCCGTCGTACAAAATTTCATTCCAATCGGATAAGAATTGCGCACTCCAGAGGCTCAGGAAGTCAAGACCCAAGATCGGTTTATATGGCAGCTATATCAGGTTATGGACCGATTTAAACCATACTTGGCAAAGTTGTTGGATATAATAACAAAACACGTCGTGCAAAATTTCATCCCAATCGGATAAGAAATGCGCACTCTAGAGGCTGAAGAAGTCAAGACCCAAGATCGGTTTATATGACAGCTATATAAGGTTATTGACCGATTTGAACCATACTTGGCACAGTTATTGGATATCGTAACAAAACCCCCCATGCAAAATTTCATTCCAATCGGATAAGAATTGCGCACTCCAGAGGCTCAGGAAGTCAAGACCCAAGATCGGTTTATATGGCAGCTATATCAGGTTATGGACCGATTTAAACCATACTTGGCAAAGTTGTTGGATATAATAACAAAACACGTCGTGCAAAATTTCATTCCAATCGGATAAGAATTGCGCACTCTAGAGGCTCAAGAAGTCAAGACCCAAGATCGGTTTATATGGCAGCTATATCAGGTTATGAACCGATTTGAACCATACTTGGCACAGTTGTTGGATATCATAACAAAACACGTCGTGCAAAATTTCATTCCAATCGGATAAGAATTGCGCACTCTAGAGGCTCAAGAAGTCAAGACCCAAGATCGGTTTATATGGCAGCTATATCAAAACATGGACCGATATGGCCCATTTACAATACCAACCGACCTACACTCATAAGAAGTATTTATGCAAAATTTCAAGCGGCTAGCTTTACTCCTTCGGAAGTTAGCGTGCTTTCGACAGACAAACGGACGGACGGACGGATGGACAGACGGACGGACATGGCTAGATCGACATAAAATTTCACGACGATCAAGAATATATATACTTTATGGGGTCTAAGACGAATATTTCGAGTTGTTACAATCAGAATGACGAAATTAGTATACCCCCCATCTTATGGTGGAGGGTATAAAAAGGAATCTGTGCAAAGTTTCAGGTCAATATCTGTATTTTTAAAGACTGTAGCGAGATTTAAACAGACAGACGGACGGACATGGCTAGATCGTCTTAGATTTTTAAGACGATCAATAATATACAATACTTTATAGGGTCGGAAATGGATATTTGGATGTGTTGCAGACGGAATGACTAAATGAATAGACCACCATCCTTCGGTGGTGGGTATAAAAGTCTGCTTCGGTGGTGCGTATGAGCAACTTGGGGATATCATACAACACTTATACGCCACTTAGATCCCTTAAATATCTTACAGCTAAAAGTTCGATGCTCCACAACATATTCGGAAGAACAAATTTAATTAACATTATAAACGAGTTTACTCATCAGAGGCACGAAAAGCTCTGGGACGAGTAGAACAATAGTTTCCCCTAAGGACTAAAGGAAAAAAACTCTCTTCCATTTAGGTTGCTCTATTATTCTGTTGAATGAATAATTACACATTTGAAGTAA